>NC_034603.1:46922151-46955256 GCF_900095145.1 Mus pahari
TCTCTGTCTCTGTCTCTGTCTCTGTCTCTCTCTCTCTCTCTCTCTCTCTCTCTCTCTCTCTCTCTCTGTCAGAGAACAATGTGTAGGAGTGGGCTGCCTCTTTTCTCCATCTGGCCCCTGGGATGAACCCAGCTTGTCAGGCTCGTACACAAAGCACCCTTACATGCTAACCTATCTCACCAGCCTGATAATAATTTTCTTATTATTAAAAGACCTGCCCCAAGGTCTAAAATGCATATGCATTAACCAGCACTTAACTATTTGCAGGGCATTTATACCCCGTGGTCTGGGCATCCAAAACCCCTCCTGAGCTGCCTGTTTTGTCCTGAACTCTCCCGCCCCTGGGTCCCTTTGCTGTAGTTCTCGTGACTGAGTGACTGGTCACCAATCCTCACAAAACAGGATGTGTTCATCTCGGGACAGGGTGTGAAGTCTGCTTTGGTCAGAGACTCTCTTCTCCCCGAGGGTGTTTTTTTACTTTCTTGGCTCTTTTATTTATTTTTTTGTTTTGTTTTGTTTTGTTTTTTAAACAAGGTTGCATGTATTGCAGCTGGCCTTGAACTCTGTGTAGCTCAGGACGACACTATGTAGCTAAGGTTCCTCCTGCCTCTCCCTTCCAAATGCTATGATTGTGGACACAGTAGCACCATGCCTGGTTTTAGCAGTGCTGAGCGTGGATCCCAGGGTCTCTTGCATGGTAGGCAAGAGCTTTACCAAATGTTGGCTGATGGATCCTAACATCAGAGAATGGTGCACACTGGCTTCTCTCTGTGTGTGATTTTCTTTCTCTCCCTCCTGGCCTTCCTGCTTCCTCCCCTGTCCCGGCCCACTTTGGTGGTGATAGGGAGGGACCCCAGGGCCTAGGCCTGACTGGAAGCACTCCACCGTAGGGCCCGTCTTTATTTTTGTTCCCTGCCCTTGCTTCTATCCATCCCCTAATAGGACATTTTTACTTGTTTACTTACTGTCTGTCTGTCCATCTTACTAAGTGTCAGCCCCACCAGGACAAAAAGACTTAGGCTTATTTGCTACTGTGGCTCCAGTGCCCAGAATAAGATGCTTCATAGACACTTGTGCCTCACCATTGTGATTTCATGACAACCTGGAAATATGTGTGTGTACGTGCATGTGTGGAATCATATGGGTGCTCGTGTGAGGACAAGTGTGCTCCTCAGACACTGTCTTTCATTTTTTTCCTTTGAGACAGGGTCTCTCACTGATTTGTAGCTCACTAAACGAGTTATCTCTGCTTCCCCCAGCACTGCAAGTGTAGGTCACCACGCCCTGCTTTTTTACGCAGGCACCGCAGATCAAACGCAGTGTCTCGTGCTCACCAATCAAGGTACATTCCAAGACAAACTCTGGGAGATTGCTCTAGTGATAGAAACTCTCACTGAAAGCCTGACATGGTGGCTCACACCTCTAATGTCAATACTTGGAAGGCTGAGGCAGGAGGATTGCCTGGGCTACACAGTGAGTTCTAATCCAGTCTAGGCTACAGAATAAGACTCGATCTTAAATGGCCCACCAAAACATATTGGAGAATATTAAAAAGGCATAGACTGCTGGACCTAGTGCTACACACCTGTAATCCCAGCACGAGTGCAGCTGAGGACTGACACAGCTCAGGGGCTAGCCTGAGCTACATGGCTGTTTCTTTTCTCTCCCAAACTCATCACTAGGGTTGAGGAGGTGCAGATTTATTATCTGGATGTCTGTAAGTTGGGAAGATGGTGTTCTGAATGATTTAAGCGATTTCCCAGGGGTATCATACAAATGGCTGATTTCAAACTTCAATCTAGGCCTTGGGAACCCAAATGGCCTTGGAGTCACACAGCAGCCATCAACCAGTGCATCCTCCAGAGAAGACAACGGAAGGCAAAGGTGTCATCAGCACGGGGATGGATCTGTCGCTCAAGACTGACTAAGATTAACACCCTGGGAGAGGGCAGGACACACATTACTCTCCTTTAACTTGGGCAGGGTGGGGTTGGGGGTTGGATAGACCCAAGGTGTCTGACAAAGAGCAACATATCCCTGTTTTCTCTGACCGCTGACCGGCCCTCCCAGTTATGTGTGACCTGACATATATTCACATGAACTTCCTTGAACATCAAGTGACACATGTCTTCAGGACAGAGTTCCCTGAGACAGGATGAGGGGCAGGGAGGAGCTCACGTGATTAAGGGTGATCCACAGGAGATCTGGAAGCAGAGCTGGGAGGATCAGGAGTTCAGGGCCAGCCTGAGTTTCGTGAGACAGTGTACAACAGACAGAAGAAACCGGGATGTCAAGTCTAGCAGGTAGGTTCTCTGGAGGAACAAGCCAGCGTGCGGGAGCAAGCGCAGACTCGGTGAGCAGAGGGGCACACTCAGCCCTTCAAACTCTGATGCTGGCTGGAGCCCTTAGGAGTTGGAGTTACCTCCTCCAGTCACCCCAAGAGTTCTCAACTGCTCTTCCTGCCTAGACGACCTATACTAATTGTGCCAATGAAATCATTTCCCTCGGGGCAGGTGGAAGGCCTCAGATCTCCTCTACTGCCCCAGGATTTTATCTCCAGCAGTGTGGTGTCAACCTGCCCAGCCTGAACCAGGTCCCAGGGACTTTCTTTTTTTTTTTTCCTGGTGCAAACCTGGAGAAGGCGCTAGGGTCTATCCTGGAAAGGCCAAAGACCAAAGGGGCTGTCCAACGCAAGGAGAGCCATCTTTCTCTCAATCTGAGAGTAACTGCTTCTAAGGGCAGACCGTGTAAAAAGCATGAAGAACGTCTGTGTGGTAAGGTATGTTCCCGTAAGAACTCTGGTGGTCCCTGCACCCCATGAAGCTGATCCGCAGGCACCCAGAGACACGCATCTGCATTCACACTTTAAAGCATCCTATTTTCCCAAGCCTCTGTTCCAGAAAAAGTTGCAGGAATCTGAGGTTCTCCAGCCCTAGCACAATTGCGGGTGTTTCCCCCCTTAATTACAGATGCATGCTGAGAGGAGGCCAATCTGGCGGTAAATGGAGCAAGGACTTGTCAGGGAGAAAGAAGATGAAAAGAAGGCTCCAGTCTCATGTTTTGCCAGAAGGAGAGGGAACACAGCGTCCTCATGCTCACGGCTCTCATACTAAACTTAGCCAGCTCCCAGGGTTCCAGAGTTGGCAACTCAGCTCGTGGGGTCTTAATAAACAGCCATGGTGCGGTGACTCACAGACAGCAGCCGCATGCGGGATGTAGCTGTTTTCAGGCCAGCCTGTCTTAGAGTGGTGCTAGGCTGAACCCCCTTCACATGGCAGGCTCGTGGATGGGAAGGTGAGGACGAACCGATGTTATCTGAAGAGCCAGAGACGCCTCCAGGTCCCAGAACCTGATATAGAGAAGAATAAGGCTCAATGCCTGGGGAATAAGGACAGTTCTGTGAGGTCATACGGAGAAGGGGGTGAGCCATCTTGGGGACTTCATGACCATCAGGGAACAAGGGAGACAGTGTCACATGGGAATTCTCTCTTCATGATAGGAGACAGGGAGTCAATAATAGAAGGTGGTTTCTAGGTGAATCCAGAGGGTGTCCTTTACCCTGATGCTGATACAGTCAGGTTGCTCTACCCAGACTGTGCCAAAGTTTATAACCGGTTCCAAGACCTAAGTCCCTGAAGGTGTGGATGGACTCTGGACTCGTCAGCAGTCTGATAACGTCTACCTGCCAGTCTACCTGCTGCCCTGTCAATTGCAGCAGATGCTCGGCAGAGGCTGGGACATCTCGGACGGAGGTAGACAGGGGCTTCCCAGGCTGAAACGGTACCAAGAGTTCCTTAGGGAAGTCAGTAAGAGCTCGTCTGAGCAGCACATTGTAGCTGGTCTGAGAGGCCAAGAAGACCGATGCCCAGACTAGGGAGTGAGGGACCCTGAAGGCTAGGGGGGCTAGAATGGGGCTACAATAACCTGAACAAGGCAAGAATGTGCAAGCTTGCTCTTCATGGAGGGTGATCATCTGGTTCCCCAGGGAAGTCACAGAGCCAAAAGTGTTTCGCGGATCGTCCTAATGAAGGAGTTAGTCACATTCAAGAGGTCCCAAGGGAAGAATGAGGCTAATGAGGGGGGCCTACAGAGGTCTGTCCAAACAGGGCGGAGCTCACGGGTAGCACTACTAAAGCCGCCCAGCCGTGTCGTCTGGAGGTGTGAGTCCCCCAGCAATGGGAGGCTTTAAGCAGATCACTAACCGTGTCTGCCCTCTGTGTCAGCTCCCCCTGAAGACCTGTGGAAGGAAACACGCAGAAACTCGGCTTTGCTCTTCACAGGTGGCACTCAGAGACCAGAAAAGACTGAATACTGTGCCCAAGGTCACCAGAAAGCAGCGGGACCAGAAACAGCCTTGTCTGCTCCACCACCCAAGCTCTAGACTTTCCCATCTGGTTTCCCAATTGGTGTCCTGACTGGTGCTATTTTTAACTGGCTCCCTTGGCCAGGATGGAGAATGACTACAGGCTGGGCTAGTGCTGGCTTCTGGAGCTTAGGTGAGTCTAGAAGGGAGCCAGTGGCCCGTCCTCGTACCCAGGCTTGTCATGTGTGGCTAAAGGAGGATTCGAGTGTACCAATACAGTTACCCAGCCTGGTGTTGTCCCTGCACCTGTGAGGAGGGACTGTCACAGTGATGCAGGCATGTGCTCTGACAGTAGGGCTCTACCCAAAGGAAACCATCTTGATTTCATGGAGGGAACATTCAAAATGCACAGGAGAATACTGTCCTCCAGGACACTAGGGGGCCTCAGCTGAAGCACCATAGAGCTTCGTTTTCTAAAGTAAATTTCTGCAAACCTCTGTTCACATACAGCTAGGCAAGACAGCTCACACCTGTAGTCCCAGTACGTAGACAGGGCAGGCAGGAGGATCAAGGATTCACAGACAGACAGAGCAACATGAGACTTTGATAAAAGGAGGGGCTGGTGAGATGGCTCTGACAGTGAGTCCACGTACTTCCAAGCTAACCACCCTAGTTTGATCCTTGGAACCCACATGATGGAAGGAGAACCCTGACTCTTTCAAATTGTGCCCTCCACACGTGTACCTCCCACGTTAAATAAATGAATGTAATGGAAAAAAAAATGAATGCAATAAAGTCAGCCCAAAGCTCCTCGGAGACATTTGTGATTGTTACTGTTGTTTCTTAGATTTATTTTTTTGTGTATACGTGCTTGTTTCTGTGTGTGTGTCACATGTGTGCAGGTGCCCTCTGAGGCCAAAAAAAAAAAAAAAAAAGGCTTTGAGCCTCCCCCATCTGATGTTACAGGCAGTTGTGAGCTGCCCAGTTCTGTGCTGGGAACCAAACTCTGGTCCCCTGAAGGAGCAAAGTGCCCTTAACCACGGAGCATCTCTCCAGCATAGATGTAATTCTAATTTTTTTTTAAAGTTCTAAAATGGTGTGTGTGTGTGCATGAATAGCACGTGTAGTAATACATGTATGGTATGTAGCACTGGGGTTTCAGGCTCGTGTGCATGGCTATGCCTGACTTTTTACATTGTTGTTGAGAGTTGAACTCAGATCCTCATGTTCACCTGCTAAACCAGCTCTCCAGTCTGAAATTGTTTTTGTGTTTTTGCCCCCTGGGGTTCTGGAGATAAAACCCAGTGTATTATGTAGACTACACAAGTGCTTTCCCATCCCGGGGCACAAACACTACACGTGTGCTCTGTCGAGGAGTTACAGCCTCGGCCCTTTTTATTCTTGTGAATGGGAGGTGGGGGTGTTTGGTTTGATTTGGTTTGCTTGGTTTTTTAAGACGGGGTTTCTCTGTATAGCCCCGGCTGTCCTGGAACTCATTCTGTAGACCAGGTTGGCCTCGAACTCAAGAGATCTACCTGCCTCTGCCTCCCGAGTGCTGGGATTAGAGATGTGTGCCACTACCACCTGGCATTTGTTTTGTCTTTTTGACAGGGTCTCACTATGTAGTACTGGCTAGCCCGAAACTCTGAGGGCTCTACCTGCCTCCTCTGCCCCTGCCTCTTGAGTACTGTAATTAAAGGCATGGACCACCACACCCAGCCTATAGGACACTGAACTCTTAATCCTCCCGTCTTCACTCTCCAAGGTCTGAAGTTACAAATGGGTTACTATACCTGGCTTTCTTTTCATTTTTGCTGACCATGCATTGACTGTGTGTTGATGAAGGTCAACGCTGTGTGTGCCCAGTGTGCACTGATTAAGTGCAACCTGCCTGTATCTGTCCCTTCTAACCCTTCCCAACCTGTCTAAGTTTATTTTACAAATTAGAGTTGACTTTTAGAAGACTGACTTATCCCTTTATTGACTATGTATGTGTGTGTATCTTCATGTCTGTATGTGCACATGCATGTAGGCGCCCCAGAGAGGCAGAAGAGGGGATCAGACCCTTTGGAACTAGAGTTACAGGTGTGTATGAGCTACCGAAGCGGCTGCTGGGAAGCAAGCTCTCGTCCCCTACAAGAGCAAGAAGTGCTCTCAACCATTGTACCATCTTCCCATCCCCCATTAGGTCAACTCTTGGCTTCCTAACCTGAGAAATAACATGTGATATTTATCTTTCTGGGTCTGGCATATTTCACTTAATGTAACACTCCAGCTCTAAGCATCTTCCCACAAATGACAGGATTCCGTTCTTTGTGGGTGAATGTATGTGGAATAGTCCTTTTTGGATATATATATATTCATACAATCTCCTGTTGCTTATTCTGTGATCCAGGGTTCTCTAGAGAAACACAGATATGTATATGTGTGCATGTGCATGTATATATATGTGTGTATGTGTATATATATATCATATATACACATGTCATATATATGATATGTATGTGTGTATATTGAGTCAGGCACAATGACACAGATCTGTAATTCTAGAGGCTGAGATAAGAACTATTGCCATGAGCTGGAAGCCAGCTTGGGCTACATAGCATGACCTGTTTTGAAATAAATAAAGCAAGTGGGAAGGGATGGACAGGATGAGGGCAGCGAGGCCAGAGGAGAGTAGGAGAGAGTGTCACACAGCCACAGAGTGGTCCATAAGGACTGTCACAGAGCAGTCACGGGGATGAAAACCGAGAGTGGGAACGGGACAGTACAAGTGGGAACTCTATTCCAGAAGCTAAGTGGGGAGAGATGAAGAAATGAACGCAGAACGCAGGTGTCTCTCTTCGGAATGTTTGAGAGGCAAGAGAAAGTACATCCCTCTAGGAAAACAGAGACAAAGGGTTCGGGTGAGGGAGGCAGGGCAGGAGCCGACTCTCAGAACAAGGCTGACAGCCATGTCCCACTAGGGAGGGGCTGAAACATCTGAAATCCTGCCAGTTAATCATGGAGGGTTCGAAGCAACTGGATGGAGTTCTCAAGGACAGGGAGGTATATAGTAAAACACTCTAAAAACATGCTACAATACAATACCATAAGATACAGTGCAGTGCAGTGCAGTACAATACAGTACAGTGCAATACAGTACAGTGCAATACAGTACAGTGCAGTGCAGTACAATACAGTGCCGTGCTGTGCAGTACAGCACAGTGCAGCACAGTACAATATAGTACAGTATAGCCCAGGCTATGTTAGGGCCTCTAGAGCAGAGGTGAGGCTGGCGTAGAATTATGAGCTCCTACTCTTGGGGCAGAGGCCCTGACCCTGATGGTCAAAGGCAGACGCTCTCATGAAAGGATAATCTTTCTTCTTCTTTTTTTTTTTTCCCCTGAAATTTGCAACTTTGCCCAGGCTAGCTTCCAACCCTCAGCCCTAAGCCTTTTGAGTGTTGAGATTGTGGAAATGTCCCCACCATGCCTGGCTGAAAAATACTACTTTTGCCGGAATAGACTACTATGTTCTCTGAAAACCACTACAACGTTAGCTTTTCCTGAGAATCATTCAGAAAATGTCTATTCAGCTACACAGGGCACCAATGACGAAGCAAAGGGGACAATTCCATCCAAGTCAGGCTTTGACAGACCGGGGGGGGGGGGGCTCCCAGTATTAACTGTCAGCCTAGAAACCTCACGGAGTTACGGGCATGGAGTCAGCGGGCTCTGGGCGGCACCCTGCTTACCTCTCTCCCAACTGGCGGAGGTGATGGCTTCCTGCAGAGATGCAGGTACCAAGATGCACAAGTGTGATTGGTACCACCATGAAGAAGCGTGATTGGTACCCTGCTGGGCCTAGACAAGGGCCGGCCATCTCTTAACTGTTGAACAGTCCTCTGGCTCCTCCTGGGGAGCTTCCTAGGTCTAGATTCTCAAGGGCTCAGGCCAGGACAGGGTTCTTCCCTCTGAGCACGACAGAAGGAACAGAAGTCCAGTTAGAAACCTCAGCCCCACCTGCAGGAGAGGAACAGACTTTATTACATGCCTGACAAGATGGAGGGCAGCTTCTCTATCTAATTCCATTCTTTATTATTATTGTTATTATTATTATTATTAATTAATTGATTGATTTACACTCCAGCCATTGCCCCCTCCCGGTGCCCCTCCCACAGTTCCTTATCCTAGTCTTCCTCCCGCTTTCCTCAGAGAGCGTGCTCTCCCCCATCCCCCTTCGGGGCTGGGGGAAGCTCAAGTCTCTTGAGGTTGGGCACATCTTCATCTACTGAGGCCAGACCAGGCAGTCTTAAATGGTAGCATCAGCTCTTCAAGATGGGTCTCATTAGGTCAGACTTTTGTTTCGGTTTGTGGGGGATTTTTTTGTTCTTATTTTTGTTTATTTACTAAGATTTTTGGATCAGAGTCTCCCGTAGGCAGGCTGATCTCAAACTTACTATATAGTAGAGGAAGACCTTGAACTCCTGATCCTCCTGCCTCCACCGTCCAAGCGCTGGGATGGCAGTTATTTGACACCACATCTGGCAAAGAAGACACTGGTATTTGGTGGTTTGTTCTGTTTTGTGGTGCTGGGATTGAACCCAGGGTTTTGCTGGTGCTAGGCATGTTCTACCAACTGAGCTACATCCCCAACCCCCTGGTTTTGTTTAGGGTCTTGAACAACGTTTTCCTACACCCTCTAAAGGACAGTGTAAGGAGGCTGATGGTGGCACAGCTGGAAGCTATGCATAGGGAGAATCCATGTCCGGGCAGTTTTTTTCAGTTACATTTTTCATTTGTGTGTGTGTGTGTGTGTGTGTGTGTGTATCTGTATGGCTATGTTCTGTGTGTTTCTGCATGTTTGTGTCCATGTGTGTGTGCTGTGTGTATGTGACTGTGTGTCTGTCTATGTGTATCTGTCTATGTGTACCTGTCTATATGTATGCTTGTGTCTGTGTGTGTGTGTGGATGTGGATGTGTGTGTGTATCTGTGTGTATGTGTGTCTATGTGAGTGTGTATCTGTGTGTGTGAGAGAGAGTATGTATCTATGTGTCTGTGTCTATGTGTGTATGTGTCTATGTCTATGTGTGTCTGTCTGTGTGTGTGTATGTGTGTGTCTGTCTATATGAGAATGTATCTGTGTGTGTGTGTGTGTGTGTGTGTGTGTGTGTGTGTGTGTGCATGTGTACAGGTGCCACAGTGCACTGGTGAAGGTCAGGGGACAACCTATGGGAATCAGCTCTCACTCCACCTAGTCACCCCCACAGCCCTCTGGACTCTTATTTTAACACAGCCAACAGCACTTTCTAACTTCTTCATAGCATCCCTGCCTCCCAGGAGGCCGTGTGACTCATGCTAAGCCAATCAGAGGGTCTTGTTTGCCAGGCAGTGCCATGAAGGAAGGGCCACATGGTCCAAGCTGGACCAAATCATAGCTCTTCTCTTCCTCAGAAGCTACCAGCTTGAGCTGGGAAGTCAGTCCTCTTCCTTTCTGGTAATCTGAAGGAACCAGCCCAATGCTCTGAGAACATGTTTCCTGCCACAGAGAACACTTCGTCACTCCCAGGTGACGAAGGTGGAGACTGATTTCTCCCACAAGTCACATTTGCACCCACATGACCACAGTGACTTTGCAGATGCAAAGAATTCCAGAAGGTGCCATTTCCTGGTTTAGTTTGGTGCAAAATTCCTTTGGAACATTTTTAGCCCAATGAGATTTTCTTTGCGTCCAGATGGCTGTCTTAGGACCAATCCTCAAGTCCGTGCTGTAGACAGAAAAAGGAGCTAAGAGGCAAGGGTAAGCAAGACCTTGAAAGAACATTCTAGAAGCCCTGGTCCAAAGTTGTCACTTATATTTCAATGGACATTCCTATATGCAGGGAATGCTGGGAAATCATAGCTCCCACCTCAGCAACAAAGACTCTCCGTTACTAACGGGGGAAGGGGAGAGTCCGCATGCGGGGAGAAGCAGAGATGAGCATGGAGCCTCCTTCAGGAACGTTCCATTCTTCATGCCCTTTTTAGTCCTATGGACCCACAACATCCTTTTCTCCTTAATCTGGGGTGAGTTGGGTTTCAGTCACCTGCGACGGGGCTATAGATGCCCTACGTCAGGGACTCCTCTGTCTCCCTGGCTTCCAGCCCAGGGTTTTGCTCCCAGAGTCCCATGTTGCTTCGAGCAGAAACTTTCAACACCGATCTCCCCCTTACTCATGCTCCGACTAACAGCACACTGTAATTTCCATGCCAACTCGTTTCCCGCCCTTTGGGGATCCTGGCAGGAGGCCTGAGGCGGGCCCTGCCCTACCTCCATCAGATTTAGATCTGATTATGGGGAGTTGTAGGGCATTCCTGGCAGGCCTGGGGAGAATCCAGAAATGCTGCAGACTTGGGGCAGCTCCCCCCATCAACCCACTCAAAACAGAAGGAAAACTAGACACTATTTGCTTTTAAAGCTGTCTATGCTCTGTCCTGACTTTCAGTGGGAGTGACCTAGGAAGCTTTGAGTGGATGGTCTAAGACCCACAGTTAGCGTAGGGCCATCTATTTGCCCAGGCGGAGATTATAAACTTTGGTAGTTAGCCGGCCCCTTGCCACTGATGGCTAACCTGCAGAAGAGCTGGGCCAGCCCCATTCCTTCTACCTGGGCCCTCAGTGGGTGGGGAGAAAACAGAAGCGCAGTCTTCCCAAGGCGTGCATCCAAGCAAGCCAATCCCAAGCAGAGGCTGTGCTTGCTCCAAGCGGCAAGGTGTGCAGGGAAGCTGTTCTGAGGCCAGAGCTGGGCACCATTCCTACCTCGCATCTGAGGGCCATGACAGAGAATACCCACTCCATCTCGTAGGCCACATACACATACACAAACCCTAGCCATCGCCTCAGACAGACTCTGAGTTTCTCCATTCGCTCACTGCTCATTCACCCCTCCTTCACTCCTCACACATCTCTCAGTGCCTGTTCCTTCAGAAAGGCTCGTGTGCTGAGAAGAGCCAAGGCTTTGACTTGGGAGGCCAGAGTTTGAATCCCCACCTAGAGCTGAGTACAGTAACGCCAGTAATCCCAGCTCTCATATGCCGAGATAGGATCATTAGGTAAGGGCCGCCAAGCCACAGAGCAAGGCCATGTCTCAAAAGCAAACAGACACACAACACTGGGGCTGTAGCTCCCCAGGAGACGGCTTCCTCACCTTAGCTGGGTCCAGGTCCAAGCACTGTGAAATCAAAGGCAAACAACCCCCTCAGTACCACAGGATCTTTTTTTGCCTGGTGCAGTGATGCACTCCTGTAATCCTGGCACTGGGGACCCAGAAAAAAAAAAAAAAAAGAAGAGGAGTTCGTATGGTCATCTCAGCGTCATAGAGAATTTAATCCCTGGAGTCCATGAGTCACCTCCACAAAGCTGTCCTCTGACCTCTATACTTGCACCATGACAAGTGCATATACACACCATGCCCCCCACACCCCACAGGCACACACACCATACCAGAGTACACACACACGCACACACACACATACACACACCACCAGACCACACATACACAACACACCAGACCACACACATACCACACACCAGACCCCCCACACACCACATACACATACACTACACACATACACATACATTACACACAAACACACACATACCACACATACCACACACACACACACAAAACACACACACCCCAACACACACACCACACTACATACACAAACACACATACATACACACACAAATTTAAAATAAAACAACCAAACAAATTCCTGTTTACCACTAACTGGCTATATGACTTTAGGCAAGTAATTCTTTTTATTTAAATTGTATTTATAAATGTGCTTTGACCTGCATGTGTATCTGTGTGCCGTTTGCATGCCTGGTGCCTGCAGAGTCCAGAAGAGGACACTGAATCCCCTAGAACTGGAGTTACAGATGGTTGTGAACCTTACATGTGGCTGTTGGGAACTCTACCCAGGTCCTCTGGAAGAACAATCAGTGCTTTAACGGATGAGCCATCTCTCCAGCCCTGGGGAAGTAACTTCATCTCTGCATGCCTCCATTTCCCATTTGAAACGTGGAGATAAGGTTTTCTCCCTCACGCTGTGAATATAAAATTTAGACTAGGAAGCACAAGAATAATCCGGGCATGGTTATCTATGCCTACAGTCCCAGCACTTGGGAGGTGGAGGCAGGGGTACAGAGGTTCAGGGCCAGTCTCATCTCCATACTGAACACAGGGTCAGTCTGGACTACAAGAGACCCTGTTTCAAAACAAACAAACACCCCTAAATGAGCTAAGACGCCACACCATGGCAGTCGTCAGGGGACAGTGGTGGCCTTGCCCCAACGGTGCTGATGGTACTGGGGCTGTGCTGACACAAGAAACAGAAGATGCCCCGGGAAGTCGTGGCCACTGTGCCCATGTTCCGGTGGATGCTGACTGCCAAAGCACATGGGGTAACATGTAACAAGGACAGTGTTACATGTGACCTCATCATGTTTCCCTGTGTGAGAACTCCTGGGGAAGGGTCTGCCTTTGTACATTTTGAGTGATCTTTGTTGCATAGGAGATAAAGCCCAGGGCCTCCTGCACACTGTGAGTAGTCTACTTCTGAACCACATGCCTAGCCCCATCTCAGTGATGCCATCAGGATGTGTCCAATGCCCAGTAACATTCAGTCCACACATCTGGGGTGGAGTCTAGAGCTCCTGAGTACCCAAAGCAAGGTGAGTCTGCATCCCAAGGTTCCTTGGTAGCTTAGGGTATCTTCCATCCTGGGATAATTCACCATCCAAATCGCTAACTGCTGGCAAAGGAAACATATTTCTAACAAACCGTAGCCCTGTTCAGACTAGCTACCACCTCCCACCCTTGCTCTAGGCTTCCCAGCCCAGGAACAAGCCAGATTCTGTGCTCCCTGCCCAACATTTATATTCCCAGCTATTTATAACCCTGGCTTACAGCAATCTGAGACTGACGCTGAACGGGTAGCGAGAAATCTGGCCTCGAAATCATGCAGCAGCCCCAGCGACCCCTGGCACCCATCTGAACATTTTGTCTTGCAGACTCTGGCTGGCTTTCTCTGTAGAGGCTTGTGTGTCTCTGGCTGCACAGGACACTGTGCTTTCTCCAAGGTAGGTGATAGGAAGACCAGAAGCCACCGTTGTGTTCAGAAGGGCCCAAGCACTGGCCTACAACCTTGAGCTGCTCCAGCTGAGCTGTGTACTCTTGTAAAAGTTGCTTAACCTCTCTGTCCAATTAAGGAGATTTCATCCCACGATTGAGTTCCTAACAGGACGGAGAAAGTGGAGTGGCTTTGTGTGTTTGGGTAGTGTTGGGCATGGAACTCAGGCCTTTACATGGGCCAGGCAAGCGCTCTACCACTGAGCTACATTCTAGCCATGACTATATGTTTGATCAGCTCTCTACAGCAAGGTGGGCAACACACATTGCTACATCTTGTCTTTTCCCTACTTCTCTCCAATAGTCCTGGACTACAAGAGACCTGAATCCATGGTCCCTATGCTCTTCTTAAGGGCTATCACTGAGAAAGGAGATCAACTTGAGGAAAAGCCCCGCCGTCGCTCAGTTGGCTGGTGGTTCCCATTCATGTTGACTTGAGTCATGGATGGTCCTACAGTCAGGGGTAGAAGTTATGCCAAGTGGATCCTGCACAACCACAGGAACTTCAGCACATCTGGGGGGGGGGGAGGGGGAGGACTGGAGAATGTATATTTAGAAACTCATAGGAGAGAACATGGCACCAAATGAGAGCTGAGATGGTGACTTGATCCCTGGGGCTCTTGATGATGATACTAAGACATGATCTCAAGGTGGCTTTGTGGCAACTTCAAGACAGGGCCCTGGTGAAAGCAAGTAGGCTTCCCCCACATAGTCAGAGCAGGAGGGGAGAGAACAGATGCAATAGACTAACGTGAGGCTCTACTGGGAAGCTCAGTAGTCTCTGGGAGGTATGCTAAACAGAGCAGGTTAGCGTCTTTAAAAATAATGCCACTTCTGGTTCTCACACTGCCCCCTGGTGGCTGGGAGGCCTAGGACAGCCACTTGGTATTAACAAAATAGGCTATGGTTTCTGTGTGCTGAAGAATAATAGATAGACTTTCTGGTGGTTTTCAAGGACAGTCTGAGAGGTGTGAACAGAGAAACAAAGCTGAGAGTCTGGTCAACTGTCCCCACTGTCCCTCATACCAGGCCAGGCCACAGCTTGGGATACCAGAGGTTACGTGGCGTAAGCTGGTACCCTCCAGGTCCTACTTCGCTTACTGAGACACAGAATCTACATCTGAATGGGTGTGGGGAAGAGAGAGAGAGAGAGAGAGAGAGAGAGAGAGAGAGAGAGAGAGAGAGACCAAAGCTATTTTAGGCAGAGCTAGAATAGTTTGAAAAACTGAACCTCTGTCAAGATGGCCCAGCATGGTGAGACCTGAACACACTGGCATTTCCTTGGCAAGGCGGAATGGGCCGGCAGAATCACCCCACCCCAGCACCCTTCCCTGCTTTCAATTTCTGTCACAATGTGGTGCCAGCTCCCCAAGAACGGCTGGCAGCTGTGAAGTTGGCTGCTGGCCCACACCAAGCTCCAAAGCAGAAGCAGGTCCACCCTGTCCCCGTGGCAGCCACTCACCCCTCCCATCCCTGTCTTTCCGTGACCCTCGCCTCTCTCTGTGTTCTGGTTCTAGAAACAGTTCCCTGTCACTGGAGAAAACTCCACAAAACTCTTGCCCAGTCACTGCCTAACTCAAACTGCTCGGGTTTCCCCTGGTGCTGAGGGTCCCTCTAGCCATGTGTCCATTTCCCAGCTTTGCCTGACAGGGAAATGGGCACTTCAAACGGATGAGGATAGCCCCAATGGAGGAAACAAAACTGGAGGGCTAGCCTGATGCTCTAGCTCTGCTGCCAGATCTCAGGAAACAGTCCGAGTTCTCTATCCACAAGACATGGACCTGACTACATTACTCAACTAGAAGTAGCCCAAGAAACCTGCTTCAAAGGCCGACATCCCAGAAGCCAGTCTCTCCAGCAGGACCCTCCTCTTGCCTTCCTCTGTGACTCCTCACATCCCCCAAGTCCCCTACCCCAGCTCAGAGGAGGTGGGTCCAGTCAAACGAGTGCTTGCTCTGTCATCCACTGTCCTTTGAGCTTAGTGCCCTGTATCTCACTTTAACTTCACTATGATTTTTTTGAAGTCACCTATTGTCTTAGCTAGGTTTTCCATAGCTATGAAGAGACACCATGATCATAGCAACTCTTATAAAGGCAAACATTTCATTGGAGCTGGCTTACAGGTTTGGAGGTTCAGTCCATTATCATCAAGGTGGGAGCATGGCAATCACACAGGCAGGCATGGTGTATGAGCTGAGAATTCTATATCTTGTTCCAAAGGCAAACAGAAGACTGGCTTCCAGACAGCTAGGAGGAGAGGGTCTCAATGCCCACCCTCAAAGTGACACACTTCCTCAACAAGGCCACACCTCCTCCAACAAGGCCACACCTCCCTCTCCCTGTGTGTGTGTGTGTGTGTGTGTGTGTGTGTGTGTATGTGTGTGTGTGTGTGTGTGTGAAGTATAGCCAAGTGGAAATTCAAAACTACAAAACTACAAAACTACAAAATATTCTGCAATGTTTCAGCTTAGGAAGTCAAAATCCACTAGGTACTTTGAACCAGAGAACTATGGGGGATATTGCTAAGCTGCTCTGGGAGCATTAAAAGTCAACTATCAAGGACTGAGCATGGTGGCACACTCCTTTAGAACTCGGAAGGGAGGCAGGCAGAGCTCTGGGGGTTCGAGGCCAGCCTGGTCTATATAGCAAGTTCCAAGACAGCCAGAGCCACATAAAGAGACCCTGTCTCAAAAAAAAAAAAAACAAAAAAAAAAAACAAAGTCAAATACATAAACAATCAGGACTAGATACGGTAGTGCTTGCCTTTAATCCTGGCTGGGAAAGAATTCTCTATGTAGAGCAGGTTTCCCTTGAACTCACAGAGGTCTGCCTGCCCCCCTGCCTTTGTAGTGTGAATATCAAAGCTGCCCACTACCACTCATTTCTGTGAATGGAAATATCTCTCACGAATCAAGATATCTAAGGACTGGAGAGATGGCTTCATGGTTAAGAGCACTGACTGCTCTTTTAGAGGACCCAGCTTTGATTTCCAGAACCCACGTGGTTCTCACAACCATTTGTAGCTCCAGTTCTAGGGGACCCAATGCCCTCTTCTGGCCCCTGAGAGTACTAGACCCACACAGGGTACACAGATTGAAGATGAAGGGTAGCAAGATGGCTTAGTGGATGTTTGCTGCCAAGCCTGGAGACGTGAGTTCGATCCCCAGGACCTCTTAGAGTAAAAGAAGAGAACCAACCCCCCAACTTGCCCCGCCCCCAGCCTCCACATGTGGGTCATGCCATGTATGTGTGTGCAGAAATAAATAAATTGTGATTTTTTTTTAAAAAAGTGTTTAAGTGGCTAGGCAGTGGTGGCACACGCCTTTAATCCCAGCACTCTGGAGGCAGAGACAGGCGGATTTCTGAGTTCGAGGCCAGCCTGGTCTACAAAGTGAGTTCCAGGACAGCCAGAGCTATACAGAGAAACCCTGTCTCGAAAAAAACCAAAAAAAACAAAAAAACAAAAAAAAAAAAAAAAAAACCCTCTCCAAGTGGATGTTACTGTTTTGAAGAGTGCAGCATAACTCAGCCCAGTGGAGTTTAACACAGGCAACAGTGGCAGCTAAAAGGATGGGAGGGTGGCAAATGGGGCCTGTGGTAAACAGCAGAGACTAGCACGTGAAATGATGCAATATTAACTCCAAGTAGACCTTGAAACCAGGAAACCACTAGAGAAACCACTAAAATGCCCAGAAACAATATATACATTAAGGCCTAGTGTGGTTATGCATGCCTCTAATCCCAGAACTCTGGAGTGAGATGATCAGGAGTTCAAGGCTAGCCTGAGCTGCACAGCAAAACCCTGTTTAAAAGAAGAAAAGGGAAAATCAAACAAGGAATCTTCTCTTTTAAGTGTGTGTGTGTGTGTGTGTGTGTGTGTGTGTGTGTGTGTGTGTGTGTGTTTATGTATTCAGAAGCCCACAGATGCCAGAGGAGGGTTTCAGGTCCCCTGGATCTGGCTGATTGCGAGCTGCCATGTGCATGCTGGGAGTGAAACCAGGGTCTTTTGTAAAAACAGAAAACATTCTTAACCTCTGAGCCATCTCTCCAGGCGAAGAGGAGGAATTCTAAAAAAGTTTTCAAGCACATTTGGAAATGGCGAAGCTGTGCTGACCTGTATGTGGGCTCCAATTGTCACGTTCAGAGCTGTCCTGAGATGGTGAGGGGGGTGGAGAGGAAGTAGCTGCCTGGGGAGGTGAGGGGGGAGGATGTTTCTTACTTAGCCCTAGAGGACTAACTAATGTTGTCAGGTCACAATGAAGGAATAGCCTTCACTCATATGACCTCTGGGACTAACCCTGATCCTTCCTGCCCGGATCTCACATGTGAGTTCAGAAGGCCTCCTTTCCCAGGCCTGAGCCTTCTGCCTTCCTTGCTTGCCATCTCTTCATTCCTACTTAACCTCGTGCCTAGGAAGGGCAGAGCAGCTGTGGTCCTCTGATGGGCTTGTCTGGACATACAACTCCCTCAATCTGTTTCCACAGTTCTGGGCTGCTGGGTTGCATCCACTCCCCCACTCCCTGGGCTCATGTCAGCCCTACACACAAGCCAATGACTGCCCAGACTGTGGTCCTGGATCTTCAGACACAGCAAAGCAGTGAGAGAGCAAGGGAGTTGTGGGCCCTTCTGATGCTGGCACTGCCCTGGGCGCCTGAGGTCCCGACACCCAGCACAGACCTGCATGACTCCCCTTAGCCATGAGGATGAGATTACTGACTCATTCGTCCATGCACGCATGTTCTCATTCATTCAGTACCATGGACCAACTACCCGATTCTGGGAATACAGAAATGGGAAATGGGGAGGGGGCAGAAAGGATTGGGAGAAGGGAAGGGAGGAGAGGCTTTGGTCTGGATGTATTGTATGAGAGAAGAAAAAAAAGAACTGGAGACCAGTATTCTACTCACACCCAACCTCCCAGTAGGCTAGGGGACAGACACATTCTGTGTCTGTGAGTATGAGGTGTATGGTAGTGGTGAGTTTATCACCATGCATCAAGTGCACCGAGATGATGGACATGGCAGGAAGCTCCCAGGGGGTGGGGGGGAAGCATCTCTGATGAACCCTCAGGTGAGTAGAAGCTAGCCAAGTGACAAAGGGGAACCAGCCTGCATGGTGGTACGTGCCTATGGTCCCAGCAGCATTTAGGAGGGAGGAGGACCAGCCTGCAGGGTGGTGCATGCCCATGGTCCCAGCATTCAGGAGGGAGGAGGACCAGCCTGCAGGGTGGTGCATACCCATGGTCCCAGCATTCAGGAGGGAGGAGGACCAGCCTGCAGGGTGGTGCATGCCCATGGTCCCAGCATTCAGGAGGGAGGAGGAGCAGAATCAAGAGATCCAGGCCAGTCTGGGTTACATTTCAAATTGGGAAGCTTGTTTTGAGCCACTGTCTCCAAGCCAGCTGTATTGCTTACTTTTCTTATTGCTGTGACCAAATACCTGAGGAGACGCAGCCTAAGGGAGGGAGGAGTTTGTTTGGCTTACAGTCCGAGGCTTGCAGTCTGTTGTTGTGGCAGGAAGACATGACAATAGAAGCTAGAAACAGGCCGGGCAGTGGTGGCGCACGCCTTTAATCCCAGCACTTGGGAGGCAGAGGCAGGCGGATTTCTGAGTTCGAGGCCAGCCTGGTCTACAGAGTGAGCTCCAGGACAGCCAGGGATATACAGAGAAACCCTGTCTCGAAAAACAAAAAACAACAAAACCAAAAAACAACAAAAAAAGAAGGTAGAAACAGTTGGTCACACTGCATCTCTAGTTGGGAGGCAGAGAGTGAACAGGAAGTGGGGCCACCCTGAGTGACCCTACTCCCTCCAGCAGAGGTCTCTACCTTGTAAAAGTTCACCAGCCTTCCCGAAATGTCATCAATGTTCTTCATGAGTCTGGGGGTAGGATGAGGGTGGGGACCCTTCCCATTCAAAGCACAACACTGAACAAAGAAACAAAAACAGAAGGTGGGCAGGCTATTGAAAAGGGGGCTCCACTTGTTCAAAGGTTACAGGGCTGGACTGCAGCCTGCACTTCTGGGCATGTGCAGTGCTTCACAGTGTTTGGATCATGTGAGGAGAAGAGGGTTGGCAGGGAGACTTCAGAGGAATGTCAGACGGGGGCCAGGTGATGTCAGATGTCAGATGGGATTCTTGGGAGAAAAGAAGTATGGGGGCATTGTCCTGGCAGTGGTTAGAAACATCCCAGAGATATCCCACTGTCTAGAACTGGGAAGCTTGTTCGCCCTCATTCTAATGTCCCCAGTGCTCGTCAAGGAACAGATGGACCAAAGGCACTGTCCTCAGGACAGCCGTCAGTGCCTGAAGATCAGCTCCCTGCTTGGGCCTGAGCCGTGTCCTGATATCTCCTGCCGGTCTGTGGAAATCCAGGCAGAGGCGAGGCTGCCTGCCCTGTTCCACCCAGATGGAAGGTATTTTTCAGAGCCCGTAATCATCCACTCCTTTTTTTGTTTTTAAAACTTAACTTTATCAATTTACTTTTTGAGAAAGGGTCTCCTGTATCAGAGAGGAGAGCCCTGTTCAGAGAGCCCTGAACTCTCTACGTAGCTATAGATGACCTTGAACTTCCTGACGGCTGGGGTTACAGGCATGTGCCACCACCCCAGTTTGTGCAGGGCTGAGGCTCAAACCCTGAGCTTTGTGTGTGTGTGGCAGACGCTCTACCAACTGAGCTATATCCCTGGCCTTCAATCCACTATCCCTGGACACAATCTATCAACACCCGTCCTTCAATCCACTCTCTCAAATGACCATGTTTGCTTCTCAAAGCTGCCATAGCAAACAAGCTCAGACAGAATAGTATAAACTTGGAAACAGTTTAAACTCAGTTCCAGAGGCCGGGAGTCCATTGCCCTGAGTCTGCAGGAGCAGCTGCTATCCTGATTCTCCCAGGAGTGGCCTCCTCGCCTGTGCCTGGCTTCCCAGGGAAGTTAATTAGTGGTGGTCCTTGGCCTTATACATCCCTCTAATCTGCCTTTATCTTTATTGGCCTCTCTCTTTATGTGGCCATATTTCTGCATTGTCTAACGTGTGTGTGTGTGTGTGTGTGTGTCCCCATATTCTCTTATAAGGTAAGAGAATATGGTCTAGTATCATCTTGTCTTAACTTGATAGTATTAAGATGTTAGTTCTAAATGTAGTCACACTTGGGGTTGACGTTTGTGTATCTTTTGGGGGATGCAATCCAACTCCACTCCAAATGTTAGCTGAAACCAGCATAGCAGCCGGAAACCGCTCAGGAATTGTCATGCAAGGGGATGAAATTATTTATCTCTGAGCTATGAGGAAAAGCAGGAGCAGAATGCATAGGAATCCGAGGTCTGCTGCCCCAGGCTCAGGGACAGAGTCCAGACGGAAAGCGGGTTCGTTCTCAGTCACCAGACTGTCTTGTGCTTTTCCTGGCTGCTCCTTCTGCCCGGCAGCCAGCAGGAGAGAAGGCGGTGCTCAGGGGAAGATACCAGGAGAAGCTCTGCTGGCCATGTGTGCATGAGCCCTGGGTGGTCCCGCAAGATGCTGTGGCCATCAGTACCACTGTGATGACCTCATCTGGGAGACAGCAATTCAGTCTGCAGCCTGAGGATCCTTGGCTGGGATGATGGGGAAGAACAGGAATGTTTCTCAGAAGAACGAAAAAAAAAAAAAAAAAAGATAAAGGAAGCATTCCTGGCAGTGCATAGTTCTGCCCCATTGGAGCCACCAACTGTGCCCGATGGGAGCTACATAAGACCCTGCCTCAAGCTGGCTTTGGCCTATGTAACAGAGGATGAGAATGAACTTCTGAGCCTTTGAGCTTCTGGGGTTACAGACAGGCATCACCACACCCAGTTTATATATTGTTGGGTGCCCATGGCTGAGGATTGAACCCAGGGCTGCATGCATTCTAAATAGATACTTTATCAAATGAGTTTCACCCTCAGCCCCGTGAGGTTCTTTCAAAACATATTTAAATGTGTATTTAAAAGTGAGCGGGTGCGGCCCCTCACGGTGGGTTTATAGGCAATTGTGAACCACTTGATGCAGATGCTGGGTCTGGGGTCTTCTGCCAGAGCAGTGAAAGCTTTTAACCACGGAGCCATCTCTCTAGCTCCCCATAAAGTTCTAACAAAGGCTAGTTAAGAGACTACCCAAGCAGGAGTGATGGCACGTGCCTTTAATCCCAGCAACGACAGCCTCATCTAACCCCCTGCTCCCAGGGCTGTTCCGGGTTTGTCTAGACAGCAGTTAAGAACACGGTCGCCTCTTCCAGCAGAACTAAGAGTCTGTCCTCACCCTCACACCCTCACCCTTGAGCTGCCTCCCTGTTTTTCTTCTCTTCTCTTCTCTCCAAGTTTACTTAGGCTGGGCCAGGACCTGCTCTTTAGCCCAGGCTGGTCTTCAAACTTGAGGTCCTCCTGCCTCTGCCTCTCACGTTCTCTCACTCCTGGCTCTCTGACTGTTCATTCTCACCTCTGAAGTTTGTCCACACAGCTGGAAACGGAAGGGGCCAGTAGCTAGCTGCTCCCTCTGCCAGGATCACCCAGCCTCTGCAATCTTCCTGACAAGTACCCACATACTGATCTGAGGCTGCATTGCCCCTTTAAGAAGTCCTCTCCCTTAAGAAGTCCTCCCCATTTGGAAGTCCTCCCCATTGGGAAGTCCTCCCCATTGGGAAGTCCTCCCTGGCAGCTTTCCTTGCCTGGCTCCCAAGAGTCTTTCAGGGACTCTTAAGCTGTAGATTGAGCTTGTTGTTTTGCAGGTCCGTATCCCTGACAGACTCTGAGGACTTGAGGCCACAGGCTGAGAGCCATTTACCTTACTGTACCTAGGACTTGGCAGCTGTGGATCTTGCCAGAGTGAGGGCACACACCTGGACTCCTAGCTCTCAGGAGGCAGAGGGAGGAGGGTAGTGAATTTGAGGCTAGCCTGGACTACATATCAAGACTACACATCTCAGAAAACCAAGGGCTGCCTTGTGGCTCAGTGGTAGACTAAGTTCTTAGCACGTGCAGGGCCCACACAAGAGGAGAAAAATAGTGGGTCCTTGAAGTGCAAATAGAAGAAAGGACAACACAGGAAAGAGGAAAGGGAGGGAGAGGAGGAAGCACAGAGAGAGGAAGAAGTGACTTGCTTTTTTTTTTTTTTTTTTTTTGTCTTTTCCACATTTGCATCCCAGAGTCCTTCCACTTTAAAGACTCAGTCCTTCTGTCAGGACAGTGTCAGCTGGGAGGAACCCTGGGCTGGGCTGCCTGACTGAGACTCATTTCCACCCCACCCCTGACCACAGCATCACACCCTGATTCTGCTCGTTCTGTTTCTACTGTTGGAAGTTTTATTATGAGGCAATACACACGCCTCCCCTCCCCAAACTCAGACGTGGACAGTGGGATGAGTGTTTGAGGTGAATACGCTCATGTGAGCAATGTCTCACTACGAGTGACGCTGAGAACAGATCTCTGCCATCTGTCTGCAGTCCTTACCCACAGGGGGAACACTCTCTGGACTCTTCCCTGGTAACGCCCCTGCCGCATGCTTCACGTATCCTTGGGATTACAACATGCACCCTTCTGAATATAACTTCCATTAATGCTACAACTGCCAGAGTCATTCAGCGTGGGGACTGACAATTCATTCCTGCTACATAGAAGGACTTTAACTTTTCCTGCGCATGCCCTCTTTGGATCTGAGAAAATTTTACACAGCTCTGGGTTCGGGGTTGGATAAAATGGGTATTAAAATCAAACCTTTACTGATAATCAACCATAAACAGCTTAATGGCCAGCCCAGAATTGGAGTTTATTAGGAAGATATTTGGTTTGGTTTGGTTTGCCTACAACAGGCTTCTTCTCCATAGTCCTGGCTGTCCTGGAATTCCCTATATAGATCAGGCTGGCCTTGAACTCACTCTGCTGGTCTGGGTCAGTTGGTTAAGGTCTTGCTGTCAAGGCTGATAACCTGAGTTCCCTCTCTGGGATCCATAAGACTGAAGGAGAGAACCAACTTCTATATGTTTTCATCTGACTACCTTATGGGGCTGTGGTGTGTTCTCATTCACATATAACACACACACACACACACACATAAATAAATAGTAAGTAACTTAAAACAAATTCATCTTGACTGAATATCTGATACCACAGGGCATAGATCATCTGCAGTGTTTTTCACAATTGGTTGATAATGTTGAAATTTTTAAATGAAATAACTTGATTTATTTTATTTTGTGTATATGAGTTTTTGCTCACATGTATGTCTCTGTACCACGCATGTGCCTGGGAACAGGAGGAGGGCCCTAGCAGGGTACATGCCAGGTCATGGCCCACAGTGACCTGTACCGTGGACAGCCCGCTTGACTCAAGGGTCAACTACGAATGAAGGGAGAGTGAATAGAGATGTAGAGCCCTGTCCTGTGGCTTCATGGGGTGTGGGATGTAAGGTGTCAAGATGGAAGAGCAGGGAGGGAAGAGCTGGGAGAAACTAAATGGAGGTGGTTGGGGGCTGAGGAGGCAGGAAGCTTTGGGGAGATGTGGGGAGAGTTGAGGGAGAAGCCTCGGAAGGAAGGGGTGGGGGAGCTCTCTAAGCTTTGTTAGCCTGACTCTAAATCCCTTGTCATCTTTTCCTCAGGTTAATGTGACAAAGAATGAAAAACTGTTGGTGGGGGGGAACAAAACAAACACAGACACAAACCTTGTGGGGGTTCTGCAGACCAGAAGTCTGAAATCAAGGTGTGATGGGGACCACAAGCCCCCTTAAATCTTGCCTGCCTTTTCCTGCTTCTGATGGTGTCTGTATATTCTAGAGACAGGTCCCAGCTCAGACGGTGAACTGGTAGGGCCCACAGAGCCTGTGGGGAAAGTGGGGGCCACAAACAAAGCCCCTGTCATTCTCCTTTGTCCTTCAGAGCATTGTGTTGATGAAGGTCCAGTCTGTCCTCTGGCTTCCTTTGGTGGCTTATGCTTTGGTGACATAACTAAGACATTCGCCAAACCCCAGGTGCCCCCCCTGTGTCTTCTCCCAAGGACTCCACAGAGGTTTGTTGTCTTCTTTTCGATAGTATCTCAGGCTGGCCTCGAACTCTATGTACCAGAGGTTGACATCAAGTTTCTGGTCCTCCTGCCTCTACCTGCTAAGGAGTAGAATGACAGGCATGTGACACAATGCTCACCTCTTATAGTTATTTTATGTCTGCCCTGCACTTTGAGTCTGACAAGCTTAGAAGGGTCCTCAGATGAATTTATAAATGACATGTGGTCAAAGGGGCAGAGCTCCTTTCCAGCCCTTTCCCTCCCCCCTGCCCGGGTGGCCCAAGCTCTTTGGAGCTGTCATCTGAAGTGCCGTGCTCTGAGTGGAAGGGAGCTCTCATGCACAGCAGTGTGGAGACATCTTTAGGTAGAGACCACAGTGCAAGAGGCCAGCAACAGAGAATTGGCTCTTCAGGCTCTGCCTTCAACAGAACAGGGCCAAGTGGAGCAGGCTTCCCTTGGGGTGGAACATGTGGTCAAAAGAGGAATCCCTTTTAAGAAGAGCTGAGCAAAACCACTGTTGTTGCCATCATCACCACCACCATCATCATCATCACCACCACTGTCACCAACATAACCAACATCACCAGCATCACCAGCAGCATCACCATTACCAGCAGTATCACCAGCATCACCGTGAGGATTAGCAGATCCTGCCGAGCATCAGTGGGCACAGTGAACAACCAGATCTCACACTGCTGGTAGGAATGAAAATTGCCATGCCTATTGTGGAAAAGGCAGTTGGGCATATGCCTTGCCCATGAGTCTACAATCCTAGGTCATAACCAGTGTCAGTGAGCAGCTAGATGCATCTAGTCCTAGCCCTCCCTCAGGAGGCTGAGGCAAATGGATTCCTGTGAGTTCAGATCAACCTGGTTTACATAGCAAGTTCCAGGCCAGCCAGTGCTACATGGTGAGACCATGTCTCAACTCACACACACACACACACACACACACACACACACACACACACACACACACAAACCCACATAAGTGAGCACATGTGTTGCTCAGACACTTTGAAGAATGTTCACTATAGCTGTGATTATTTGTTTGCTTGCCTGCTTTGGTTATGGTTTTTGGAGACAAAGTTTCTCTGTGTAGCTCAGGCTTTCCTGACTCACTCTGTAGACCAGGCTGGCCTCGAACTCAGAGATTTGCCAGACTCTGCTCCCGAGTGCTAGCATTAAAGGCATGCACCACCACTGCCCCACTACAGCTGTATTCTTAATTGGCAGAACTTGGTGGAAACCCAAAGTCCACCTACATCAGAATGAACGCATCACAGTGGATTTACATTATGGGATGTCATCTGGCCCAGCTTCTGACACTATGGATTGGGTCACACACACACACACAATATGCATGCTTTGCACCACACATGTCTGAAGGAACCTCAACTCAGAGTAGTGGTTACTGTATGTTATGGCTGCATACAACTGTGCTCTGCCCTGTGGAAACAATGGTCTCATTAGGAAGAGACTCAGTATTTCCCTGTCGCTTCAGCAGTAAGCATCCCATGGATGTATCTTTGGATTCTCTTGTGTTTGAACCTTTGGTTTTAAAAATTGCTGCTGGGAGGGCAGAGCGGTGGCTAAGTGCTTAAGAGCACTTGCTGTTCTTACAGAGAACCCGGCTAGGACCACATGGTGGTTTATAATCATCTGTAACTCCAGTTCCAGGGAATTTGATACCTGCTTCTGACCTCCATGGGCACCAGGCATGCATGTGCACAGACATACATGTAAGTAAAACACCCATACATATAAAAATAAAACTAAGAAAAAATTTAAAAGACAGACAGACGGACAGGTGGGCCTACAGGCTGAGGCAGCAGGGGCCATGTCAGCTTTAGAGCAGTGGTGCCAGGACCCAGCTGTGTGGACACAGGCCCTGAAAAGAAGCAAGAGCATCCTCGTGAGGAGGCGATGCATGTTCAGTGACCAAAGAAGAAAGCCAGGGTGTGTAGATAGATGGGGTGTGACCACAGAGCTGATGAGAAGCAACTGGGATATATTTTCAGAGTTAAGGTAGCTGAATTTGCTGATGTGTTGGATGTGGCAAATGAATCCAAGAAAAGAAGGACCAAGAAGGAGACGGTTATGGTAACACAGAAATCCCAGGACCTGGGAAGTGAAGGTTGAGGGTGGCAAACTTAGGCTATCCTGGGCTACAGGCTGAGACCTGGTTTTTGTTTGTTTGTTTGTTGTTTTTAAAAAGAGGAAGAGAAGAAAGGAAAGGGGGAGGAGTGAGGAAGAGAGAGAAGGATGGAGGGAGGGAAGGAGGGAGAGAAGAAAGTAAAAAGAAAGAAGGAAAGAAAGAAGAGAAGGTAAGATAATGGTAATAATAAGAGTGTCTGTGTGAGTGTAATCTAAGTAACTGGGAGGCTGGACCTGCCACTTCCCGAGACAGGACAGAGTCCTGGGGAAGGTATGGGGGAGAGGAGAGTACAGAAGTTTGGGGTTGTACCTGTTAGTTTGAAATTCCTCTTGGATTCCCAGGTGGAGATTTTTGAGGTGGCAAAGTATAGAGCTGGTGAAGAAGCCAGGATCTGGGAGCCTGACCATGAACTTGAAGCTTTTTCAGGATGGCTGGCAGGACCTCCTGGTAGAGCTCCCTAAAACCCTGGGACTCCAGTAGCATCCTGGTGTCCTTCATGTCATCCAACCCCCAAGATGAAGGATGGTCCCACTGGCCCCACCTCCTGGCATCCACACTCACAGAATCCCCCCACCCTCCTCTTTCACACACACACCCTGCCCCCTGCTATCACAGAGCAACAGAACATAGCTGATCCACAGGACAAGCTATTGCAGAAATGCTGGCTTGGGAAGGCCGAGGTTAGGTCACGGCAGACATCCTGACTGTCACTTGCTCGTGGTAAGCATCCTTGAGTAGTTGTGTGGAGAAAGTAAGGACTGAGCCGCTTACCACAGGTAACTACAGTAATGGCCTTTCTCCTTGCTGTGAGCAAATACCTAACACAGGCAATTTAAGGATGAATGCTTTGGATTCACTCATGGTTTGCGAGGGTACTGTCTATCAGAGAAGCTACGCCACCAGCTCCTGCTGCTGGGGATGGAGCCCCAGCTATCTTGCCTTCTCTGATGAGGTCATGGTTGACTGGGGACTAGAAGGGGAAACCCCACACTTTCCATAGGCCTTCCAGTTCCTTTTTGTGAAACCCTGTGACAAAGCTTTATCTGTAGTGCCCTTTCCAGGGCCATCAAGAAGACAAAAACAAGCCGGGCGGTGGAGGTGCATGCCTTTAATCCTAGCACTCGGGAGGCAGAGGCAGGTGGATTTCTGAGTTCGAGGCCAGCCTGGTCTACAGAGTGAGTTCCAAGACAGCCAGTACTACTCAGAGAAACCCTGTCTCAAAAAACAAACAAACATGAAGAAGACAAAAAACAGGAGCTCAAGTAAGTTAGTGTCTGAAAGAGACTGTCACATAGCAGGGGTTTCCAGTGACTGTGGTGTGGGAGGCAAAACTGTGGACCTTAGAGATCATCATCTCTTTTGATATCTTCAACTTCTTTATGAACAGGAGCCATTTAGACAGTCCCCACACCTTGAATTCCCCAGTTCGACCAGAGGAAGTTGGGTCAAGGCTAGGAGGTGAGGAAGCTGTCAGAGAAGTTTCCAGAAGAAAGAGAAGAGTTCCATCCCACTGCGGTCTTTATGATAGATATCTATCTGTTCATTCATTTAGCTATGCATATGTGTGTCTTCCTCAGTGTATGCATGTGCACCACCTTTATGTTGTGCCCCAGGAGACCAAAAGAGTGACAAGTGGTTGTGAGCTACCCTGTGAGCCCTTGGGACAGAAGCGGGATTCAGCAAGGGCTCTTAACCACCGAACCATCCGCTCAGCCCCACCTCCATGTCTCATTAGTTAGTTAGTAACCAGGAAAGTGTCAACAGTCCTTGTTAGTTATATGCCCTTCTAAGCAAGCACCGTCTCAGCGTTTCTCAAAGGCCAATAATCCTTTATTAAGTAGCTACTGTATGGTGTGAGCACCTCAGGTGGTTCTATTCAGTTCCCCCAGCAACCTTGCAAAGCTGAGGTGGTGTCCTCCTCCTCAGCTGAGGAAGCTCTCACTCAGGCCACTCACCCTAAGTGAATGATCAGAGCAGCTAGACCTGGCTAGATTTCGTTAGCTATCAAAACCCATGGTTTCAGGAATGCTAGAAATCCTCCAGGTCTGAGGCTCTGGAGGACAAGAAGGCTTGGCATTGGGAAGCTGAAGCTAAGAGGTGACCTTCAGGGCTGGTGAGATGGCTCAGTGGGTAAGAGCACCCGACTGCTCTTCCGAAGGTCTGGAGTTCAAATCCCAGCAACCACATGGTGGCTCATAACCATCTGTAACAAGATCTGACGCCCTCTTCTGGAGTGTCTGAAGACAGCTACAGTGTACTTACATATAATAAATAAATAAATCTTTTTTAAAAAAAAAAAGAGGTGACCTTCAGCCTTCAGGGCCTCCAGGTCCTTCCACACGTCATAAGAAGGTATCCAGGACCTCGGGGGTCATCTGGTCATTCTTCCCAACTTCCTTCGTGTTAAAGATGAAGCAACTGGGATTCTAGAGGCTAAAGCGTTTATCAGGTACTCCAGGTGGCTCCTTCGTTACTCAACACTCCTTCAGGGGACAGTCTTGTGCTTTACTGAGAAGTACTGCCTGGTCCTTGATCTGAAGCTACCCAGAGAGCGCAAGTATTCTCCAAACACGGACTCCAGGCCAGGCATTGCATACATGTTATCTTGTAATAACTCCAGGAACCAAATATTTTCATTCTCATTGTTTGGGTAATTTTTATTTGTGTGTGTGTGTGTGTGTGTGTGTGCGTGTCTGTCTGTCTGTCTGTCTGTCTCTATATGTGTGCCTGTGTGTCTGTATGTGTTCCAGGTACATGCAGATGTCAGAAAATCTTCTGGCTTTCTGGGGTTGGGTGCTGGGTGCTCTGGAACTGGGGCTCTAAGTAGTTGTGAGCCGCCTGATGTGGGTGCTGGAAACCAAACTCAGGCCAGCTGCCAAAAAAAAAAAAAAAAAAAAAAAAGCAGCAAGTGCTCTAACCACTGAGCAATCTCTCCAGCCACTTCATTCATTCCCATTTTTAAGCTGAAGGAATTGCAGTTCAAAGAAGACAAGAGTTTGATGAAATAGGATTTGAACTCAGATATGGTTGGCTCCCAAGTGGGCAAAGCTCTCTCGATACAGCGCTTTACGGCACGAGGAACAGTTGAGTTACCAAGTCAGGTCAGGACTAGGTCAAAGCTATCCTTGTTCTTCCTGGTGAAGCTCAGAACAGACAGCTGTGATTTTTTTTTTTTTAGGTCACTAAGGAGCACATGATTTTCCCATGAGGCTCTGTTCTTAGAGCATAACACCAACAGAAGAGGAAGGAGTGGTTTCAGAGACACCTCTGCTTTGTGCCAAAACTTTGGGGTCCATCTAATCCATATACACATTCATCAATGAGCCCGGTTATGCTACACACACACACCCCAGACAGGGCCATGCTCCTGTTTGATCTCTAAAGACCACAAACACATTCCCTTATTTTTTATTTATTTATTTTTAAAAAGCCGTTTATTTAAAAAAAAAAAAACTGGTTTGTCAATCACATACACAAGCGGAAGAAACACAACTATTGAAGTGGCCCTGTAATACAGACACCAGTGGGGCGTTCACACAGTACCTGAAAATACAGCTAAAAAAGGGGGTCTGCTGAGTATTGAGCTTCGGGTTCCTACCTGACCCCTTGTTGAATGGCTTTAGTTAGCGTACAGTGAGAGGTAGAGTCCCAAGTGTAGTAGCCGCCGTCTCAGGGCTCCATTGAAACAAAACAGAGATGAAAACGCCTTCCCCGGGGAGCGGGGGAGGCCTCGCCTATCATTTATTTCCTTGGTGCCAACAGAAGCCAAGTTTCCCTCCCCAAACGCTTCAGCATTCCCAACCGAAAAGTGTGGCATTTTAATTTTTTTTATTTTTTAGGCAGTGTGCTGGAGACATTTAGCTTTCTTCACCTTCTGATTCGGATTCTTCTTCTGCATTTTGTAACCACTCTACAAATTTCTTCATCTGGTCAAGAAAGACGCTCTTGCCTTCGGCAGCATGTGCTTCTTTATACCACTTCAGCATCGCCTCTTCTCTCAGAACGTCCGGCTTTATGGGCGTGGTGGCGCATGCCTTTAATCCCAGCACTCGGGAGGCAGAGGCAGGTGGATTTCTGAGTTCGAGGCCAGCCTGGTCTACAAAGTGAGTTCCAGGACAGCCAGGGCTATACAGAGAAACCCTGTCTTGAAAAACCAAAAAAAAAAAAAAAAAGAGCACCACGATCTTCTGGAAGGCCTTCATGAAGTGGATGTTGTCGTAGCAGTCAGTATTCCTGAACCTTCTGCAGGAGGACGAGCTCGGACTGGCCTTGGGAACTGAACACGACCAGCAGGGGAGCGTATTGCTTTAGGTGCTTCAGAGCCTGCTCCGCAACCAGCTCCTCCTTCTTGTTCCACTCCACCGCATTCATGATGCAGGTCCAGAGCAGCCCGGTCACGGCTGTTTCCGGAAGATCGTTCCTTTTCATTTCCTCTTTGACGTAAAGCACCACCTCCTTAATGGGGCATTCCTGAGACAGTCGCTCTTACATCTCCTTCTGCAGCTCTTTCCTGGTGCCCAGTGACTGCTGGACTCGGAGAAAGTCCGACAGCTCCTTCAGCCCCGCGTCAGTGAAGTACACACTCTGTCTGTTCACTGGGAAGAGTTCTAGCAGCCTCTTGTCTGTGTTGGCTTTTCTCAGTGAAGAGGTAACGGAATTGGCGTCTTTCTCTGCCATCCAGGCTTTGAAAAGCTTGACAGCGAATGAGGCTGTGATGCCTTCTTTGACTAAGCTGTCCGTGAAGAGACTGGTGAGGATGGTAGCTGGGAGGGTCCCATTGCCCAGCAGGATCCCAGACAGCATTGCCAACTTTGTCTGCTCTGCTTCAGAAAATGCTTTAAGGAAGAGGAGAAGCTTTTTCATTTCATCTTCAAATGTCTTTTCCAAATACTTGTATCTCTGATGAGTTTATTGAAGACCTGAGCATAGTTTCAGATGGTTTCATGATCTTCATTTGCTGAAAACACACAGTGGTTGGTCATCTTGGTCTTGTCACCATCGTCTATGTGTGTTCCTCCAGGGGTAAGCATGCTGCCAGCCACCAGGATATCAAAGAATGTGTCTGCATAGCGATGGTAATCTAATCGGGAGCCAGTAAAATCCAAAAATTTGGCTACCGCTTCAAGGTCATCACCAGCTTCATTAAGCCCCTGGACAAGTGTATCCCTGAAGACTGTGGGTTCAAATTTCTCTTTTTCATCCCTTTTCCGGGTTTTGAACCGCTGGCCTGTTAGTACTGGCTTCTGATGCTTATTCATAAAATTACTGTCCAAGGAGGGAGCGATGACACGCAAGACTGGTGGCTGCGGCAGATCCTGCAGCAGCAGCAGCGGCAGGGGCAGTGGCCGAGGCAGACAATGCTATTTATTTATTTATTTTTCTTCTCAGCCTTATTTTGGTTTCAGTTTTGGTTTTGGAGACAGGATCTCACTATGTAGCCCTGGTTGTCCTGGAACTCACATCATAGACCGGGTTAGCCTCAAACTCACAGAGATCCACTTGCCTCTGCCTTCTAAGTACTGGAGCTATAGGTGTGTACCACCGAGACTGGCCTCTTACCAGAATTTATACTAACATAGTCATACATTTTATTTTCCTATGTGTAATAACCCCCCCCAAACTTTTTAAAAAATAATTATTTTGTGTTGAGAGCAGCATCTTATTGAGCCCAGCCTGGTCTCAAGCTTGCTCTCTCCAGGAGCACTTGGAACTTGTGAGCTTCCTGCTTGCACTTCCTGATGGCTGGGATTACAGATGTGCACCACAGCCCACTTCATGCAATGCTGGCCATCAATCCCTGGGCTTTCTGCATGCTAGGTGTCCTGGTTGATTTCTGTCAACTTGACCCAATCCTGAGGATATCTGGGAAGAGGGGATCTTATTTGAGAAAAATGCCTTCATAAGACTGGCCTGTAGGCAAGCGTGTAGAACATTTTCTTTTAATTAATGGCTGATGTAGAATCCCTTAGCAGGTGAAGAAGCAGGCTGACCGGGCCATGGGGAGCGCACTAGTCAGTAAGCAGCAGCCTTCTAGGGCCTCTGCTTCAGTTCCTGCCTCCGGGTTCCTGCGCTGACTTCCCTCAGTGATGAAGTGTGTCTTCAAAGTTAAGATAAATACTTTCCTCCCTGTGATGATGGTTTGAATGAGAACGGCCCCCACAAGCTCGTAGGTTTGAATGCTTGATCCACAGTTAGTGGAACTGTTTGGGAAGGATTAGGAGGTGTGGCCTTGTTGGAGGAGGTGTGTCACTGGGGGTGGACTTTGCAGTCTCAAAAAGCTCAGTCTCTATCTCTGTCTCTCTCTGTTCTGTCTGTCTGTCTCTCTCTCTCTGCCTCCAGATGTAAACTCTCAGCTACTGCTCTAATGCATGCCTGCCTCATGCTGCCCTGCTTCCCACCATGATGAACATAGACTAACCTTCTGAAACTGGAAGCAAGCCCCAGTTAAATGCTTTCTTTTCTTTTCTTTTCTTTCTTTCTTTT
>NC_034603.1:46958542-46961186 GCF_900095145.1 Mus pahari
TAAGGAAGCATACGCACTCATGTGTAAGGAAGCATACACACTCATGTATAAGGAAGCATACACACTCATGTGTAAGGAAGCATACGCACTCATGTGTAAGGAAGCATACACACTCATGTATAAGGAAGTGTAGGACCCCCTTTCAGGAACCCCCACTCGAGTCTCGGGAAAGGGCCCACCCAAGGAAATTCGAGAGACCTTCTTGATGCAAAAACACGAGGTAGTTTAATGGCGGAGCTCCGGGCCAATATGTATCTCACGCAGGAGACAGAGGAATCGACCACGAGGCTTGAAAGCTAGGGGTTTTTATAGAAAGAGGATTGAAGCCGGGCAGTGGTGGCACATGCCTTTAATCCCAGCACTTGGGAGGCAGAGTCAAGCACTTGGGAGGCAATTCATGCAGATTTCTGAATTGGCGCGGTTTCACCCGATTGGCTCATTTGAACATCAGCAAAAATGATTACACATTAGCAGAATGGTACGTGCAAGTCAGGATGTCAGGAGACCTGAGGGGCGGATGCTTATCTAGGTCAGCGGAACATTTGGTTAACATATAACTTCAAACTATGTCAGGAGGGCAATGTGCAGAAAGAGGTGCCAGATGGCTGATGACTCAGCCAAGATTGCCCGGACAAGTTCCTGCATCCTTCTTCTATCTTTATGGCCAGTCAGCCCCAGGAATGTTTTAACAACAGGCCTTCCCTGACATGCCTGGGCCTGTTCCACTACATTCTCAGCCTCAGGCTTCTAAGCTTGCAAACAACTTTTTCTTTGGACTATTTGATATAAGTTACATAAATCAGGCCTCAAATTTTATCTTAAATTTCATTTCCCTTCAGAAGCATACACACTCATGTGTAAGGAAGCATACACACTCATGTATAAGGAAACACATGCACTCGTGTGTAAGGAAGCACACGCACTCGTGTGTAAGGAAGCACACGCACTCGGGTATGAGTGTGGCCTTCTCAGGAGACTTAATCGTCTTCACAATAAGCACACAGAGGGTTTCTGTGGCTTTTAGAGACTGCCCCTCCCTTCTCCCTGTTTTTCTCTTCTGGTTAATGAGGACATACGGTTTTCCCTGAGGTGCACAGGGCTGTGATCTGATAAGATAAACCACGGGCCACAAAAAGTTGTGGGAGGAGGGTTAAGTCACATCTTTTATTGCAAACAAAGCTTGGGGTCTTGCTTGCAAGAGTCCCAGAAAATGGCAGGTTTACAGCTGGACAAAGAGAAAGGCCATGTGTGGTCATAATGGTTAGGCCCTAAGCATAACACATGAAAGTAAGAACTTTCATGTTCTTTCTTGATATATATATATATATATGCATTGTTTTACAATTTTTCCTTTCTTCTGCTGCCATGCCATCCTGAGGAAGACCAGGAAACACTCTGGAGCCACGTGAGCCACAGCGGTCCAGGTCCCATAGGTAAGTACTTACCTTTAGCACCCAGGTGTTGTGGCGAGCCCTGGGGCTAATTATAGTTGATGCTAATTCCATTCTCCAGTGAGGGGTTGTGAACAAGGAATGAGTCAGCACTCAGGTGATTTTTTGGGAAACCTACTTCCCACCTTAATTTGTAAAATGAAGGAGAGCTGACGATTGGGCAGGTAAAAGGGAAGGTGGAGCAGAAGGTGGGAGAGAAGCTGGAGAAAATGGAAAAGGGAGAGGATGCAGAGGAGGAAGAAAAAGAAAAGTGGAGCAGAAGCACATGGCCTGGAGAAACCACAAGTTCTAAGATAGATAAGATGGTAGAGTAGTGGTAGATCTGCCCAATCTAGGTGCACATCATGTAATCATATTAACTGTGTCGTGTTTTCATTGCCAGGCATATTTGGGAGGAGATTTACCGAAACACCCAGGTGATGCTGGAGGCACACATCACCACAGGATCAACTTTAACTAATATCATCCAGGTTACTTTGGGAAAGTTGGTATGAGGCATTAGCACTTAAAAAAGAGCCATACCACCCGGCAGTGGTGGTGCATGCCTTTAATCCCAGCATTTGGGAGGCAGAGGCAGGTGGATTTCTGAGTTCGAGGCCAGCCTGGTCTACAATGTGAGTTCCAGAACAGCCAGGGCTACACAGAGGAACCCTGTCTCAAAAAAACCCAAACCAAACCAAACAAAACAAAACAAAAAAGAGCCATAGCTTCTGCCCAACCATCAACCTGGATAAATTGTGGGTGCTGGTCAGAGAGCAGACACGGGTCAATGTTACAAAAACAAACAAACAAACAAACAAACAAGACAGCAGCTGCCCCCATCTTTGGTGTCCGATGGGACTACTACAAAGTTCAGGGGAAGGGAAAGCTCCCAAGGCAGCCGTCATCGTGAAGGCCAAATTCCTCGGCAGAAGAGCTCAAGAGGAGATCAAGGGTGCTGGAGGTGCTTGTGTTCTGGTGGCTTGAAGCCACCCAGGTTAATTAAATGTTAATATTAAAAAAAAAATCTCTACGGGAACACATGTTGTAAATCATCCTGGAATTTTTTACTTCATCAAATTATTGGTTGTTTGGGGGTTTTTTTGGTTTTTTTTTTTTGTTTTGTTTTGTTTTTTTTGGTTTTTTCGAGACAAGAGTTTCTCTGTGTAGCCCTGGCTGTCCTGGAACTCACTCTGTAGACCAGGCTGGCCTCG
>NC_034603.1:46961304-46970639 GCF_900095145.1 Mus pahari
GAACTCAGAAATCCGCCTGCCTCTGCCTCCCGAGTGCTGGGATTAAAGGCGTGCGCCACCACGCCCGGCTTGGGTTTTTTTTGAGACAGGGTTTCTCTGTGTAGCTTTGACTGTCCTGGAACTCACTCTGTAGATCAGGCTGGACTCGAACTCACAGAGACCGGACTACCTCTGCCTGGGATTAAAGGGTTGCACGGCTACTTCCTGATCTTTAGAGTCTTTAATGAAGGACTGGTTTCCCTTTCCTGTGTCCCCTTCGTTTTCCAAGTCTTTCTGGCTGCCACAGATACCAGGACAAGCCTTTTGTGTTCATAATTCGTAGAGTGCAGGGAGGTGAGGAATCCGGTCACAGGATCTGTGTGGCTTGAAACCTGCTGTGTGGCCTTATTGCCACTTCATAGGTGGCTCTTGGGAAATAGCTGAGATTTCCAGACCGAGGTAAGTCTGTGGTTCTCTGGAACCTGGTAGGGAAGGAAAAAGGGATCCTAGAGGGCCGGCACGGATCAGGTAGGCCTTCGATGACTGTGGAATCCTTTTCTTCCTGGTGAGGGCCCAGGCTAGTGTTTCTGAACAACGGTGTTGCAGGGTCCACAGTGATCACTATTTAGGAACTGTGTCTGCAAACAGTGTTGGAAACACCACGGGAGGAAGAGGCCGGAGTGGAGGATGAAATTATTCCTTGCGGTGTGGAGCTGTGGGATCCAGTACTGATTTCCTAGTCCCTCTGGGCAGGTTGTGCAATCCCATACACCTCAGGTCTTGGATTTCCCAGCCCAGACTGTGGCTGTTCCCTCCTGCTCCGGCTGCGGTTTGGGGTCTTGAGGGAAGCACGGCGGGCTTTGGCGCCCCCTGCCGGTCTCAGAGAGCCATGCCACGCTCCGAGTTCCAGCGATGCCAGAAGGGCATGTCACTGCTGGGGCAGGATTAAGTCACTAGAAAGAAAGGAAATGAGTCACCACTCTTCGCAGCTGGGGGCGGTCTGGGGAGAGTGTCGAGATAAGGATACAGGAACTGGGGACAATGGCGGGAAGTGAAAGGAATGTGGGCCCAGGACAGCCTTCAGTACCCTCTGCGCCCTGGACGAGCAAGGGAACCCTGGGATGCAATAGGGGTGGGACCAAGGCTAGAAGAACTCCAGTAGGATGGGCTGAACCTTGGGTAGTTGGAGGAGGATGGGACAGAGGACAGCCGAGGGCACCCGTATCATCTTTCACACATCCATTGAACTTCCTAAAAACCTTAGCTAGACTTTCTGAGAACTCCTGTAAGGCCCTTAGCATAAGACTCAAACTGCAAGAGCACCCCAACACTCCCCAGAGAACACAGGCAGTGTAAACATGGGTCGGTCGTGCTATTTCCAGCTATGGAGTCTATTTTCCAGAGGGGAAGTGTTCCCTCCGTAGTAAAGATGTCTGTAGTCCTTGCCTGGGGATTCAGGAGAGTTGGCCTTTGTCCTCAAAATAGCTCTGGTCCCATCTGGATTAAGATGTCTGACAGTTCTTGCTGGGCCTGCTGCACTTCCTCTCACAATTTGAAGTTGGAAAATTTGTTCCAAACCAGTTGTCAGTTCCTTAAGTCCTGAATGTTCCTTCGTTAAGTAGACATCCCTTCCTCCTGAAAAAAAAAAAAAAAAAAGATAACTTTATGTTCTATCTCAGACAAGAAGGGCTTTCCATGTGATCTTCCAAGATGGTCCACTCTAGTTGCACCTCATGTCTCAGGTGTGTGTTGAGTTCCCTTAGTAGGTCTCTACTTCCTGGAGGGCCTTTCCTCTGTTGTTCCTTTGAGCCAGAATTGAGACAGTCACCAGTGGAACTGGGTCTGCTAGAGAGTCAGGACCAGTGGGCAGCTGGAGAAGAAGTAACGGGCCCACCAGGAAATATCCCACTGGAAAGAGAAGAGCAGAAATAATTTCCACATATGAACATGTCTAGGCGTGCCAACGGGGCGCCTAGAGTCCTCCAGTCCCTTAGGTGACTTCTCCCAGAAGAAGTCTGAGTCTGTCTTGTCCTACTCATTCCAGCCCGCAACGAGATAAGCCCTGGTACGTGGGTGAGTCTACCAGGTGTCTCCTAAAATCTAATGGCAGGTTTCCTATGGGACAAGAGAGCATTGTGGGATCTTCTCCCCTCTGGTGGTCTCCGCAGTGTGGGGCTACAATGTCCCAGGGAACAGAGCTGCATCTAATCAGCCCAGATCGCCTTAGGATTTTTGATAGGAGTCCCCGAGGCTGTCACCAGTCCCACCCCTTCCCGGTTGGCCCCCTGTGCCCACAGGACCCAGTACACATATTCAGAGTCCACACAGATCTTTATGTTTTCTCCTTTGCTGGGCTTCAGAGCTCTTGTCTGAGCTGAGTTCTGCTAAGCTGGCACTGGTGCTAAGCCGGAAGAGGGTTTCAGTGTCAGCCAGAAGGGGGTTCTGTCTCAAACGGTCTTCACAGCCTATCCCGATCTCCTAATTCCATCCTGAACAAATGAACTCCCAGCCCTAAACAACTGGACATCGGAACTCTGCAGAGTTCCTTAGGCGCTGCGTAGCCTGCATAGCGGGCAGCAGGAGTGTTCAAGGCCTGCCCCTTCAGGGAGGAGAACAGCAGGGTCGAGAGAGAGCTGGGCTTTAATGTGCCACTTCAGGAACTTCCAGGAGAACAGCCTGGAACTTCATTTTATCTGGCAACTGTAACTGTCCCTTTTCATTAAAATTAAGTATCCCCCTGAAATCAAGGGGTTATAAACTCTTGAGAAGCTGTCCCAAGGTTTGCTATGTGCCTCGGGAGTCAGGAGTCCCATGACCACTGTGGCTGTCAAACATCCCGTCCACCTGAGCCACTGAGTCTAACTCCTTACTAAGGTATCCTACCAGCTGGGGTGCTGGTCTAGCCTGGGATAGGAAGGCTCTCTGGTGGTTATAGTTTAAAGTTCAGAATATGCCAGATTCTTCCAGAACTCAGACTATATTTTCCTTCTCTCGTGCTTTTCCCCAAGAGACCTTATAGACTCTGATGGCTAAGACATTAAGGGGGTTGAGGGAAGCGTTCCCTCAGGGGTGTCCTCCTCTGTGGCCTCACAAAGGAATAAGTTATCTGTGTATTGAAGGAGGGTGGTATGTGGGCTCAGCCAATCCAAACCATGAGCCAGAATCACTCCAAACAGATGGGGGCTGCTCCTAAATCCTTGGACCAAAATTATCTACACCCCACCCCACTTCCTGCAAGTGTCAGCTCTCTCGTGGCAGTCCCTTCCCCCATCCAGAGCAGAGGGGAAGAAGCAGGGAAGAGAGAGCTGCTGAGAGTCTGTGCAGCTCAAATCTCTACAGCAACCCTCCCCCTCCCCCTCCCTTCGCAGCTATACTGTCTACTAGTTTAAAATAAGCCAATCAGAACACAAGCCACCCTATAAGGAGACAAAGAACCCGAAATGGTATAAAAGGGCTATCTCATGCTCTGCCTTGGTGGCAATTTCTCACAGAGATGAGCTAGCACAAGATAGACTGCTTCCCACAAATGAGCCTCCCTCACTCCTGTGTCAACAGGGCCACTTCCTTGGAGTGAAACCCCGCCCCCTCATCCCAGGGAAGTCTACCCTTGAAGTTATTTTCGTTTCAAAAGACACCAGCAACAGTGAAAAGACAAGTCACAGACCAGGAAACCAAACAAACAAACCACCCGCAAATTGTTTATCTGATCAGGCACCGATATCCTGAAGTGCTCATAACTCGGCAACAGCAACAAAATCAAATATCCTGATTCAAAACTCGACTAGACATTGATCCAGGGAAAGTACTTAAATGGCCGGTGAGCATGCGCAAACAGCCTCGGGCACATCCGTACCTGCGCTTTGAACGCTTTGAACGGCTTAACAACCAGAATTTGACCCCTGGAACCCACGTGGTGGGAGGAGCTGCCCAACCCCATCTATTCCGACCTGTGAGCCCTAAGACCGTGAGATAAGAGGGGCAGCAAGGTCTGTTACTCACCAGGGAAATGAGAAGCACACACACAGTGGAAGCTAAGATGGTCTTCCAGTGCTTTGGAAGGAACGAGGGTTGGTTAAATAAATAAAATAAAAAGAGAGAGATTTGAGCCTGGAGAGATGGCTCCGGGATTAAGAGCACTGGTTTGGTCCCAGCACCCACATGGCTGCACTCAGCTGTGACCACAGGTCAGGAGACCCAGTTCCAGGGAGAGCCGGTGGCTCTTCTGACCTCCCTGGTTACCAGGCACACACTATGTGCATACATACGCTCAGGCACATATACATACGCATAAAAACTAATGTTTCTTAAGAAAATAATGGAGAATTAAAGCTGAGAGTGGCGACACAGAACCAGAAGCCCAGCAGCGGAGGCAGAGCCGCAGGAAAACGTGGTGCACACATGTAACAGTCAGGCAAAACACCCATGCACACCAACAAACCTAAAGACACTTTCTGAAAAAAGAAAAGCCATAAAAAAGTCAGAACTCTTGAGCCTGTGGGCAGAGACAAAGAAATGTGGCGGCTACAGTGGAAAACATGAGGGAGAGGCTTCCAAGAAGTTTAATTCAGCTGTAATCCAACCTTCTCACCTGGGGAACTGAGGCAGGAAGATTGAGAATTGAAGGTCACCCTGGAAGTCCTAATGAGATGCTTATTTGAGAAATGTTGTTGTTGTTGTTGTTGTTGTTGTTAAATAGGGCCGGGAGATGATTCAGAAGATAGGAGCACTTGCTGCTCTTACAAAAGGCCTGGAGTTGGTTCTCAGCACATGGTGAGTCACAACCACTTAACTCCAGTTCCAAAATCTGATGCCCTCTTCTGGCCTCTGAGGACGCTGCATGCACATGGTACACATATATGCTTGCAAGCAAAACACTTATACACACAAAATATGAATAAATAAATAATATTTATTTATTTATTGCTTTCTTTTTTCCAGACAAGGTCTCTCAGTGTAGCCTTGACTGTTCTGGAACTTACTCTGAAAACCAGGCTAACCTCAAATTCATAAAAATCCACCTGCCTCTGCCTCCTGAGTGCCAAGATTAAAGGCTAAATAACATTTTTTTTAATTCTTAAAAATGAGGCTGATGGGTTAGAGAGATGGCTCAGCAGTTAAGAGCACTGACTGCTCTTCCAGAGGTTCTGCGTTCAATTCTCCGCAACGACATGGTGGCTCACAACCATCTGTAATGGGATCTAATGCCCTCTTCTGGTGTGTCTGAAGACAGCTACAGTGCACTCATATATATAAAATAAATAAAATCTTTACATACATACATACATACTAGGCTGAGAGTCCTGGCCCATGCTGCTAACATTAGTACTGGAAAGGCTGAGGACAAAAAAATCACAAGTTCAAAGCCTGGGCTAGACAGTGAGTCTAAAGATAGACTTTGTACAAAAAAATCACCCATAAAATAGAGAGAGTGGGGCAGGAAGGAAAGGAAACAGGGTCACATAAAGTAGAATTTAGCTGAGGGATCGATGCTTCCAAAATAACCTAAAGGAAAGTAGTCTGCTAACCAGGCCTGTAAGAGACAAGAGAGATTTCCATGCTAAGGATGTGAACAGTAGTCCACCAGGATTCACAAGGCACTAGGCTCCACCCCTACGGAAGAACAAGCATCTAAGGGCAGTTCAAGGTGACACTGCCACTGTCGAGTCCTGGCCTGCCATAAAGCCCTCAGTTCTCTTCCTGAGAAAAACATAATTCTGACAGGTAGAAAAGATGACTCGGGTAACAACTATTTGCAAAAATAACAACACTGGTATGCTTAAAATAGTTCTGGTTTTTAAATATATATATATATATATATGCTGTATAAATCTCCCGTCGGCCCAAGCAGCCAGATTTGCAGTCTCCTGCCTGTTTAGACTGCTCAGAGTGTAACCTGGGGCTGGGACCTGACAGGGGTTTAAGGATGTGGGCCACGCATAGTCCCTAGGGTGTGCACGAATTCGTGACGTCTTCTGTTTGAGGCTGGCTCCTCTTTGGGCCAGAGCCAGACAAGTGTGACTAAAGAGTCTTCCTTCACTAAGCTCTCCGTGTGGAGAATGATTTCTCTCCGGGAGGACATATTATTTCTATGACATTAGGCTTGGTTGTAAGGGCAACTTGCCACAAATTAGAGTCCCCTGAGTAAGGGGTCCCACCTGAAGACTGTTCTGATAGCCTTGAAGAGATGACCAAGCGGTGGACCACACCTTCTGGTGGCCGCCCTCGATTAACAGTGCATCAGGAGGAAGGCCGCGCATGGTGCCCTCTGATCTCTTGACCGCCTCTCTTTCCCTCTAGCCACTGCTGCTGGCTCCTCTGCAGATAGCAGGAAAAGCTTTCATGGTGGACTAAGGACCAGCAGCTGCCTGGGAACCTTCCAGGTTCCAGCACCAGGCCAGTACTAGAGGCACAAAGCTTTAGCTCCTCGGAGTGTAGGCTTCTCTGGAAGACGCAGGCTTCTTGGTATATGCAATCAAAATATCCAGCTTGGTTCCTCCCTTGAGACAGCTGGGTCCCACATCCAGGCAACACCTCAAGGCCAGCTCCAAAGCTTCCAGAGAGGATTGGGTGGCACACCCGTTCAATCCCAGCACCCAGAGGCAGAGATAGGCGGATCTATGTGAATTCGGGGGCACTCTGGTTTACATAAAGAGCTTCAGGACAGCCAGGGCTGCAGAGAGAGACCCTGCCTCCAAAAAACAACTAAAATGACTCTACAGATGTTTGTGACAGCCCTGCTCACAGCAGCCCGACGATGGAGAATAGTGATTCAAACATCTGGTCAATGGATAGATGATGCAATTGCTACTTGAGAGAAACAACGTTTGAAAGCAGGGAGGATTTTCTTTGGCACATAGTACCAGATCATATCTTTCTGGGCATGCCATGAGTGGCCTGCTTTCTCCAACTAAACCCAACCTCCTAAAGTTTCCACCGCTTCCCAAAATAGTCCCACCATCTAGGAACGGAACCTTCACTACCAAGACATTCCATATTCAAGCTGCAGTAAAGGGAAGAAACAAATTGTGTTGTATCTTCACAATGGAGTATTACTCAGCCATAAAAAGAATAAGCCAAGGCTGGCGATATAGCTCAACGGTAGAGCACCTGTCTGCCATTGTGAGGCTGTAGACTCAGTCCCCAGCATTTCCCTCGCCCCCAGAGGGATGGATTACCCATACATACTACAACATGGGTAGACCTTGTGTGTGTTACACAAAACCAGAGACAAAACCCAGGAGGGAAGAGAATGTGTGAGACGGCCCATCTCGGGAAGGTGAAGCAAACACTTCATCACGCAGGCCCGACCGCCTGAGTTGGATCCTGGGAACACATGTAACGGTGACAGAGAGAACCAACTCCATAGAGTTGTCCTCTGACCTCCACACATGCACCAGGCATGCACACACGCACACACACACACCACAAACACCCACAAACCCACACACACCCTCCACACATATCTCATCTCCCACACACATACCTCATACACATACCCACACACACCCTACAAACTCTACACCCACACCCCACATACACCCTACAAACCCCATACACCCCACATACTCCTCATATCCCACAGCCCCCATACACAATAACAAAAAGTTCTGAAGGACAATTGCAATATGGCTCCATTTACATGAAGTGTGCAGAATGGGCAAATCCATAGAGACAGAAGGTGGACTCATAGACACCAAGTTTGGAAGAGAGGTATGAGGTGATTGCTGGCAGTGCGTGTTCTCGCTCTAAGCCGGATGCAGGTGAGAATTGTAAAACATCATGAAGGTACATGAAAACACCATGAGCCCCCACTGGGATCAAACCTGGACCCTCGCAGCCAGGGCTCTTAACTGCTGAATCACCTCTCCAGCCCCTAAAATGGTGTTTATTTTACAGGCTGTGCCTTGCTCTGAGATAACCCATTTTACAAGCAGCATCTGACTCCATTTTGAATGCAAACACAGAGGCAAGATGGTCTATACCTTGTTGGGCGTGTCGACAGCTGTTCCCAGAGCACAGGTGACACTAAGTTATTCCACCTGGGCTAGAGTGACAGCTCAGCACTGGCTGCTTTTCCAGAGGACCTGGGTCAGATCCCAGCACCCATAGGGTGGCTCACAACCATCTGTCACTCCAGTCCCAGGGGATCAACATTCTCTTCTGACCTCCTCAGGCACCAGGCACGTATCCGACTTGCAGACATACATGCGGGCAAAACACTCATAAATATAAAATAAATAAATCTCAAAAAGAAACATTTTAAGCTGGACAGTGGTGGCACACAGCTTTAGTCCCAGCACTTGGGACGTAGAGGCAGGCAGATCTCTGAGTTCGAGGCCAACCCAGTCTACAGAGTGAGTTCCAGGACAGCCAGAGCTATACAGAGAAACCCTGTCTTGAAAAACAACAACAACAACAAAACAAAAAAACAAGAAAAGTGCCAACTTTAAACTTATCAAAATAACTCGTGGGCATATTAAAATCATATCAGAAAACCAGCTGTGAGAACTTATAAAATGCACCAGCAGCACCGCTGGCCCCCAGAGGAAGACGCTACGCACTCCCATGGCAACAGCCTCCATCGACCTATCATCTTAGTGCAGGAATTAGGTTCAAAGCCTGTGCCCTGGCTGCCCTGTTAGGTGATGGGAAACCAGGTCCAGTGTCATGTTCTTCATGGACCAATTAAACCCCAAATTAATAGGGAAAGCAGAAAAAGGAGATGTAATTGAGAGGCCAGAGTTTTTAGAGAACCTGACCGAAGTTTGAACTCAGGTAAACTAACAGGCCGGCCTGTTCCCTGGGTGCCATTTAATAGTCCAGATAGCGGGAATGAGGGGCAGGTGTCTCCTGGGATAATGTTGTTCCTCCCAGACTGGCTGACTACAGTCTGACCCTTGTCTGTCTTTCACATCTATGGTCTTCATCCATCTGGCTTGGACACCTTGACTGGGCCTGGAGGCTCAGCTCCACCCTTACCCTGGCTCTTCACCCAGCACTTCCAGAGGTGTTCATTTTCTAAGCACTGTGTACTGTGTGATCTGAGCGTTAATATTACTAATTATGATTTGGAAGGGCTAGCGAGATGGCTCAACGTGTAGAGAAACTTGACATGTAAACCTGGTGACTACATAAAGTTGGAAAGAGTAAACACACAGTTGTCCTCTGACCTTCACATGGGCACCATAGCTCATGCCTACTATGATGGCTGAAGGGAAGCTTTAAGTTTAGATTACTGTAATAAGAGATCTATAAAACAAAGATGCCTTTAACCTGTAAGCCCCACTTGCCCAAAATATACTTCCTGGCATGCTGGGAACTGCTGTTCATGCCAAATAACAAGTCACATGTTTTTA
>NC_034603.1:46972120-46978433 GCF_900095145.1 Mus pahari
CGAGTGCTGGGATTAAAGGCCTGCGCCACCAGGCCCGGCTTTGTAATTCAAATTCTGACAAGCTGAAAAGACATAAAAGTGTGTCCATCCGTCCAAGTTTCTAAAGTAGCACACTCACACCAGCTAGCGGCACACTCAAGGTTGGGGATCATCTTGGGACCCGCTTCCTAAGCCCTGTAAGCTTCCCCATGGCCACTGGGGGGCAGTGCTGCACGGAGTCCCACTTCCAGCTACCCTAAAAAGGCCCCTTTCCCCTCCAGCTGAATCTAGCTGGGCGGGTCTGGAAGCCCTCTGTCCCAGGCGGCAGCAGAGAAGCGCCTGACTCACCACGGATGCTGGCTCTGGACCCACTGCTGCTCCCGGGGCTTGGCAGGTTGCACTGGAAAAACTGGGTCAGGCATGTGGCCTAGTTTGCTGGTTCGCAGCACAAGGCCGGGGAACGATCTGGGAGTGCGAAGGGCGTCTCACTTTACTCCCTGGCTCGATCAAGTGACAGATGCCTGAGGAGTCCCTACTAAGTGCCAGGCCTAGGTGGACATACAGACAGCCAATTGTGAATGCACTTTCAAAGCCCAGGTCACAAGAGTTCACTGGGTGTCATCTCAGGATCCCCCGGCTGGGCTGCCTGGGCATGTCACCAAGTCAACAGTCTTCCATTCAGATCCGCAGTTTGACTGCCCAGTGTGGAAGGCGGGTCCTGACACAGCTTCCTGTTTCTTGTCCAGCTGAATCCCACCTCTTCAACACTCTGGGGCAGTGCTTTCCCAACAGAAGGTTGAGCAGACAAGTAAAGGCAAGAACTTCCAAGTCAGTCAGTCAGTCAGTCGTCAGTCAGTCAGCCAGTCAGACAGACAGACATCTCCTGCTTTCTTAGGCGAGGGAGGGTCAGGTGTGTTTATAAGAAAAGACACTTAAAGCCGGGCTTGGTGGCGCATGCCTTTAATCCCAGCACTTGGGAGGCAGAGGCAGGCGGATTTCTGAGTTCGAGGCCAGCCCGGTCTACAAAGTGAGTTCCAGGACAGCCAGAGCTATACAGAGAAACCCTGTCTCGAAAAGTCAAAAAAATAAAATAAAATAAAATAAAATAAAATAATAAAATAAAAAAATAAAGACACTTGAGACTTTTCCAGAAAAAGAAATTATAGAAAAAATTACTGAGTGTGATGGCTAACCTTAGCTGTGAACTTAACTATATCTAAAATCAACTAACCCCCAAGCAACTGGGCATGCCTGTGTGGGGTTTTCTTGATCAATCACTTAAAATGGGGAAACACACCCTAAATTTGGGCCAGCGCTGGATTGGAACTGCAGCCTTGTAGACAACTATAAGATTGTTGGCCTTTCCACTGTGAGACTGCCATTGTTGAACTCTCCAGAACACAGCCTGTGAGCCACTCTAATAAATCATATATAGCTGCGGGACTCCTAAAGACCAGCATCTCTTTAGATGAGCAGCCCCACAGCAAGTTTCCTTCTTCATCCTTTAAATTGGGCCGCCACCCAGAAGATGTGGCTCAAATAGCTGTTGTCACTCAGGGTGGTCTAACATCCACATGCTCTGCTCCCGGGCACTGGCCTCTCCCTGAAAGTTCTGTGACCTGAGCCTGCTTCTACCTCCTCTCCACTCGGTCCCTCTGCAGTCGCGGTCACTGTCTCCCCACAGCCTTTGCTGTCTCTGTGAAGAACATCACAGGGAGGCAAGAGAAGAACTTTGGGAGGAACCTTTGCTGGGCCTGGTGCTGTAGCACCACGAGGCAGCGCGGGACAGCCTCTCCAGCGGGTCAGCAGAGGCTGCCGTTCTAGAAGCCTCTCTCGGACACTGTGCGGCTTGCTTCTGCTGCATAGGAAGCTGGGGTGGGATGTGCACGATGCGGTCCGGTCACTGCTGGCTGGCACCGTCCACAGCTCCGTTTCCGTGAGTTCTCTCTTTCTTTTTTTAATATTTATATTGACCCATGCACTTATTTTTGTGCATACGTGTGTATGATGAGTGTGTGTGCATTCACATGTGCGTGAGGACAGGTTTGTGAATGCCACAGCACACTGTGGAGATCAGAGGACAGCCTTGGTCCTCTCCTCCCTCCTTGGTTTGAGGCAGGGTGTCCGTTTCCAAGCTGGCTGGCCCTCAAGCTTCTACAGGACTCCCTGTCTCTGCCTCCCACCTCACCACATGTAGCCAGAGTTTTGATTTCTTTAAAACACAGAAACGGTATGTGAATATGTTTTTGTTAATCCCAGGTGTGGGATATGGAGCTGCTCCAGACCGTCCACAGCAGCTGACTGTGATTTGTCTCGTGCTCTGGCAGGGACGTGATTTTGCCAGCTTAAGATAGTTTTTGGGGGGGCTGGAGAGATGGCTCAGTGGTTAAGATCACTGGTTGCTCTTCCAGAGGTCCTGAGTTCAATTCCCAGCAACCACATGGTGGCTCACAACCATCTGTAATGGGATCCGATGCCCTCTTCTGGTGTGTCTGAAGACAGCAACAGTGTACCCATATATATTAAATAATAAATAAATAAATAAATAAATAAATAAATAAATTTATTTTTAAAAAGTAGTTTGTTTGCTTTTTTTTTTTTAAATTCTGAAGACTCTTCAGAGGGTATATACATGCCAGAGCCCCAAGAGAGTTGGCAGCTTCAGCCTTCCCTGGTGCTGCCGCTGTTGCTAACTGCTGGCGGCTGGTTGGAGATATCCTGACAATGAAGCCTGGACTTGCCCCCAAGGAACTAGACATCCCTAACCAGCAGGAAGTAGTCTAACAATATCGATGTCCCTTTCCCCTCTAGCCTTCTTTCTCTTCCACCTAATGTTGGTGGCTGCAAGGGTGGAAAAGGGTGGTAGGGAAAAGAAAGAAACCAATAAAGTAGCTAAAAGTCAGCTACAGCCATAGGGTTGCTGCGTCCAACTTGTATGTGGGCTCTAGGGATACAAACTCAGGTCTAAAGTCTCGAATGGCTCGAATAATCTCTTCAAAAAAAATTTTTTTTTCTTTTTAGAAACAGGGTTTTGCCTGGTAACCCAGGCTGGCTTACACCTCGTGGGCTACCTTCCTGCCTCTACTTCCTGAGTGCTAAGGTTACAAGTGTGCCCAGCTTATGCAGTGCTGGACATGGACCCCAGGGCCTTAGGCATGGCCCAGGTAGACCCTTTACCAATTAAGCTATACAGTTAACCTTTAAAACAACCACAAAACAAAAACACATTTGCTGCAGAATCTTGAACCGGTACAGATAGACATATGTTTTTTGTTTGTTTGTTTGTTTAACTGATTAATTCTTTTTTTATTGGATATTTTCTTTATTTACCAGACACATGTTAAATACCGTCCAAACAAAAGTTCTAGGTTCCTAGCTTACTTCTCCCTGGTTTAGTGTGCCCATTTCTTCTAAGCCTTCTCAACATATAAATGTATTCATATTTTACTCTTGCTGGGACGAAGTACTTGATGAGAGCAACTTCAGGAAGGCCTCCATGTGAATGCTGGGAAGTGAACCCAGTGTTCTTATCCACTGAGCCATCCCTTCAGCCCCAGAGAAAGAGCTCTTGCTAAGCATGTGGTCCTGAGTTCAATTCCCAGCACCAACCAACCAATCAACATCAACAACAGTTAAAGCCTGGGGGCCACTCTGATGGTGACGGGTGAGTGGTATGGGCCAAACAAGAAGTTTAGCTTCAAGGGGGCTGTCGGGATGCTCAGCTTTGAGCAGTGCAAGGGGGCAGGGGAGGGAAAGGTGGACACATGAGATAGGAAATAACCCTGGTCCATTCCTCCAGCGTTGTGTGAGCACAGGACCAGGATTCAGTTCCCAGCATCCATATTCAGTACCTCACAATGGTCTATAACCCGGCTCTGCGGGATGCCCCAGTTATGGCTCCATGGGCACCAACACATACCACACACAGATATATACACAGAGTTAAAAGTTAAGCTGGGGGCCGGGCATGGTGGCGCATACCTTTAATCCCAGCACTCGGGAGGCAGAGGCAGGCGGATTTCTGAGTTCGAGGCCAGCCTGGTCTACAGAGTGAGTTCCAGGACATCCAGGACTACACAGAGAAACCCTGTCTTGAAAAACCAAAAAAAAAACCAAAAAACAAAAAAGTTAAGCTGGACAGAGCTGGGCAGTGGTGGTACACACCTTTAATCCCAGTCCTTGGGAAGCAGAGGCCGGCAAATCTCCATGAGTCTGAAGCCACATTGGACTACAGAGCAAGTTCCAGGGCAGCCAATGCTATATAGAGAAACCCTGTCTTGAAAAACAAACAGGGGCTGGAGAGATGATTGCTCAGCTGTTAAGAGCACTGATTGCTCTTCAGAAGGTCCTGAGTTCAAATCCCAGCAACCACATGGTAGCTCACAACCATCCATAATGAGATCTGACATCCTCTTCTGAAGACAGCTACGGTGTACTTAGATATAATAATAAATAAATCTTTAGACTGGAACAAGCAGGGCCGACCAGAGCAAGTGGGACAAAAAACAAACAAACAAAACCAGACTGGCCAAATAACTGGCCGTGCCTCTTTCTGACCCCTTAGGATTTTCCCTTCCCCTCTGGCCACTTCTTTCCTGACTTGGCTTTTTCAGACCATCCTCACAATTTGAGCCGTATCTGCCAATCATCTGGACTACTACTGCAGCAACTGCTGCTGCTGCTGCTACTGCTGCTGCTGCTGCTGCTGCTGCTGCTGCTGCTGTTGCTGCTGCTGCTACTGCTGTTGCTGCTGCTGCTGCTGCTGTTGCTGTTGCTGCTGTTGCTGCTGCTGCTGCGGCTGCTACGGTTGCTGCTGCTGCTGCTATTACTACTACTACCACTATTCTCACAATGACAGACCTCCTTATCCCTACTATTGTCCGGTTCTGCCCCAGTCTGCATTCCCATCTAACTGTTCCCTCATACGACCCACCTGCTTAAGTCCAAGTCTGAGGCTAGCCCCTCCCAGTTGTGATCAGGGCCTGGCACCTGTGGAGTGCCTCAGCTCACAGCCACATCGTGTCAGACCTGTGCCCAGGTACTGTGGTCCCTGATTTTAGGACTCGGAGTTCCGCTCAGGAAGGATCAAATATCCAGCCTTAATTACTTAATATTAAACAACAACAACAACATCCTGTTAAAACAGTGCGTGGTTATCTGAAACAGCTCAGGAGAAAGCAGGAAGGCTGGCTACGTGGTAGAAGATAAGGGAGAAGGCCCAGCACAGGAGACCTGGGCTCTGGAAAGGCTAGGGGGGCTGTGCAGGGTCCAAACGGACTAGGCCCAAAACTTTCCCTTCCCCTCTGGCCACTTCTTTCCTGACTTGGCTTTTTCAGACCATCCTCAAAGGTTTAAAGAGGCCCATAGTAGGTCTGGTTTGCATCAAAGGGATAGAGTGGCCAAAGGCTGGTGGGGACAGCATTAGGAGGAGTGGATGCCAACAGATTATATCTAACAGAAAGAATGAATACTAGGTGTATACACGTTCTTCTCTGAGAAAGAAACAAAGAGTTCCATCTCTGTAGTGTTCAGGGGTAAGAGGAGGCCTCACTGGCCTGGGATGTGGCGCAGCAGGAGAGCACATGAAGTTTATAAGGTGCCCTAAGGGAGTGGTGGGGGGGGAGCAGGATAGAGTCTCCCTTCACGAGACCTCACCTTGGAAATGGAGAAACACACACTGAAGCTTCCAGGAGGCAGCTGGATCAGATGAGCTGCAGCCAGCTCCCCACTGGAAGGAACCCCTCAGGTTGTGACTCTAGGCTCCCACTTTGATCTCATTGGCTGGGTTGGCTTCTTGTCCACAGATGCAGCCCCACAGCCAAGTCCCAGGAGTCTGCGAGGCATCACTGAGACTGCCCTCTCTCCTCAGGCATGCCTCTGCCAAGAGTAGACACACACACACACACACACACACACCATTGCGATGTAAGAAGGGGGATTTGGCTGTTTGAACTGCAGAGACGCACCCCGAAGCCTGCGTCAGATGGGAAAAAGATCTCAATAACTTAAACAAAGGGGGGAGACGTCAAGCCTGGCCACTGGGGCATCTATGGGAGATTTACACAGCAGAGATGTGTCAGAATTATTTACGAAGTACATTGTCAGGTCCCAACGTTTCTTTCAAATAGTTGTTACCCAGGGTCTTCTGACCCACCTGCAGAATTATGTTTTCTCTGCTAAGTGGCTGACCAGGACTTAATGATAGCCATGACCTTGCACAGCTCCCCAGAGCTGCCCCCTAGAATTACGTGCTTTGATAGGGGCATGGGCCTAATGGCTGTTTGTAAGTCAGGGTTGTCTCTTTGTTAAGGGAGCGGAGCCTCTCTGGAGATCA
>NC_034603.1:46979693-46981487 GCF_900095145.1 Mus pahari
CCCCCCCCCCACCCCCCGCCCCCAAATCAATGTGAGGACTACAAATACCTGAGTGTTCAAGAAATATCTTTTCTCGTCAATAATACCAGGCATCCTCTAACTTTAGCATAATAGCTGCACAACTCATGTTTATGTGCACCCACCCCACTCCACCCCACCCCCGCCGCAAATTCTCTGATTTGCCTCACATTTGTATGGGCGATGAAATCATAATAAACACCTGAAGCTGGCGTCCTGTGGAGATTCGAGCTTACAGCTTAAACTAGGGTGGTAGAGTGCTTTAGGGGAGAGACAAGCTGGTCTCTAAGCACGGCGATCAGATCTGTTTCCAGGTAAAGGAGGTTCAGGGGGGAAAGGATTTGCTTACCAACACAGCTAGGAAGGGGGTTAGAGCCAAGATTTTAAAATGACTTTTATTCATGTGTATGTGTGTATATCTCCGTGAGTGAATGCCCACAGGAGCTGGAAGAGGGGTTAGAGGTGGTTGTGAGCCACCTAGCATGAGTGGTGGGACCTGTACTTGGGTCCTCTGAAAGAGCAATGTTCTCTCTTAATGGATTAACCATCTCTCCACCCCGACAGCAGAGATTTTGTTCTGTTCTGAGATAGTGTCTCACTGTATAGCCTTGCCTGGCCTGGAACTCACTCTGTAGACCAGACTGACCTCTAACTCACAGAGGTCCACCTGCCTCTGCCTTCTGAGTGCTGGGACTACACGCACTCACGCACCGCCAAGCCCAGTTTATGTGATGCTGAGGATACCAGAGCTCCGTGCATCCTACTACTGGCTGAGCCCTGAACTCGCTTTCACACATTTTGGTTGGTCCTCATTGTCGGTTCTAGGAAGGTCCCACAGATGCTGTCTCCCAACTTTCCTCATCCTCCTGTTTCTGCCATCTTTTATTCTTGGCCGTACATATAACATTCTACTGACTTTTAAATTACATGTAAGATGAATGACTGGTTTTGTTGGCTTTGTTTTGACGACAGCATCTTCTGTAGCCTAAGCTGCTCTAGACTCCCCAGTCAGTACTGGCTTTCCTATGAAATTCTAGACACTGCTGACTTTTATCCGTCGTATCACTGTAGCTAATGTGTCATTTTAGTGATTTATGTTTGTTTTTTGTTTTCAAAGTTTTACTTGGAGTTCAGATTATCTCCAATTTTCTTTTTTTCTTTTTTCTTTTCCTTCTTCTCCTTTTCCTTCTTCTTCTCTTCTTCCTCCTCCTTTTCATCATCTTCTTCTTCCTCCTCTGATTTTTCAAGACAGGGTTTTCCCAGCCATCCTGGAACTAGACCAGATTAGCCTCTGCCTCCTAAATGCTGGGATTAAAGGTGTGCACCACCACACTTGGTTTGCCTCCAACTTCTTATCCTTTTGCCTTAGTCTCTTGAGTGCTGGGATTTTTTTTTGTTTGTTTTTTTTGTTTTGTTTTTTTGAGTGCTGGAATTACAGTCATATGCTACCACATCCATGAGGATTTTTGAAAACCATGCTGATTACAAAAATATATCTTAGTTTTAGTTAAAATGTGATGATGGAAGGGGCCTGGAGAGATGGCTCTTGTTCCTCTGTCAGGGAATCCCAGTTAGGTTCACAATACCTGTGTCAGATGGCTCACAACTGCCTGTAATTCCAGCTTCAGAGGGTTGGGTGCCCCCTAGGTCTCCTGAGAACTGGGTACTTGCAGTGCACATCTTTAACCCAGCACTTGGGAGGCAGAGGCAGAGGCAGAGGCAGAGGCAGAGGCAGAGGCAGAGGCAGAGGCAGAGGCAGAGGCAGAGGCAGAGGCA
>NC_034603.1:46981552-46987227 GCF_900095145.1 Mus pahari
GAGGCAGAGGCAGAGGCAGAGGCAGAGGCAGAGGCAGAGGCAGAGGCAGAGGCAGAGGCAGAGGCAGAGGCAGAGTAGGCAGATCTCTGAGTTTGTTACCAGCCTGGTTTACAGAGTGAGTTCCAGGACGGCCAGCACTCCTACCAAATAAATATATATATATTTTTTATGTAAAGGATGTTTTTATTTTGAGAGAGGGTCTCATTTAATCAGGGTGTCCTCGTCTTCACAAGCATTTGATACTGCCTGGCTTTCCTCAGGGACGTGTGGCAAGCGTGACTGAGCTTTGTTACCTACCGATGACGATGCAGGCCCTGCCTTGCTCTGGATTTGGCCTACTCCATCAGGAGCATCTGTGAGCTGACACAGAGAACTTACATCCAGTCCAATCCAGCCTCGGGGACTCTGTCCAGGTCATCTCCGGACCAGTGAGGCCAATCTTGCTGGTACAAGTGGCTCCTGCGGCCTGGTCAGGTGCTGATCAACGAGGGGAGCTTCGAGGCCAGCTCACTTCTTGCCTTCAGCCCAGCCCTGCTGAATCCTGCTACAGCCTGCTTGAGTTGGATTTGTCACATGGGCAATAAAAATGATTTGTTTGAGTGATATGTGTACCCAAGGACAGCGGTGTGGAACAAAAAGTTAGCCAAGCTCCGGTGTAATTTCCTTGGGCACCGAGCAAAGGGCAGGGACCACAGTCACTCTGTGTGGTTATTTCAATTGCCTCCTTATACTCAGGGTCAATCCTTGTTTGTTGTTTTTCCACAATCCAGTGAAAAGGGTAGGGTGTGTTGGGGAAGGGTTAGCCTGACGACATGGCTGGCCTCCCCGGGAAAGGCGGGGAGGTATTGGCAAAGACACAGCCGGAGCCCGGCTGCTTTCTTCCTAGCATCCGCTCACAAGTATTATGAAGAGAAAACAGGAGTCTGCATTCAGCACCATCTTGGACCTCGAAGTCGTGTGACCGTCTCCACCTAGAGGAGGGAGTTAGCCTCTTGGCTTGCACAGACATCAAAGGAAAGCAATAAAACTTCCCAGAACTGCTGAACAGCAGCTGGAACAGTAAAATGCACCCTGTGGTCAGTGCTCAACCAATGTTGGTAACAAATGTCAAGTAGCTGCCAAGACTCAGCACTGCAGAAAGGAAGAGCCAATGCCACTTGTGTGGAGAGGCATTATTACATCATTCAAGGGCCAACCTAGCAGTCAGTCACACGAGTCTTCCTTAGGATAGCAGCTTCAGTCACCATGTCGGCGACATCCTTTGGGCAGCAAATATGGAGTGAGGCATCTGGCCAAACTGCTATATGCACACCCTCCTGCTGGGAGCCAGATGGGACCGAGCCCAGCCAGTTCAGCTTTGGCCAAGCATTGAGGAGCATGACCCAACTGAGGGATCTGCTTTCTCCTCACAGCACAAGCTGGGTGCGTGGCCCCCAGGTCTCTCATCCAAACCTCCCAGCTCGGGTTATGTTCATGTCTGCCCAACCGGGGGCTGGTTCCTCATCGGTCCTTCTGACCCAAAGGCCAGGCGCCAGCAGCTCCCGTGGGAAGGCTGCAGAATCTCCTCAGGTGTGAGGAATTTGCCTTCTAAACAAGGAATCAACATCTCAGAATGATTAACTTATTTGAAACAGGGCTTTATTCGAAAGTCCAAGGAGGGGGGTGAAGAAATGAGATCTTGTAGGATTCTGGCAAGACTGCAATGAGCTGGGGCAGCTTATCCGGCACCACCGAAGGGGCCTGATGAAACTGAAGAAAACAAAACAGGCTGAGAGAAAATGGAAGAGGTGGCGGGGTGGGATGGGGTGGTGTGAGGGGGACACCTCTGACTTGTGGGTTTCCTGACCACTTCCCAGTTACTGCAGATCCTTGCGACACAGAAGGCCCACAGGAGTCGGCTGATTCTGCCCAGCTCCACCAACATAATATCATCCAAAAGAAAATCTGACCCCACCCCCCGCAGAGGCAGGTATAATAAAGTGTGTCACGTACTTTCATGTCACTGTGACCAAAGCTCCTGACAGAACCAACTTAAGGGACAGATATTCTGTGTCACTTGGTCCAGCGGGCAGAGAAGGCATGACAGTGGGAACACGAGGCCACAGTTGTTCTCACGGTGGCAGATTAGGAAGTAGAGCTAGGCCAGAAGTAGGGGTAGGTGTAACGTCCACACCTCCCCTGCATTCAGTGACTGGGTTCCACCAGGCAGACCCTACTACCTCCAAGAGTTTACAACCTTTAAAGTAACCCTCAAAACCAGTCTGCGGAGGGATTTTCAGATTCAAACCTTACTAGTGGGAGAATGCAGACAGAGTGGCTAGCTTCGTGTCTTAGCAAGACCTCTTCCTGGCTCATATCAGGAGGCGTTCTTGCAGGTCTGTTTGCCCTGTTGTTACAAATCACACAAGACTAGGTGGTTTAGATACAACACCCACGTCTCACAATTATGGAGGGTGCAAGTCAGATCCAGGAGCCAGCATGGTTGGGGACTGGTGAAGGCCCCCTTTCTTGTATCTTAGCAGTGTGGAGGGTTTATAAAGGCACAAATCCCATTACGAGGGCTTCTGCCCTCGTGACTTTTCCCAAGTCCTCAGTGGCTAATATCATCTCATTAGGATGAGCAGTGCCGCAGGTGGACGGTTAGGAACCACTTCCTAACGGATACTGTCCTTTTCCTTAGTCACTGCCAGGATGGACACAGAACCATGCAACTTTCTGATCTCGCTTTTGTGTTTAGGGCCCCGTGGTTCCGTTTACATTTGCCTCAGTCCTGGCTCTGTTCCATATCCTCATATCCTCAACGACTGGGAAACACAACCTATTGGGATAGCAACTTCAGCTTTCTGGACCTTCAGTAGATGGCTTTATAGTTTACCCTTTATTGCACAGGTAGGGAACTTCACTATGTGTGATTATGTGGGGCCACAGGCAGCATTTGAGTGTCTTCCCTGACAGCCCTCCACTACATTTCTTTAGACAGGGTCTCTCCCCTGATTTGGGTAGATTGACTGGCCAGTGAGCTCCAGGAATGTCTCGCCAGGGCTAGAAATACTGATTGGCACTTGGCATTTTATATGGGTTGCTAGGTATCTGAATTCAGGTTCTCATGCTAGAACAGCAAGCATTTTTCTTTTTTTTTTTAAAAAAGATTTATTATTACATGTAAGTACACTGTAACTGTCTTCAGGCACACCAGAAGAGGATGTCAGATCTCATTACAGATGTTGTGAGCCACCATGTGGTTGCTGGGATTTGAACTCAGGACCTCTGGAAGAGTAGTGAGTGCTCTTACCTGCTGAGCCATCTCTCCAGCCCCCAGCAAGCATTTTTCTAACTGAGCCATTTCTCCAGCCCTAAAGTTTCTTTTCTTTTTTTCCTTTTTGCCCCTTGTGGTGTTGTGGGTTGAAACTGGCGGTCTCCAGCATGCTGGGGAAGCATACTACCACTGAGCATTTCCTCAGGCTGAAAGTTGACTTCTGTCAGTGAGCCACAGGGTAAGCATCAGTTGGCTCTAACATACTAATCACATTCATCAGTTGGCTCATACATACTGCTAGCGTTAATAACAGCCACATAAAGCTCGACGTCGCCTCTAACGGTCTCACTTCAATCCTGGTGCAGACCCAATTTTTGCTTTTAGATAAATGCAAGCTTTTAGAGCAAGGGATGGTTGTTGTTCCGGGTTGTTAGCGTGTGTTCTGTTTTAGATGTTTTGTGTGTAAAGGTGAGTTGCCAGCAGGTACGTATGCACGCCACAGATGTCCCTAGTGCCCAAGGTCAGAAGAAGATGTTGGGTCTCTCGGAGTTATAGTTGTGAGCTGCCAAGTGGGTTCTGGGACCACAACTCAGGTCCTCTGCAAAAACAACATTCTTAACCACTGGACCTAGCCCAGAACAGCTTACATAAACACACACCAAGGTTATGACAACCTTCACGTCTTCCAGTGGCCACCATATTGTCTGTTGTCAACAGTTCCGACTTCTCAGAGATAAAGGATTTGAATACAACCAAAAGGCCAGCACACACGGGCACTGATATTCTATCTATTCTCTCTTATTGAGACAACTATAAGCTCATGTATAACCAAGAACTCTACTGTGCACTGTATGCATGCCTGGTACCAGAGAATGCCAGGAAAAGGGAGCTAGATCCCCTAGAAATGGAGTTACAGTTGTGTTCTGGGAACTGAGCCGCAGTCTTTTTTAGAACAACCAGTGCTCCCACCTACTGAGCCTTACATAAAAAGATGGACTAGAGGAACATTTATCTTAATACCTTAAAAATAACCTACTTGCAGTTGCACTGAACCAAGTGCTGTGGGTGAGTACTGCTCACACACAGGTGTGGATTTGTGTGTGCACTATGCCAAGTATTTGGTGAATGCTACCTTCATGTATACATTTGAGGATTTGACTATCCTGTGGTGGCTTCATTTTTGTTTTGAAAGAGGTCATCTGTTGGGGATAGGCTTCTCCTTTTCTCACACATCAAATCTGAATTCTGTATGCTTGTTTGCTGGGTCCTCAACATGACATGCTGGTACTCAGTGCTCACCAAGTAACGCAGCAGTAGCTGTACTCCTGTGGGTAGCTATTTATTTAGTGTGTATGTATGTGTGTGTGTGTGTGGGGGGGGTGTTCACAAGTACAAGTGAAGTGCTTACTTATACAAGTCAGACAACTCTTGTGCCAATCAGTTCCCTATTCCACCATGTGTATTGGCAGTAAGGATCCACTGGGCCACCTCTCCAGCCTTGTAGTGAACTATCCATTTATAAACTGGATGTTCTATAGCTAAAATGCACTTAAGACCAGAAGCTGGTATGAACTGCCTAGATAGAATGCTGTGGCTCCTCCAGGTCTTCAATGTGATAGGAGGTTCGCGGCCTCCACGGTTGTGTTGTGTGAGACAATGTTTAACTTCTCGTGCTTCTTCTTTTCCTATCCTCACGCTCGGCTGACAGCCAAGTCCACTGCCTAGACCAAGAATCAGTTTCCTCCAGCCCATCTTAGGTCTTGCTGCCCTAGGGCAGTGCAGACCAGCCCAATCCAACTTTATCTCAAGTCACAAGCAGGCAGGGAATTTCAAGGATCATAAACTGAGGGTTTGCCAACCAGATATCAGGTTACAGGCCTTAAAGTGGTATGCATCATTATGAAAGGAGACTCTTCCCTACATTCATACCCACTTACAGGCAATGGAGAGGGGAGATCAGCTGAGAGGCAGAAATAGGGGGATCTCTGCAGGTTAAAAGGCCATCCAGAGAGAGCTACATAGTGAGACCCTGCCTCGAAACAAGAGCCCAGGCAATCAAATCTGAATGTAATCTCTTCTCAGTTCTCCAAATGCCAGGGCTGTGGCAAGGAATATTTTAAAAAAGCAACCTCAATCTAAAATCACATAGCTAGAATCTAAACCAAGAGTGAGCCCAACCACCTTTTTCCCCTGCCTCCCTTTGGGCATGCAGCACCACGACTGGCCACACCCCCTCCTTCCAAGACAAAGGGAGGCCCGGGCATGTCTGCATGGGTCTCATACTCCATTGTGTCCCGTCCCTTTCTTATGGCACTGGGGTTGCCAGCATCTTAGGCAGAGTGTGTATCATTCAACTATTGTTACAGGACTGGTATTTCCGTGGTTATAAAAAGTAAATATTCAAGAGATTTTTTTTTTT
>NC_034603.1:46987392-47016305 GCF_900095145.1 Mus pahari
AGACAGGGTTTCTCTGTATAGCCCTGGCTGTCCTGGAACTCACTTTGTAGACCAGGCTGGCCTCGAACTCAGAAATCCGCCTGCCTCTGCGTGCACCACCACGCCCAGCTGCCTCTGTTTTTTGTATAATATAGCTGCCATGAGAAAGCACTTGGGATTCTTTTCTGGCTTTCCTAACTATTTCCATATACCTGGTCAACATGAAGAACATATACTCAGTGAATGGTCTATCCTTTAGATCATACATGGCTAAGAGAGTGCATTTATTTGCCTTCTTGAGGACCCAGATTATCAGCCTCTACCAGGCAGGATTACTTTGAGGTCATCCATTGCTCTGAGGTATTCTTTTGCTCAACTGTTCTTTGCTCTACAGCATCAAGTGTGCCTAAGGAGGAACACTATGAGTGCTATGGCAGCACCCAGGACACAGTGGTGGAACACATCCGCACGCATGCCCGCACAAAGTGATGCCTTCCTGTTACATGCTTTCTTCCTCACTGTCTTCTGCACTGCCCATCTGTGGACCCACCAGCAACCTTACAGTACAGCTAGACAAAAGGACTACACAATGCAACACATGAAAGAAACATTGGCAATGTAGTACTTTTATGTTGTTTAATTAAAAAAAGCTCAAAGATAAAAAACAAGCATTTTACATAATGCATACATTCTCAACATCTGCAGATGAGATAAATAAAAGAAGGCTAAAGCAGACATACTGTGTATTGCTTCTCTTTGGTAAGTTACCACTATCAACCTCTGCAGAAATAAAATGTTAAAAACAAAAACCATGGTCTTAAAATAATTGTCCCTTAGTATTAATAAAATATTCAGCAATGATACAGTAGATGTAGTTTTCAAATTGACAAGAACGCATAATACTTTACTCTCTGAGGGGTAAGTAGCTGCTTTCCAAAATTAAGGCCTATGAGAGACAACCTTTTTTCTAGCTATCTTTTTACTTGGCTCTTTTTTAAATCATCACATTCAAACTCCAAGACACCATTCTTTTGGAAACCCTTTTTCACATTCAAAACCTCTCTTACAGTTTCACACCATCCATCCTGACCAATTCCATGCATCATCTAAACTCAGTGCCCCCAAAATAAAAAAACAAAACAAAACAAAAATTCCCCTGAATTTGCTCTAATAAACAGCACATATACACATTATGGCTCTATTAAAGCAATATATACAGGTCAGAACTAAGAGAAAACTAAAGGGCCCATTCAATATATAGCAGCAGGTCATATCTAAATATATACAATACATGTATGTAATGTTTTCACAGTTAATCTTAAAAAAATTACATGATATGTTCAGAAATATTTCTATGGTGTATAAATAATGCTTTAAAAGTCCAACTTATGAAATGAAGAGTGGATTCAAATTAAATAAATCTCCCGGCTTCCAAGGACAGACGCTTGAGCTGGTGAAGCTTGAGGTGTGTCTTGTAAAGGGCGCTCTGTCTGGAAGGCCTACCAGGAAAGGCAGTCCTCAGTCTAAACGCGGTAGGAGAGAAATGCCAATATTTTGGAAGGAACAGGCAGTTTTTGGACTTCTTGGGTGGGCATCACTCTTCGGATTGACATGCGACATAAATGTTGAAGGCTAGGGACTTGCCTTGGAGTGGCCCAAAAATACACACTTCCATCATGTGTCCTACAGAGAAATGGAAAAACAAAATCACGGTTACCCAACTACACTTGTCCTATGTCCCTACAGCTGTATATCAGATCCATACATCTCACCTTAGACTCTAATAAGAACTCCAAGACAAGTAGCAGGATTATATATAAAGAGTTTGTCTAGGAAATTTACAGAAATACACATAAAGAAATAAGTTTTCAAAAGAAAAAGAAACAAGAAAAATGTATTTACCCAGCAGCTAAAACACTGCCATCAGTAGAAAAGGCACAGCAAAGACCATTGCTCAAAGGCGCAACTTGTACCGGACACTCCTCATCAATTCTCCAGAACCTCACCATTCTGGAAGGGAAATAAGCGATCCAGTGAGTTAAGTCAGAAAGCAATGTTTCTGTGTTCTGATCACAGAGTACACACACACGAGTCAAACAGCATGGTAACTTTGGTTAAGATGAGCTCATATGTACACAACCTGGGCCAGCATCAAATTCTTGAACTTGCTTTTACTGCCAAAGGGCTGGGATTACAGGTCTGTCTTCTCCACCTAGTTCATCTAAGTTTGTTTTGTTTGAGGTTGGGTTTCACTACACAGCTCAAGCTAGAAGCCTCCCAAATGCTGCAATTACAGGCATGAGCCTCCATGTTCTATACTATCGCACTTTATTGCTTACATTTTATATCATTTGGTAATTTGGATAAACTCCAAAGAGACTTCAAGGCATGGCTTTGAACCTGTAATGTTCACAATTGGAAGCTTTGTCATTTTCTTACAAATAAAATATAACAATCTGATTTACTCTTTTCTACATTTGTCTAATCTCAAAAGCAGTGGCTATCAATTTATAGGTGTGTATCACCATAGCCAGTTAAGCAAAAACAACACCTTCCAAAGTGTTGTCTAGAAAGACATTCATTAAACCCCAGTTACAGGATGGGCATGGTGGTCCACATAGAATTCTCAGCATTCAAGAGGCAGAGGTAGAAGGATCTTTAGTTCAAGATCAATCTGGCCCACAAACCAAGACCACTTCAAATACAAACTCCTGTACAAAAACCTAAATCAAGCTTAAATGAGTGCTATGAGTTAAAGCACACTTTCATTAAAAATCACGACTACAGACAAAACTATACTCCATAATACTCACTTATCATCAGCAAGGCTGGCAACATGCAGTCCATCATGACTGAAAGACACAGCTCTCACCCATCGGTCATTTGCTCCTCCAGCAAATATTGGAGTGGGCGGGGGAAACAGGTGCCTGGGGTCAGAGAGATTTGCAGTGTTTCAGATCAATTCAAAAACAAAATAACCTTGGTACCAAGTTCACTGGCCTCTGAGTAAGGTTTAAAGTGGGGCTTTGATGATACAACTAAGACTGAGGAGAACTGTTAGAGCCAAGTTCAATGAAACAGAGAGCTGTTAATTTTACATTTTGTTAGGGATTCTAACTCTATACAAATTCTTCAAAGCTATACTGAGAGCCAATGTTGGGTTACTGACTGAAATAATTCATGTGGTACTCACCCGAACTCCATCAGAAGGTCTCCATTGTGTGGATCCCAGACATACACACGAGTATCATAGGACGCAGTAACTAGTAATGCTCCATCAGGAGAAAAGTCACAAGCCACCACATCATGGTGATGACCGTCCAGTCTCCTAATCATGGTGTATTTATCCATATTCCAAAGGAAAACCTGAAATAGTAAAAGAGGGAAATGTTATAGTTTCACTCAGGCACACAGAGGACAAAGGGGCACATCTTAAACTACAATTGCTACTTTAATATTACATCAAATTAATTACAAATTATGAGTAATTTAAATAATATGCTCAGTGTCGTAGATTAAAAATCAGTCTTTAAGTTAATCAAAGCAGACATGCAAATTTCTATTTCAAATGTTTCTGTTAAATGTTAATTTAAAAAATAAGCCTAAAGGGAAAATAAAGGCACTGCAATTTAACCACAAATACTGAAATCCATTTATTCCAAAATCTAATGAACTAAAATATATGGAAATAAATAGGGTTAGGTATTACAAACCCCTTTCTCTTTTTTCCAGAAACTACCAATTTTTAAAAATATATACAGACAGAAAATGTAATGTTAGCAATTGTTACTCCATTGGCATCTCCCTTTGAGATAATCACTTGTTTACAATAGGCTTGGGTCACCACCGAGAGCCTAGGAAGAGAAACAGATACTGCAAGCAAAGAGAATTTTCACAGCCAAAAATAATTTTGTTGGCAAACAAGGATGTTACTAAACCATATTACAGATGAAAATACTATTTTAATATAACTACAACATTTTTAGATAATCAAGATTTAACACTTATTTTTCCAAATTGACTATAATCATTAGTTATTTTCAGCATAAAACAGTTAAATTACGTAAAAGTAAGTCCACATACAGTTTAGATTTTAAACATCCAAAGACTGTGCAGAAGGTTCTAAATAGGTTTTGCTGGTTTTTTTGCTCTGAGGAAGTGTCTCACCAAGAAGTCAAGGCTGATCTTTAAGTAGCCCAGGCTGGCCCATCTACTTGCCTTAGCCTCTCAAGTAGTTCTAGACAGTGTTCTAATGCTTACTGTTAGAGTAAATAAATGTAAGCTGGGAGGTTTACAGCAAGCCTAGTGAGACAGCGTCCCTCTTCTTCAAGTAGAATAATCCTTTCTGCTATTTCCTTTCTGCACACATTATTTCCCAAGGGAAATAAGTATAATAAATAACTGGGTAAATAATTTAAGGTACTGCTAGTATCTTAAGAATTCCAAGAGAGGAAGCACTCAAACGCCAATGACTTTAACATTAAATTTACTCGTCAGACTCTCAATTCCTTCAAACCAGAAGATCAATTTACTCAGGAGTCTGGGTATTACTGTGGGGGAAATTACTTTTTAAAGGAAAAAAAGAAAAGAAAAAGAAAGAAAAGCAGAAAGTGGACGTCGACCAGCACCTGTGTACGTACAGTACACCTTGCAGCCGAATGCAAGGTTACTTCATCCTATGGTAAAGGTCGCCCCCAGCCCGGTAGCCAGAGATGCCACTCTTTCTGCCCAGCTAACACCATTGTGCGCCTGTGTGCGAGTGGTGCCAGCATAACCTCAATCACACCAATATTGCTGCCACCACCTGTGACAGGGAAAGCAAGAAGCATATGGAAAACACACAGCCTAAAATCGCAATGTCAACATCTAGCTTGTTTTTATGATTTAAAAACAAAAACAAAAACAAAAACAACAAAAAGCAAAAACAAAACTAAACTACTTTGTTTTAAACTTCTAACATTCACAACTATCATTTTAACATACTTCTTGACAAAATAAAATGTGTTTTATCTAGACACCCCCACCCCCATCAATCCAAAGAGTGTTGCCATCATTATACGTATTTGGAGTTCATCCAGTTTCGTACTCAATGCTACTAAACTCTTAAAAATACATTAACTCAGAGCTAGTAAACTGACAGTTCACTAAAAGTACAACCTTCAACAGTCACTACTTAAGCTGTCAATAGGCACGCTGTAAAACCATGTGCAGCTTGATCTATAATCCACTGTAGGACATCCACGAGTTATAATTTTATTATTGCTTATGAATTATTTTTTTTTCAGTTAAATGTCCAGGATCAACTGAGACTCAAAACTTAAAAACAAAACAAAACCAGCAAACTGGACAAAACAAAAACAAAGAAAATAATTAGCAAGGAAATATCTTAAAAATGGACTAGATCTTATCTACAGCACATAAGCATTCCTAGATTTCACCAAAAAAAAAAAAAACCTCACTAACCCTTCATTTTATAAACATCTCTAAAAGCAATTCAATTCTCAATTCACAAATAACTAATTCTCTACATGCAAATTCTCTCCATAATGAAATAAAGCACTTAAGATGTTCATGACACCGAGCACAGACTTAATAGGTTACTTAGATTTAAAATGATTAGGCATACATTATCATCCAATTCACAATACATGTACAAGAGCTTTGATACATACTGCTTTACTGGCTCCAACTGAACACAGCATGGAACAGTCGGGAGAGAATGCACAACTGTACACCCAATTCTGATGTCCCCGCAATACTTTCATCATGTTTCCTGAACAAAAAGAAGCATCTGTGTCAGGACCCATTTCAAACCAGTAACACCTTGACGGACAAGACAGTAGTCTACATTTATCATAAACTTTTACAGATGAAAAAGATGTATATACATAGAAAGGCCTCAATATCTGCCACCTGCTTGCTTTCTTTCCATCCTTTTTTTCAAGGCAGGGACTCTATATGTAGCCCTGGCTGTTCTAGAACTCACTGTGCAGACCAGGCTGGCCTCGAACTCACAGAGGGTAGTATTTTGCTTGATAAAATTACACAGGGCTGGAGACACCTCAGTAGTCAAGAGCACTCTGCTCTGCAGAGGACCTGAGTTTGATCCCCAGCACTTTATTGCTCCATGGGAATCTAACACCTCTGACCTCTTCAGACACCCATACATAACCACATGTAGGTAAACATGAATATACAGAACTAAAAATAATACAAGTTAGAATATAAAAGCCAGGCATGCTAATGCATACACCTTTAATCTCAGTATTTAGGAGGAGGCAGGTAACTCCAGCCTATTCTACATTTATTTGCTTCTATAAAGTAAAATAATACATCAATACACCACACATCTCAGAAAGAAACCAAGCACACCAATATACTTCTCCGTGAGGTTAGAGGGTAAAACAGCTCATACTTTTTATGTAAGAATTTATGACCTATACTTACCAGCATTTAGCCACGTTACAAATCCTGATCTGTAAATCAGGCTATAATCCAAATTTTATTGGGTGACTAGATTTGTTGTTTTAAATAAAAATTTAAAAATAGGGTGCTTTTTTTTAAAAAGATTTATTTATTATATGTAAGTACAATGTAGCTATTTTTTCAGACACCCCAGAAGAGGGCATCAGATTTCATTACAGATGGTTATGTGTCACCATGTGGTTGCTGGGATTTGAACTTAGGACCTTCTGATGAACAGTCAGTGCTCTTAAACACTGAGGCATCTCTCTAGCCCCCAAAATAATGTTTTCTATTTTAAAATTTCATTTATTTAATATGTGAGTATTTTGCTTGCATATATGTCTATGTAGCACTTGCATGCAGTATCCACAGGGGCCAGGAAATGTTGAATTCCTTGGAACTAGAGTTATAGATCTGTGTGGTTGGTCTGAGCAGTGTCAGACTGTTCATTACAGTAACTGCTGGTTCCTGTTCTGCCTTACTTAAGCTGTGCTTGTTTGATCTACATAGGAAAGGGAGCCAAGTATTAAACAAAAAAAAAGGAAAGTAACCGTGATCACCAAGCCAGTTGGTTCCCGTTTTCCTGACAGTGTCCTGCTAAGTAGCTACGTTTGGCCTAGAGCTCTCAATTCTCCTGACCTTACCTCCCCCAAAGCTATGATTACTGGTGTCCTTCTTGAGTCAGGGGAGGGCAAGGGCAATCCCCAGATCACTCTGAAAAATAGTAATACCAAGAGACGTGGCCAGGGGTGGTGGAACACATCTTTAACTCTAACACTCAAGACGCAGAGACAGATGGATTTCTTGTGAGGACAGTCTGGTCTACATAGCAATTTCCAGGCCAGCTAAGGCTACAGAGAGACCCTGGCTCAAAAAATTGAAACAAAACCTCATTCTTTTACACAGCTAGGGAAAGGTCAAAAGGCATACATACCATCATCTTTCAGGTCCCACACTCTAAGAGTTTTGTCTCTTGAAGCTGATACAAGGAGTAAGCTCCCATCTGGGGCAAAAGTTAAGTCTCTAACCATTTCAATGTGGTCTACCAGATTAAGGAGGAGTTTTCCTAAATGTGATTGAAAGGAAAAAAAAAAAAAAATGAACAGACATTCTTGGTTACCTCCTTGTTTTATGAAATAAATTTTTTCATTTATTAACTAATGGCTATTGTTAGTTGTGAGAATCCACAACTCAGAAATTTCTTCCCAAGATAACAAACCCTCCATGTATTAGAAAACTATAAAAGAAATGACAGAAATGTAAGAAAACTAGGCCATATTAGCATTAAGAAAGACCTACATCACTGACTCTTCATTTGTACCATATGGCTTTACAACAATATCAAAATATCAACTTTTCCCTTTGCTTTTATTTCATTGGCCTTGGACCATCAAATGCTCCATAAAGTAAACATTATGTCACAACTTTTAATTTTAACATTATCTAAACAAAACAAAACAAACAAACAAGCACTTATCAGTTACTGGAAGTTTGGTTTTCTAGAAAAATCTGTGGTCACCTTAATTTTTCCCCTCAATAAGTCAATCAAACTTTGCTTCCTTGTCCCCAAGTCAATGCCATTATGACTGTCTATGTCCTGGGGTACATCTTGCTTTGATGCTCATTCAAATTATTTTATATTTGTGAACAAACAGAATATGCTAAGAACTAGAACAAAATCTAAACTCTTTTTTCTGCCCGCCTCTGCCTCCCAAGTGCTGGGATTAAAGGCGTGCACCACCACTGCTCGGCACCTTTTTCTTTTCTTGTATTGCTGGTCATTGAACCTCAGGTTTGAAGTGGTGTTAGGCAAACACTTTACCACTGAGCTTCCTCCCTCATCCTTGGTGGAGACAGGGTCTTCCTGTGCAACTTACGCTGCCTTCACCTTGCTTCTCAGTGTTGACATCACACACCTATGTATCACCATGTTTGTTTTTGTTTTTGTTACAGGGTCGCTCTACATAGCACTAGCTGACCTAGAACTCACCATGTAGACCGGGGGGGGGGGGGGGGGGGGGGGGGGGACTTGGCCTCAGACATCCACCCACCTCTGCTTCCCAAGTGCTTCAATCAAAGACGGCATCTGTTACCATACCCCACCTTGAATACTTAATGGCTCAAAGAATTCAACTTTCCCAACTGTGTAGTTAGATGTTGGATAAAGTGATTAAACCATTCTGAAGGTTAGATATCGATCATTAAAATTTGATTTGTGAGCGGGGCATGGTGGTGCACTTTTATTTGGGAAGCAGGCAGATAGATCTGTGACTTTGAGGCCAGCTTGGTCTACACAGAGAGACCCTGTCTCAAAAACCAAAAACCAACTGTAGGATTGTCTGTATATGCTTGGCCCAGGGAGTGGGACTATTAGGAGGTATAGCCTTATTGGAGTGGGTGTGTCACTGTGGGAATAGGCTTTAGCACCCTTATCCTAGCAGCCTCCAGGTGAAGATGCAGACCTCTCGGCTCCTCCTGCATCATGCCTGCCTGCTCCCATCTTGATAATGAACTGAACCTGAGCCTGTAAGCTGGCCCCAACTAAATGCTGTCCTTAAAAGAGTTGCCTTGGTCATGGTGTCTGCTCACAGCAGTAAACCCTAGCTGAGACAGCAACCCTCTGATCTGTAGCTGGGTCAGTGGGTCAGCTGATAGGTGCCCGCCTAGTATGCAGGTGAAGCCCTGGAACTGGATTCCTAGCACTGCATAAAACTGGGAGTCGCAGCACCCGCCTGCAATCCCAGTACTCAGGATGTGGTGGCTGGAAGGGCAGAGCTGAAGTCATCAGCTACACAGCGAGCTTGAGACCTGCTTGGGGTACAAAAAAAATGCTTTCCCGTGAAAACCCCTAAATTATCATTGAAAAACCATGTAAGACATTTTGCTGAGTCAGAAACTAAAATATTAGTTTCTAGTTAACTAAAATAGTTAACCAAACCTGCTTTTGCATATTTTATCAAGTAGTATAAACTTATTTTTCTTCTAGATTAAAATTATAAACTGAAGACTTAGGACAATTATAAAGACACATTAATTCTCACTTTTCTATTCATTAAAGTCCTCAAATCATATATTCCAGTGCTCCCATCAGAAAATCATCAGGTTCACCTTCCATATGAATCCATACCTGTATAGACATCCCAGATTTTGATGCGACCGTTGTTTAACCCTGTGGCAAGGAGTAGCTGATCCTGCCCGAACCTGAACCGGTGCCATTCTATATTAACGCAGCGACTCTGCTTCTCTGGAACTGAAGACCCAAAAGCAAGACTCCAGACTATGTCTCCACAGTCTATAACGTGTTCAGGAGGCTTATTTTTCTGACCACCATTACTGTTTTGTCTTGCCAATTTTAGACAGCTTGAATTGGTAACATTCTTGGAACCATGCAAAAGACTGAGGGGAAAAAGATTGAAAATGAACTTTTCTTTGTACCGAACTTCTATAAACACTAATTGTTAACACTTATTAAGTTTTTCAATACAATTATATCACTAATTCTAAAGATGGAAAAGTTGGTATCTGAAATACAAAGCTAGACAAATTCAACTCATGAAAACTATTGGTGGTTGAGAGAATCCTCAGTAAGAAAACAACTTATAGCTAATTTTCCTTCCTAACTGCCTTCAATAGAACTTCTTTAACAGTAGTGTAAAGTCTGGTTCCACTTGAGAGTGGGCACTGTTGACAGTGTCCAGCACTAGTCAGTGTCTCAACTGACACAGCTTCTATCACAGGACATGCACCCATTGGTGACACTAAACCTGTACATTTTGTTTATGCTAAGAGAAGTTAGGATGAGAAAAACAGTAACTTCTCTATGAAATTAAGGACTAATTTAGCTCAGTTGCTAAATAAATTGCTAAATTGCTAAATAATGTTAAGTATTATATAATCCATCTTTTAGGATACTAAACTAGATTATTTCAGTAAACTAGAAGCCAGAGACTTCGGAAAACTTTGAAACTATCATGAATATGTCCTTAAGTCAAGCAGAGATAAAAAGAACTGTCAGGTGATGGACAGATAGCACGACTAGATTAAGTTCTGTCAGAAAGTTATGAGAACTTCAGTGACCCTGGTGCTTAGTGAAGGGACAACACAAGCCTAGATAAAATCTTATTAACTTGAAAATTAAAATAAGCCATATAAAGCTTAAGCTGGTGGAATGCTTGCAGAGCAGACATGAAACCCCAGGTCTCATCTCCACCACAACATGATAGAGGGATACCCAGTTATTCTAGCAATTCTGAGTAGAAATGCAGAATTAGAAGTTCAAAGTCATGCTGGGCCACCACACCTTTAATCCCTGCACTCGGGAGGCAGAGGCAGGTGGATTTCTGAGTTCGAGGCCAGCCTGGTCTACAGAGTGAGTTCCAGGACAGCCAGGGCTACACAGAGAAACCCTGTCTCGAAAACAAAAACAAAACAAAACAAAAAACAAAAACAAAAGAGACACAGCCTTCCTCTGTGCAAAGGCTGACCACATTCCCACAGTGGCAAGAGATCCATTATCTCCTGGAGTCCTTGGTCACCATGTGCCCTGTCAGAGGACTGTGGCTGTGATATTCTACAATGTCCCTGTTCCTCTAGCCTCCACTCCTGGGTAGACCCCAGAGGCCAGCAACCAATCTCTGTAGCACAAACTGTGGATCAAGACAGCCCTGAGCTACATATCCTCGCTTATCCTTCTCAAGCACACACAAAAGGAAGGATCTGCCAGGTGGTGGTGGCGCACACCTTTAATCCCAGCACTTGGGAGGCAGAGGCAGGCAGATTTCTGAGTTGGAGACTAGCCTGGTCTACAAAGTGAGTTCCAGGATAGCCAGGGCTATACAGAGAAACCCTGTCTCGAAAAACCAAAAAAAAAAAAAAAAGAAGAAGAAGTTCAAAGTCATCATACTACTGAAGGCTACATACTGAATCTGAAGTTGGCCTAGGTTAAAGCCTCTCCCGCAACCTACTCCAATCAGAAGGGTCTGTGGCTCAAACCCAGACAGCATCATCCAGGAGACTGAGACAGGATCAAAAATTTAAAGCCAATCTGGGCCACATAGTAGATCTTAGAAAAAAATCTGTTTATACACCCCTGTTAACCAATAGTGTGTGAAATCCAAAGTGAATGCAAAAAACTTCATCTAACAGATCACTTGATTTGATACAACAGGACACACACACACTAATGCAAGGCACAATTAATCTGTCTTCACACACACACACACACACACACACACACACACACACACCAGGAGACAGGGATGTAGGTTAGTTGGCAAAGCATTGGCTCCTGCGTATGAGACCCTGGGGTACAGTGTGGGAGAGGGTAGGAACATAAATATCTGAGAAAATTTTACAACACTCTATAATATACAAATTTAGTCCAGACCTTTTCCCTACGTAGTCTAGGCTGCTCTACACTATGACATCATCGTTTCTGCTTCCTAAGTGCTGGGATTACAGGAATGTACCACCATGGCCACCCAGATAATTTTTTTTTTTGAGACAAGGTCTACACCTGGCTGGCCTTGAACCTCAGAGACCCACCTGCCTCCTCCACTTCCCAAGTGCTGGGATTAAAGGGATGCAGCACTGTGACTGGCTCAGGTAATTCTTTACATTCAATCTTCAATAAGGATTCCAACTACAAACAAGCGTCTAACACTGGCAGTAAAGAAAACTTAAAGTATCTTATTACCCAACACTGAAACACAATAGTAAATTCAACAAAAGCAAAGGAAAAAAGTCTTACAAGTTCTTAAGGCACTGGGACCACGGGACAAGCTTCACTATACGATATCCTTGTGACCATGCAAAGTAGGAACCATCTGGAGCAAAAGCAACAGTCCAGTTCTCACCACCACATTTCTTGTCGAAAGGAGCTGCTGGAGCTAAAAGTTCCCCTATAGTGCGTGATCTCACTAAAACAAGACAAAAACAAAATCAGGCTATTGCGTGTAATTACCGGATTCAGATGGCCCCATCTTATTTTGGCATTTGCTGAGGCTGCCCCCTTTCCTTTTAGACATGGTTTAATTGGCTTTCTACCCCGAAACATTAGAGATGAGCTTTGTTTTGATAGTGGTTTCCAAGAGATTTAAAGTATGTCACTAGGCATGCAAGGCACACCTATCACCTCAGCCCTCAGAAGGCTTACTGTTCAGGAGTTCAAGACCAGCCTGGGCCACATGAGACCTTGTGACAAAGTTTCACTGTAGCTGGGGCTGGATGACAAATCTTTAAGGCCAACCTGGATTAAATAGGCAGACCCCATGAAAGTGGGAAGGGAAAAGAGAACAGAAGGGGAATTAAGATTGTCATCACCTTTCAAGAACTATAAATCGTAGACTGGCATGGTGGAGCACTCCTTTAATCCCAGCACTCCGGAGGCAGAGGCAGGCGGATTTCTGAGTTTGAGGCCAGCCTGGTCTACAGAGTGAGTTCCAGGACAGCCAAGGCTATACAGAGAAACCCTATCTACTATAATGTCTTGCTAACCTACAGGAAGCCCCGGTCCCTGTCTTCATCATTAGTACAAACCAGGTAGAGAATTGAATTTTTGGTTTTGTTTTTGTTTTTTGTTTCTCGAGACAGGGTTTCTCTGTGTAGCCCTGGCTGTCCTGGAACTCACTTTGTAGACCAGGCTGGCCTTGAACTCAGAAATCCTCCAGCCTCTGCTGGGTTTAAAGGCGTGTGCTACCACTCCCAGCTGAGAATTGGAATTTTAAGGTCACCTCAGCTACATGGTCAGCCCAGGCTACAATTTTTAAAATATCCAGTCATCCAGCAGGCGGGGAAGAGCTGGAGGGCTAGCAAAATGACTCAGTGGGTACACATACCTGCTGCCAAGCTTGACCACTTGATTTCAATTCCTAGTACCCACATGGCAGAAGGGGAGAACACACTTTTACTATTCTCCACACATACTACACGTGTTCAATTAATATTTACTTAACAAATAAAAAAGCACATGTAGCCGGGCCTGGTGGCGCAGGCCTTTAATCCTAGCACTGGGGAGGCAGAGGCAGGNGGATTTCTGAGTTCGAGGCCAGCCTGGTCTACAGAGTGAGTTCCAGGACAGCCAAGGTGACACAGAGAAACCCTGTCTCGAAAAACCATTAAAAAAAGAAAAAAACTAAACAAAAAACAAAAGAAATTCAAATTCTTCCTTCTACCTCACCCACCTATTCAGCTGATTCTGATCTGAGAACAATCTTGAACTCATGACATCACATGATACCTATACTGGAGGCTACTCTAGGATACAATATTTCTAGTTCTTGGTCTGGAGAGATGGATCAGCAGTTAAGAGCACTGACTGCTTTTCCAATGGTCCTGAGTTCAAATCCCAGCAACCACATGGTGGCTCACAACCATCCGTAATGACATCTGATGCCCTCTTCTGGAGTGTCAGAAGACAGCTACAGTGGACTAACATATAATAAATAAATCTTTAAAAAAAAATATTTCTAGTTCTTTCAATCATTCTTCAGATTATAAAGTTTTGAATCCATTTTCTATCTTTTCCTAACTTAATTTTAACACATTTTCCTGGAATACATTCCCGTTAGTAGTGACCCTTAGAAAAGTGATACCCGGAACTGGAGACTGTACTTCCTGGTGTGGTTTAACCAAAGTGATAGAGCACCCCCACCTCTTCAAAAGGGAGCAACACAGAATAAGCTCACATTCCTGTTACTGGCAGTCACATGAGTGTGACATAAGACTCATGAGTAGGTGAGCCTCAAGGCCTGCAGAATGCATTTTCAATGCGACCCCTCAGAACGAGCACATTGTTGCAGGCTTCCCGCATTTCTCCAAGCCTACATACACTCTTACATGGTCCTTTCACTGGGGTTCTTATACTCAGCCCCCTAAACTGGGATTCCTGCTTAACCTTCATCTATTGGTCAAAATGAATTTTAGAAGGGACAAATAAGGAGAACAAGTTTTAAAATTCTACTTTTTAAAGAAGGCAACAGAAGCATTAGCTTTAAAAGAGGATGCTCCCAAGTTGATCTAATAATACTTTATTTCCCACAGATTTAAGGCTGTACTTTTAGATTACTTTAAAAAAATAATCTTGGGCACAATCATTTGGCTAATTTTCTTTATAAAGTGTAAATGAGATACGGATGTGGCTGGTTCAAACACCAAACCCGAAGAAACAATTCACTAACTCATTTTCAAATGTTAAGGCATTCTAGTACTGTAAGACAATTGTTACGTAGTCAGCATTTTTCTAAGTGCCTTCACGTTTCCTTGTTAGCTAACAGACACAAGCGATTTTTATATTTTAATCAGCTGTTTTAAATACTGAAGTACTGACTAGTAAAATATTACCAACCTCAAGTAAGGTTTTTTCCCTAAAGTGCTTTGGGGAGAAAAAAAAAAAAGTAATGGGGCAGTGGGAACCAGCCCTAAAATACAGCCTCTGCACACTACTTACATCATGAGTCACCACTGAACAAGGCTAACCAGATTTAAGCTCTTCCTCACATTCCATCCTCTGATTTCATGACCAGAAAGGAAGTGTGACAGTGCCTTGTAAAGGGGGCAGTAGCTCAGTTACAGCCTGTCCTGGAACTCTTCACACATCCATGGAGTCCTGCCCCTACGTTTAGCATTGACAGGAAAATCCAATTGACAAAACCGTAGTAATGTCAGTGCCTACTGATGACTTTGTTCAATGAATGTCATCCAATGGGCTCAAAGGGGGCTCCTTTGAGAGAATTTAAATAATGCTAAGTGCTTTAAAGAGGCCAATGGGCAGGTCTGGCCCACGCCCTTCCACTCCCCATTGTCCAGTCTTCAGCCTGGCGCGTGACAGGTCTAGCCACTGCTTCAACTCTGCGATAGCCCTCCTTCAACTACCCCACCTATTCACACGGCTCCTCCCACCGCGTAGGTGGGCAACACGGTCCCTCCTTTGAACCCTTCACTTTCATAACGCCATCCTTTAAAAAAATAAAACTTTTTTTTTCCCCACACTGGTGACATCTCTCCAGGTCCCTTTCTCATTAAAGAGTACCGGACATACAGAAGCTGCTGCTCCTACTGCGCCTCAAGACACAAAAGTTCGCTCAACTTTTTCCCACCAAAGGGAGCCTAGGATAGACCACTTTGCCTATGCTAGTAGTTTCCTCCAGGTCCCCTGGACATCCAAGACAGAGCCGGGAGAATCCCAGGACGTCCGATCCGCACCCCAGCAGTGATGGTGTCACTAGGGTTTGCCGGGCGCTGAGCAAACTCGGGAGGCCCGCTCTGGGTCCATTCACTCCCGGCCGACGCCCATCGCGGGACTGCTTCCTCCCGCCACGCAGCGCCGGTCCTTGCTCCTCTCCGCTTCTCCGGAGCCCCGGCATCCTGTCCCCCGCTTCTCGTGGGCCTTGGCATCGGACTTCCCCGTTCTCCCATCCCCCACCCCACCCCCGTTTTCCCCCCCGGGCCCCGGAGCCAGCCCCTTCGCACTCTGCCCGTCGTCCCCGCGCTACCCCCTCCACCCCGGGCCTCACCGATCTCTTTCTCGTTAACCCTCGGGGGAAAGCTGGCCATCTATGGGTCACCGTCTGATTCCGGGGACTCGATTCGGACACGACGACAGAGAAGGGACTCGGCGGGGGCTGAGGGGCGTGACGCGGGCTCGGTCTCTCCCGGGTGTGGGGACTGAAGAGCGAGCGCGGGCGGCCGCTGCGGACTTCCCGGGGGAAATCACCGGGATCCCTGGAACCAAGCCACCGGGTTACACTCAGACAAAAGAGCCGGCGCGCCTGCCACTCATAGACTCACACAGCCCGCCAGCGCTTCCGCCGCCAAACCAGACACTGAGACAAGATGGCGGGCGGCACGGGTAATATCTGGGAGGCGGGGTGTGGTGGGTGACGTCAGATCATCGGGCCCCGCCCCCCGACGCAGGGGACGTGACGGTCTGAGCCCACGGACGGGCGTGAGCCCGCAGAGCGCGACCTGCGGGCAGTTTCGAAGTCGAAGGCTCTTTGCCAAGGGCAAGCCGGGGATTATATAATGCACGTGACCGAGCCGGAAAAGACAAAATAGACGTTTCACGTGCTTAATCCCTTTTAGCTACATCTCTGGCTCCTTAGTACCTGGGAAGTGAAGGTTGCGTTGAAGAAAGAGTTACGATGGAAATTAGCATAGTGGTGTCCGATTGGTCAGGACAGAACAAACTGGTTTTAGGAAAGGCTCAGTTGATGGAGGAGACCCAAGGTGATGGGGCCTCACTTCTGAGGCTTCCCCCAAGACTGCCTCGGTTCTAACTGGTCCCTAAAGTCAGGCCTCCTGAAGATCTGGCCAATATCACCTCTACCTCAGAATCTGCCCTTCTTCCATAGAAGTCGAGGTCTCTATTCCACTTCATTGTTTGAGTGTGCCCCACATCTCAATCTGAGTATCATCTATAGATGATGTAATTGCATTTTAGTGGCCCTCACGGAACTCTTTCTTCCAAAGGATCGGCTTAGATTTTCTCAGATACTCCTGGAAGACAGAACTGCCTAGCATAGTTTTTCAGACCTCAAACGCCAGCACGTAGTGTATGTACTGTGTGCATGTCCCTTTGCCCAAGGAAGAAATTCTTAAGATCATGATGATTAATAGACATAAATCATCTCCTTTAAAAAAAAAATTACTTGGTTGCTGCTTGTCAATATGTTTGTTCAGGACTTTGTGCAAGGCAATGGTGCTGCCTGACAACCAGTGGCAGGAAAAAGAAAATGCAGTCTTGACAAATACAGAACACTATTGTCTCCTTTTATTTATTTATTTATTGCGTGTGTATGAGATGTATGCATGTTTTTGCATCTTTTTTCTTTTTTTTAAGATTTTATTTATTTATTATATGTAAGTACACTGTAGCTGTCTTCAGACACTCCAGAAGAGGGCATTGGATCTCATTACAGATGGTTGTGAGCCACCATGTGGTTGCTGGGATTTGAACTCTGCACCTTTGGAAGAGCAGTCGGGTGCTCTTATCCGCTGAGACATCTCACCAGCCCTTTTCTTTTTTTATTTTTTCTTTTTCTTTTGAGAGAGAGAGTTCATGTGTCTGAGTGCTTCTGTGTGAATACAGGCTCTTGCATGTCATAGAATGCATTCAGAGGACATCCTAGGATGTGGATCCTCACCTCCCACCTTTCCTGAGACAGGCTCTCTCATGATTCAGTGCTTGTACACCATGCTAGCTGGCCCTGTAACTTCCCGACTCCCTGACAGCCCTGTAAGAGCAAAGGGATTGCAGAGGAGTCTGGAATCTCCTGCCTTCTGCTTTAACCCGGGTTCTGGGCTTTCGAACGGTCAGGTTTGTATGCTGAGCATTTTCACCTCTGAGCCATCTTCCCAGCTAATTTTTTTTTTTGAGTTTTCATACAAAAATATGCAGATTTCACAAACTTGCAGGGCTGGGGGAGAGGGGTATAGCTCAGTTAGTAAAAAATTTGTCTAGTATACGGGAATCGTAGATCCCATCCCCAGCTCCTCAGACACCTTAGTGCAATGGTGCATGCCTGAAAGCCCAGCTCTTGGCAAGCAAAGGCACAAGAATCAAGAACTTAAGAATCACTTCTGCTGCATAGTAAGTATGAGGCCAGCCTGGCTCCATGACTCTTATCTTCAAACAATCTGGAAGGCTTCAGGAATCCGTGAGTCAGCCTTTTGCAGGAGTCACGCTGACTTGGTGGGTGGGTTGGTTTGATTTTGTTTTTTTGAGACAGGGTCTCTCTGTGTAGCCCTGGCTGTAGTCTTTGTAGACCAGGTTGGCCTTGAACTCCAAGAGATTTGCCTGCCTCTGCCTCCCAATCACTGGGATTAAAGGTGTGTGCCACGACTGCTGAGCTGACACTGTTGTTTAGTACAGACATTGTCCAAGTAAGCACCCCCATTAATATTTTTTGGCTAACTGCTGTGACTCCCAACTACTTACACTATACCGTAGAAATCCATGGAAACTAACCATTCTTGAGAGCTGGCTTGTGAGTTATATTTTCTTATCTTTGTTTCTTTTTTTCTTTCTTTCTTTTTTTCTTTTTTCATTTTTGGTTTTGTTTTGTTTTGTTTTGTTTTGTTTTGTTTTGTTTTGTTTTGAGACAGGGTCTTTCTGTGTAGCCCTGGCTGTCCTGGAACTCACTCTGTAGACCAGGCTGGCCTCAAACTCAGAAATCTGCCTGCCTCTGCCTCCCAAGTGCTAGGATTAAAGGTGTGTGCCACCACTGCCCAGCTTCTTATCTTTCTTTTAATTATTTTGCTTGTGAATTATTTGAAGGACTTTTTCACAGAATTGTTTAAGTCCCACTTTATGTGAGTAGCCTGTAGATGCCTTGAAGATTTTCTTAACTACAAAGTGTGACCAATAAAATGAAAAACAATTGTCGGGCTGGTGAGATGGCTCAGTGGGTAAGAGCACCCGACTGCTCTTCCAAAGGTCCGGAGTTCAAATCCCAGCAACCACATGGTGGCTCCTCACAACCATCCATAACAAGATCTGACGCCCTCTTCTGGAGTGTCTGAAGACAGCTACAGTGTACTTACATATAATAAATAAATAAATAAATCTTTAAAAAAAGAAAAAGAAAAAAAGAAAAACAATTGTCTCATTTGTGTGTCCATTGGTGATTTTACATAATATTTGTAGGGTCCATGTTATGTTGTGGGCACTGGGGTGCATAAGTGCTTCATTAATTAACCATTTAACATTCGTGACAATGAGAGTAGCTCACTTGCCATTGGGAAGGTCAAAATGGTTAATTTAGCAGGCTCTAAAATCATCTAGGAGACAAACTTCTGGGCATGCCCATGGGAGAAGGTCTAGATTTGGGGGTAGGAAGATTCACCCTAAATTTGGGCAAGGGGTGTGGAGAGAATTAAAAAGACAAAGCTAGGCCTTAGAGAGGTGTCTTAATGGTTAAGAGCACTGGCTGTCCTTCCAGGAGATCCGGGTTCAGTTCCCAGTACCTGCAGATAGCTCACAACTGTCCATAAATCCAGTTCCAGGGGGGTTCTTCTTACCACCTCAGGCACTGCACACATAGGATAGACACACATAACTCAGCTACACAAATACACACGTAAAATTAAAAACTCAACACTACACATTCATTCACTTATATCTCACTCTGAAGTTATTCAGAAGCATTGCTCTGTGTAGCTGTGTGCTGTGTGGCTTTACCTTTATCTAGTTTGACACAAACTGCACTCACCTGGAAATAGGGAGTCTCAGTTGAGGTGGTGTCTCCATCCGATTGGCCCAGGAACGTGTCTATGGCCATTTTCTTGATTAGTGATACAAGTGAGAGGACTCAGCCCATTGTGGGCAGTGCCACTCCTGGGCAGGTGGTTCTGGGTTCTAGAAGAAAAACAAAAGCCCCGGCCAGACAAGCCAGTAAGCAGCATTCCTCCATAGTTTCTGCTTTGGTTTCTACCCTGCAGAGTTCCTGCCCTGGCTGTTTTCCATGATGGACTAAAATCTGTAAACAGAACAAACCCTTTCCTCCCCAAGTTGCTGTTGGGCAGTGTTGGTCACAGCAACAGAGAAGTATATTAGAGCATATAGTGTAGTGGTTTGTACATGCTGGGCCCAGGGAGTGGCACTATTAGAGGGCGTGGCCCTGTTGGAGTAGGTGTGTTACTGTGGGTGTGGGCTTTAATATCCTTATCTTAGCTGCCTGGAAGCCAGCCTTTAGGTGAAGATGTAGAACTCTCAACTCCTCCTGAACCATGCTTGGATACTGCCTTGTTCCCACCTTGATGATAATGTACTGAACCTCTGAACCGGTAAACCAGCAGCAATTAAATGTTGTTCTTTATAAGACTTGCCTTGGTCATGGTGTCTGTTCACAGCAGGAAAACACTGAGACATATAGTATGGCCAGCTGTTGGGGGAGAGTATTGGAGATTAGACCAAGGGCCTGGAACTACACACCAGGTCTTCTATCCTTTCTTTCCTTCCTTAATTTTCTTCCTCCTTCCCACTCTCTTTCAAGACACGGTCTTCCTCTGTGGTCCATGTTGGCCTTGAATTGACCATATAGTAGCCCAGGAATACTCTCAAACTCATGATCCTCCTCCCCCTACCTGCCATACTGAGATTATAGGCAGGTGCCAACACATGTGACTAAGATGGATTTTATGTGTAGCTTGTGGACAAGGTGGCTGCAGTCCCCTGACGTCATGAATATCAGCAGGTCACAGCCATCACTCTTCTTTGTTCACTACAATTTAGAACTGCTTAGGGGAATTACTGCCAGCATCTGCATCTCTGGGGTGGTCCTTCATTATCAGTGTCCTCAAAGACCTTCTAGGATAACTGAAAGGAGGGAAAACCTATTTTGGCTCTCAGTTGTTTGTTTGTTTTTTTTAAGATGTATTTATTTATTTAATAATTTATTATTTATTATATGTAGGTAATTGTAGCTGTCTTCAGATACTCCAGAAGAGAGAGTCATATGGTTGTGAGCCACCATGTGGTTGCTGGGATTTGAGCTCAGGACCTTTGGAAGAACAGTCAGTGCTCTTAACCCCTGAGCCATCTCACCAGCCCCTTGGCTCTCAGTTTTAGAGGGTCACTCCTCCATGGTTGCTGTGCTCCATGAACTTAGACCAAAATGTCAGAAGTGTGAAGAAGTTCATCAGGAGGTGGAGTGTGAAGACAAGGAGTCAGCAATGACCTTTAGGGGCGCTCCTCCACTGACCTACTTCCTCCAAACAGGCCTGGCCTTCTCAGGTTTCCACAGCCTCCCAAAATAGTGGCACTGGGTGGGAACCAAGTCTTCAACACAGGAGTCTATGGGGGGACACTTCAGATCCAAACCATAACTTCTGTAAGTCTCTGAAGTTTCTCAGATGGAAAACCGGAGAGATTTTTTGTTGTTGTTGTTGTTTGGTTTTTTGTTTGTTTGTTTGTTTGTTTTTTTGGAGAGGTTTAAAATGGAGCAGACTTCTAGAGATTCTTCAATCTTGGTGAAAAAACAAAACCAAAACCAAAAGCCACCTGCTTCCGGTAACTATGGGGATGTGATATTCACTGAAAGCAACAGTGCAGCTGAGACTAAGACAAAGGCAATTGTCAGTCGTGGTGGCTCATTCATTCCCATCTCCCAGGAGGCAGGTAGGTCTCTCTGTGTGTGCATGCAGTATTGCTAAGTAATTGAGCCTAGTAGCTACCTGAAAACACAGATGTTTACATTAGGAGTCATAAGACTAGCATCATTTCAGTTGTGAAGTAGCAACAAAAATAATGTTATGGTTGGGGGTCATGACAACATAAGGAACTGTATTAAAGGGTTGCAGCAGTAGGAAGGGTGAGATGTAGAGGCTAAAAGAATTGCTTGGTTCTCCTTTTTGGACTTCTCTGTGATTGTTACTATAACACCCACAAACTAACCCTTAGCTAAACAAAAGATTTTATCTAAAAGTGTCCTCAGTTTGGGGCCTGGAGAGATGGCTGCATGGTTAAGAGTGTTTGACTCTTCCAGAGGACCCAAGTTCAGTTCCCATCACTCAGTCAGACAGCTCACAGATACCTAGAGTTCCAGGTCTTTAGGTGCTGACCCTCTCTCCTGACCTCTCTAGTCACCTGCACTCACTTGCATGCATCCCACACCAACACACACACAAATACTCATACATTTTTGTAAGTACCAAGCTTTGGATCCTGGTCTGGGAGTTTCAAATGAGGGGAACTGCAGTGCCAAGTCTAAGATTCTAGATTAAAGAGAACACAATTTTCTGAGGATTCGGATGCACAGATGGAATTTAAACATACAAACACGTGCATCAATAAATGCTAATAGGCAGACACAGTGTAGTGGCAGGCTCAGTAGTTTAGGGGCAGGCTCAGATGTGTAGACCTTTAATCCCAGTGCTTGAGAGGCTCAGGCAGGCAAATCTCTGTAAATTCCAGGCCAGCCTGATCTACATAGCAAGTTTCAGACCAATCCTGGCAACACAGTGAGATCCTGTTTCAATAAATAAACTAACTACCCTCTGAGGGGGCATAGCATCATAGTCAAACTCATACTGAGAAGGACTTTAGAGACTCCACACTATGATCCTCGTTTACAAACCCCATTCTCGATATCTGTAAAATGGGAATTGCTTCCTGGTATAATCAAAGGCAATCAAGAAGAGAGTCATTTCCTGTATACATATTTATTAATTTAATTTTTTATTACACTTTTTGCCAGGTAGTAGTGGTGCACACCTTTGATCCCAGCACTTGGGAGGCAGAGACAGGCAGATCTCTGAATTCGAGACTAGCCTGGTCTACAGAGTGAGTTCCAGGACAGCCAGGACTACACAGAAAAACCCTGTCTATAGATAGATGGATGGATGGATAGATAGATAGATAGATAGATAGATAGATAGATAGATAGATAGATAGATAGATAGATAAGGGGCTGGGGAGATGGTTTGGTTGTTTCAGCAGACTCTCAGAACTGTATACATTTCAGCAGAGTGGATACAGATAAGGGAGATGGCTGAGAAGGGAGAAGCTGAAAAAGTTGCTAAGATTTAAAATTTTTTTTTTTTGGTAGCAAAAGAGTCTTAAAGAGGATACCATTCTTTCAACCTTTTAAAACTCCCAGCTTACTGGAGTGGTGATATCACATGCCTTTCAGCCCAGCACTCAAGAAGCAGAGGCAGGTGTATCTCTGTGAATTTGAGTCCAGCCTGGTTTACAGAGGGAGTTCCAGGACAGCCAGGACTACACAGAGAAACCCTGTCTCAGGGTTAAAAAAATAATTAAAAAAAAAAGTCATACCAACTAAAACAAAACAAAAAACTCCTGGCTTCTTAGATCTCCCCAAATATGATCTTCCTCCATATGTTGCTTTTGGTCTTGGTGTTTAATCATGGCAACAAAAATGTAACACACACACACTCACACACACACACACAGACACATACTTTTCTCTTCCTTTTCCCTGTTTGTTTGTTTTTGTTGTTGTTTGTTTAGACAGAGTCTCACTATGTAGCTGGCCTAAAATTTGATATATAAACCAAGCTGGCTTCCTATTCTTTTTCTAGTCGGAGAGATGGCCCAGTGGTTAGGAGCAGCTGTTCTTCCAGAGGTCTGGGGTCTGTACTGTGGCACACAGCCATCTGTAGCTACACTACCAGGGCGTCATATTTCCTCTTTTGACCTGTGAGGGAACCAGGCACACATATGGTACACATACATACATGCAGACCAAACACTCAAACACATAAAATAAATCTAAAAATGTTCCCCCTGCCCCCGGCTTTTTAAAGCAGGGTTTAACTCTGTAGTTCACGCTGGTCTGGAACCCACCAGGTAGCTGTGTTGGCTAGTTTTATGTCAACTTGACACAAACTAGAATTCTCCGAAAGGAGGGAAGCTCAGTTGGGAAAATGCCCCCATAAGATCCAACTGTAGGCATTTTCTTAATTAGTGATTGATGGGGAAGGGCCCAGCCCATTGTGAGTAGTGAAATACCTGGGCTGGTGGTCCTGGGTTCTATGAGAAAGCAGGCTGAGCAAGCCAGTAAAGAACATCCTTCCATGGCCTCTGCATCAGCTCCTGCTTCCTGACCTGCTTGAGTTCCAGTCCTGACTTCCTTTAGTGATCAACAGCAATGTGGAAATGTAAGCTGAATAAATCCTTTCCTCCCCAACTGCTTCTTGGTCATGATGTTTGTGCAGGAATAGGAACCCTGACTAAGATACCACCTGAGTGCTGGGGTAACAGGTGTGAGTTTCTGTGCCCAGCATTTTTCTTGAGATAGTTTTATGTAGTTCAGAATCATTTCAAACTCCATGTATCCAAGGATAGCTTTGAATTCCTGGTCTTCATGCCTCAACTGCCTGAGAGCTATTGGTATTACAGGTGGGTACTACCATGACTAGTTTATGTGGTCCTGAGGAATACACTACCAAATGAGCTATATCTCAAGCCCATGCACAGTGTTTTGATTTTTAAAATTAATTTTAGCCAAATGTGGTGCAAACTGCTTTACTGCCAGCGCTCAGGAGGAAAAGGCAAGTGGATATCTGAGTTCAAAGCCAGCCAGATCTACGTGGTGAGTTCCCGTTCTCTTCTGCGTGAGGATCCTGCTGGCCCCGGAACTGGAGGTAGAGCTGGGGAGGGCCATGTTGCAATCAGCAAGCTAGACCTGTAGCTCCAGAAAGCATTGCTTTCAAACCTCTGAAGTAAAACAGTACCCGGCATATCAGCAGTTCAAAATGTAACAAGGAACTTTTCTCACCACTTAAAAATCATAAGAATTCAAGATATTTTCCCAGCCCTGTTTTAAAAGCCACTGACTGGTTTTTCTCCTTTGAAGCCTTCCCTACTCTCAAAAGTTCTTTTTCACTTTTCCTCAATATATGTTCCTTCTGCTTAAAAAAAAAAATCTTTGTAGGGCATTTAAAAACTTTTGGAAATTGCTTGTGCAAGTCTTGCACTCGTGAGCATTTAGAAGAACTCACGCACGAGACAGCCAAAGCAGGACACTGGGTACCCTCCTCTCCTGCGGCCTGCCTAGTGCCTTGGCAGGGTCTCTCATGTAACAGACGTTCATGTGGGCTGTGAGCTATGCCTGGCCAGTGGGCTGGGATCATAGGCCTACACACATTTACACCCATACACACCCACGCCCACACCCACTCACACAACTTCTTATGAAGTTGATAGGTATTTGGTCTTAGGTCTTGATTATTTAATAAGAGCTTTTATCCACTGAACCATTACCCCAATTCCTTAAAATACTTACAAAAAAGTAAAAACAGGTCTGGGTGTGATGGTACCTAGCTTCAATCCCAGCACTCAGAAGGCAGAGGCAAAGACAAGTGGATCTCTGTGAGTTCTGGGCCAGCCAGGAATACTTACTCAGAACCCATCTCATTTAAAACACACACACACACACACACACACACACACACACACACACACACACACACACTTTGGTTAGTGATTCTATTGATATGATAACCAAAAGCAAGCTGTGGACGAAAGGGCTTATTTTACTCACAGTTCCACACAACAGTTCATCATCAAAATCAGTGAGGACAGGAACTCAAGCAGGGCAGGAACCTGGGGGCAGGAACTGATGCTGTAGGCTTGCTCCTCGTGACTTGCTCAGCCAGTTTTCTTACAGAACCCAGCCTAGGGATGGCAGTGCCCACAATGGGCTAGCCCCTCCCCCATCAATCACTAATTAAGGAAATTCTCTATAGGCGTGCCTACAGCCAGATCTTTTTTTTTTGGGGGGGGGCAGTCGAGACAGGGTTTCTCTGTATAGCCCTGGCTGTCTTGGAACTCACTTTGTAGACCAGGCTGACCTCAAACTCAGAAATCCGCCTGCCTCTGCCTCCCAAGTGCTGGGATTAAAGGTGTGTGCCACCACCGCCCAGCTTACAGCCAGATTTTATTAGAGACATGTCCTTGGTTGAGGTGGCTGTAGCTTGTGTCATTGACATAAAACTATTCTGCTATATATACACCTTGTTTTGACAAGGTCCTGTTGTACCTGCCTGAGTACTGGTAGCTGTTGTTTGTTTGTTTGTTTACACAGGATCTCACTATGTAGCTCTGGCTGTCCTGAGATATGTAAACCAGACTGGCTTTGAACTCACAGAGAGTCACAGATTCCTGCCTCTGTTTCCCTACCCACCCTAGTTCATTCTCTTCTATTAACCGACAGTCACCTAGCGTCCAGAAACTGGCTGTTTCTTCAAATTGCTGCTAGATGCAACAATAGAAATTAATCTCACAAGTATCAGGCTAAGCTGTAAGAACCAGGCACTGATGAACTCACACTGTATAACCCAATCATACAGCATTTTTAAAAGAGCCCCGATAACTAACCTGCAGGGACAGGAAATGGGTCTGCAGTTTCCTGGTTTGAGTCAAGGAATTGACTCCCAGTAACAGAATATAACTTTGTAGAGTAATTAAAAATATTGGGGAATGCAAAGAAGGGTCAGTAGTTAACTCCTGCTGCTCTCCCTCGAAATCTGAGTTCCCAGCACCCATGTCAGGCAACTTACAACTGCCTGTAGTTCCAGTTGCCGTAGAACCAACCCTCTCCTGGCCTCCGAGAGCCACTCACTCAAATGCACACCATGCCTCACACAGCCAGACACATACATGACAGTAAAATCTTGTAAATGGTCCACATTAGCCCCCTGGAAATGGCTTAGTCTGTGCCAAAGTCCAGTCCCCACCCACAGGCTGCAAGTTGTCCCTGTCCCCCCCCTCTCTCTCTCCCTCTCTCTCTCTCTCTCTCACACACACACACACAGACACACATACAGACACAGATACACTAAGTACATAAATGCAGAAAAAAAAACCTATGTTCTAATTATTAGTATTCCTTTTAGGCTCTGCCCCACAGTTACCTGGCCATAGCCAGGTATGCCTGACTTACTATAAAAGAGGCTGTTTGACCCATCCTCAATCTCTTACTCTCTTACTCTCTGCCTCTTCTCCTTTTCTCCACCTCCTCCTCCCCCTCCCCCCCATTCCTCTCTTTCCAGCTGTTCTTGGTCAGCCTTCCCTCTCCCCTTCTCTGTCTCTGTCTGTCTGTCTGTCTGTCTGTCTTTCTCTATCTCTACTCCCTTCTCAGCTCCCCTCTCCATGCCCTGAATAAACTCTGTTCTATACTGGACCCTCAGTGGGAAGGGATGCCTCAGCATGGGCCCACAGAGACACCCCCTCCCACCTTACCATACCTCACTCTATCACACATCTCCTTGGCTCTTTTTCTTTTTTTATAAAACACAGCACTAGTTAGATGCAGTGGTGCACACTCCTAATCCCACCACTCATAACGCTGGCTGGAGAACTGCAGAATGAGGGCCAGCAGCCGGGCGTGGTGGTGGCGCACCCCTTTAATCCCAGCACTCCGGAGGCAGAGGCAGGCGGATTTCTGGGTTCGAGGCCAGCCTGGTCTACAGAGTGAGTTCCAGGACAGCCAGGGCTACACAGAGAAACCCTGTCTCAAACAACAAAACAAAACAAAACAAATCAGGGCCAGCCCAGACACCTGACTGAGTTCCACTTCTGCTTTGTCTATAGAATCTCAACAACCACAATGATGAAAACAACAACAACAACAACAACAGCCCTGTTTCCATTGAGCTGATTCAGGGTTCATAGCAAGCCTCTTTTTCTTAGGGACATCCCTGAGACTTGGCTCCCATGGCCCGTGCTGTGGGACTCTTTCCATCTGCCACAACTGGCTGGTCATGTGACCTAGGCCAGGCCTTCCCTGCCCCAGAGTTTTCACAAAAGAACTTGGAGAATTGAGTCAGTCTCTCTCCCTGTGTTCTCATTGGCAGTGGGGCCCAGGGGCTGCCAGGAAGCAGGTTTGTCTTGTGCCAGAACAGACGCAACCAGAGCGAGTGCAGCTGTCAAGTGTTTTTCCTACAGAGTGGGGTGGATGTGGACTACAAAGTACTCATTCAGACACACAAAGCCACAGCCTCCATTAGCTTTGCTGAACCTGTATTCCAGAAAATTCCAGGGACTGGACCTGATTTAAATAGTTTAACAGAACTGTGAGAGGAGGGTGTGACTAGCCAGAGGCATAAACCCAGACTAGCTGTCCAAGCCACAAAGGGGTGGGAGTTCATCTCTCTGTGTGGCACTTTATATTTACTGAGCACCTCTGTGTCCCTGAAACCCATCCAGATGCTGACAGGACAGTAGCTTTCAAGGCCAGGGAGATGAGGTCTCTGCTGGTCGTGACACCTCTTGATTTGTTTTTTTGTTTTGTTTTGTTTTGTTAGATTTACTTATTATATTTTATGTGCACACATGTTTTTGCTTTCGTGTATGTATATAAACCATGTGTGTGCCTGGTACTGATGGAAGTCAGAAGACAGCATTGAATCCCTGAAACTGAAGTCATGGATGCTTGTGAGCCACCATGTGGCTGCTGGGAACTGAACCCAGGTCCTCTGTGAGAGCAGGCAGTGCGTGTTCTTGCTAGTTTTATGTCAACTTGATCCAAGCTAGAGTCATCTGAAAGGAGGGAACCTCAAGTGAGAAAATGCCTCCATAAAATCCAGCTATAAGGCATTTTCTTAATTAGTGATTAATGGGGGAGGTCCTTGGTGTGTGGGGCCATCCCTGGGCTGGTGGTCCTGGGTTCTATAAGAAAGAAGGCTGAGCAAGCCATGAAGAGCAAGCCAGTAGGCAGCACCCCTCTATGGCCTCTGCATTAGCTTCTGCCTCCAGGTTCTTACCTATCTTAGTCATGGTTTCTATTCCTGCACAAACATCATGACCAAGAAGCAAATTGGGGAGGAAAGGGTTTATTCGGCTTACACTGCCATACTGCTGTTTATCACCAAGTCAGGACTGGAACTCAAGCAGGTAATGGAGCAGGAGTTGATGCAGAGGCCATGGAGGGATGTTCTTTACTGGCTTGCTTCCCCTGGCTTGCTCAGCCTGCTCTCTTATAGAACCAAGACTACCAGCCCAGAGATGG
>NC_034603.1:47016428-47022958 GCF_900095145.1 Mus pahari
GTAGACCAGGCTGGCCTCGAACTCAAAAATCTGCCTGCCTCTGCCTCCCGAGTGCTGGGATTAAAGGCATGCGCCACCACGCCCGGCTTGTCTCCACTCTTAAGCCACATATGCACATGACCCATGTGGGCCACTCCATGCTAACTTACTATTTTACCAGACCCTCCCACCTCCATCTTCCTTAACCATTCTAAATTCCTCAAAAGAGAGTCCAGTAGCCCAGCTTTTTCTTTTTCTTTAAAAAAAAAACAAAACCCCTTTTTTTTATCTCTAATCATGAGTCTTTGGGCACATGTGTGTATGTCTACACACACGTGTGTGTCTGGGTACAGATGTGTAGATGCTCATGGAGGTCAGAAGATGGCATCAGATCTCCTGAGGCTGTGGTTATAGGTTATGGACCTGTGAGTGGCCCCGGGTTAGTGCTGGGATCTGAATCCAGTCCTCTGACTGAGCAGTAAGTGCTTTTAACCACTGAGCCATCGGTCCAGCCCCTTCTCTTGCCTGTCCTGCAAGGTTATTTCTGATTGATTTGTGTGACTCTGTGTCTGTGTGTACCTCTATTCAGATGGCTAATGAGGACAGAAGATGGTACCCAGTCTCGGGGAGCTAGTTAGAGGCGGATGTAAGCCTCTCTGACACTGGACTCTGGAAACCAAACTCTGGTCCTCTGTAAGAGCAGCAGACACTCTTAGGCTCTGAGGCATCTCTCCTGCCTCTCCTCTCACATTTCCAGTCGAGGTGACAGGCACTGGTCAGGAATAGACTTTTGTAGGGACTGTGTTAATGCCACCAGGAAGAGGATAAGACCACTATGAGCATTTTGAGCCATATTTGAGACAAGCTTTAATTAAATACCAGCCAGGATGATGGCCTCTGGCCAGGACCACTGCAGGGTTCCTAGAAAACGGAGATGAGTCACGTTTGCAGAGGTTTAAAAAGGCAAACCCATACAGCCACCACATCTCCCATCAGGGCCAATGAGTGGCAAGCATATATCCCAATGTATTTTCTGCCTCTATATCTTCTACCTACATGTGATCAAGCACATCTGGTGCAGTTGAGTCAAACAAACGTGTTTAATGCAGTGAGAACAAAAATATAGCCTACAGCATTGTGTTAGTTAGGGTTCCATTGCTGTGAAGAGATACCATGTCCATGGCAACTCTTATAAAGGACAACATTTAATTGGGCCTGGCTTACAGGTTCAGAGGCTCAGTCCATTATCATTATGGCGGGAAGCAGGGCAGCGTCCAGGCAGGCCTAGTGCTGGAGTGGTTGCGCTCTACCTTTTGTTCCAAAAGCAGCTAGGAGAAGACTGTCTCTTCCACACTGGGGGAGGGGGGAGCTACAAAGCCCACCCTCACAATGACACACTTTCTCCAACAAGGTCACACCTCCTGATTGTGCCTTTCCCTGGACCAAGCATTTTCAAACCACCACAAGCATTTCAGGAATTATCTGTCCTTGTGGGAGAGGCTTAGACGTTGGAGGCATTTTTGTGGTATGGATCTCTTAGGGACAGTAATTAAAACTTAAAACACAGCCTTGCCAGACTGTCAGCTGTTAAGAACACTGCTCTTCTGAAGGTCCTGAGTTCAAATCCCAGCAACCACATGGTGGCTCACAACCACCCATAATAAGATCTGATGGCCTCTTCTGGCGAAAAATCTTTGGGGCTGAGTGAGCAGGGTTGATCAGAGCGAGCAGAGGTTCTACAAAATTCAATTCCCAACAACCACATGAAAGGTCGCAACCATCTGTACAACTACAGTGAACCCATATACATAACAAATCCATAAATCTTAAAAAAAAAAAACACAAACAGCTTTGCCTATAACATAACCTTGGCTCTCACACTTGACGTCCATCTGGTTATACTTCTAGGGTCAATGAGCCAAGGAAACGCATGTGCAGATGTTAGTCAGAGGCCGCTGCAACAGATGGACAGGCATGCTGAGGTATCTTTCAGGACAGCCCCCCACTCTGCCCCCGCTCTGGGGCAGGTGGCTGGGTCAGAGCTGTTGAGTTCCTAGTGACTCTCATTGTGACCCTGGAGCCAGGGCTTCCAAGGCTGGCCCTCTCCAGGAATCTTTTGGACTCACAGGTATCACACACACACAGACACACACACACACAGACACACACACACACACACACACACACAGACACACACAAGGTTTTTCTGGAATTTACTTTGTAGACCATGCTGGCCAGGAACTCACAGAGATCCTCCTGCCTCTGCCAGTGCTGGGATTAAAGGCATGCACCACCACTGCCCTGCACAGAAATCTACATTTCTAACACATTTCCCCTTAGTGGGTGAGTTTTGCTCCTAGGACCTCACTTTGAGTAGTGAGGGCCTGTCACTGTCACAGTCAGTTTGTTTCTTCTCTCTCTCTCTCTCTCTCTCTCTCTCTCTCTCTCTCTCTCTCTCTTGTCTTCCGAGACAGACAGGGTTTCTCTGTGTAGCCCTGGCTGTCCTGGAACTCTGTAGACCAGGCTGGCCTCGAACTCAGAAATCCACCTGCCTCTGCCTCCCAAGCGCTGGGATTAAAGGCGTGCGCCACCATGCCCGGATAGTTTGTTTCTTCTTATTTCTAACTGGCTTACATCTGAAGCAGTTGGCCCTTTTTTGGTGTGTGTATGAGGAGCGGGGTATTCATGTGTATATGTATGCGTGTTCAAATATATGTAGGTGTCCATCTGAGCACGTGCCTGTGGAGTTAAAGTTGATGTCAGATGTCTTCCTAGGTCACTCCTCACCTTACAGGTTAGGACAGTGTCTCTCAATCTGGAACTCACCCATTCAGCTAGGCAGCTTGCTCCTGGGGAACCCTGTACCCCCATCCAGAGCTCTGGGGTTACAGACCGGCCACCATCCTTGCCTGTGTGTGGATGCGAGGTCTTATGTTTGTGCAGTTGAGCCATTTCTGAAGCCCTTAATTTGGTATTAGTCTAGCACAGTAGGTGAACATAAGTTACCTGTGCATACTATGTGACAGTAAGAGCCTAGTGTGTAAGTCCGGCATAGCTGCCCGCACCTTTCATTTCAGTACTCAGGAGGGAAAATCGGGAGGAACTCTGTAAGTTCCAAACCAGCCAGGGGTGGCTATGAGACCTTGACTCAATAAAATAAAACAAATATCAATACTCTAATAATATATCAAGCACAATTCAATTTATTTAAGCAAGATCTCAGTTTGTAGCCAGGCCTGGTGGCGCAGGCCTTTAATCCCAGCACTCGGGAGGCAGAGGCAGGCGGATTTCTGAGTTTGAGGCCAGCCTGGTCTACCAAGTGAGTTCCAGGACAGCCAGAGCTATACAGAGAAACCCTGTCTCGAAAAACCAAAAAAAAAAAAAAAAAAAAAAAAAAAAAAAAAAAAAAAAAAAAAAAAAAAAAAAAAAAAAAAAAAAAAAAAAAAAAAAAAAAAAAAAAAAAGGGCTGGTGAGATGGCTCAGTGGGTAAGAGCACCCGACTGCTCTTCCGAAGGTCTGGAGTTCAAATCCCAGCAACCACATGGTGGCTCACAACCATCCCTAACAAGATCTGACTCCCTCTTCTGGAGTGTCTGAAGACAGCTACAGTGTACTTACATATATAATAAATAAATAAATCTTTAAAAAATAAAACCAAAAACATGAAGACCTGAGTTTGAATCCTGATACCAATATTTAAAAAAAAAAAAAAAAAAAAGAAGTTGGAAATCAATAAATCTGAGTTTTCTTTACCTAAAACCTCTCCCTGTGTTCTAAGGAGCAGCTGGCTTTGGTGCCTGGTGTGGCTTACCTCACCAGGCTTCACAGCTTCAAGCTCTGTTTCTTTTTGTGTTGAGAGCAAAAGCAAGGGTTGGGAACACTGGGGCCTAAAGGGAGCTGCCAGGTGTTCTCTGTCACACTGGGCACCAGATCCTTCAGGACTGCAGCACCTACATGTTCTCAGGTTTCTCATGTTATCAGGGAGGTTTGGGAAATGCTGATAAGGACAGATCTCACTGTTTAACGTTGGTCAACAGAGGACTTTTTTTTTTTTAAATAGAGTCTCACTGGCTGGTCTAGAATTCACTATGTAGACCAGGCTGGCCTCTCATTTTTGGCTGTCCTCCTGCTTCTGCCTCCTGGGCGTTGGAATCACTGGTCTGGTCTGCCTTCTGTGTTTGGTTCCCAGAACTCTTTTTTTTTTTTTTTTCATTAGTTTGTTGATGATGTTGCTGTTTTGTATACAAGGTCTCCTGTGGTTCCGGATTGGACTCTAACTAGGTGTGCAGCCAGGGATGAGCTCAGACTTCTGATCCTTCTGCATCTACTTCTGAGAGCTAGAATCACAGATGTGCTCCACACACCCCCAGCTAATTTCTCAAAGACCTTTTGATACAGTGGCTCAAACAACAGAGAATGGTAGAACTCACTTTAAGATGTTAAGAAAATATGATATGGCCTTTATTGTAAAGCCCCCTTTTTGTCTTCATCCTCTTATTCCTCTTCTTCTTCTCTGAGTAGACTTGGCTGCTCGGAAACTTGCTCTGTGTAACCCTGGCTACCCTGGGAATCACTCTGTAGACCAGACTGGCTTCGAACTCAGAGATCTGCCTGCCTCTGCCTACCAAGTGTTGGGATTAAAGGCATGCACCACCAAGCCTGACTTATTTTTTATTTTGTGTGCATGTATGTATGTGCGCGCGCACGTGTGTGTGTGTATGTGTGTGTGTGTGTCTGTGTGTGTGTGTGTCTGTGTGCATGTGTATGTATAGGTATGTGCATATGAGTACTTATATTCTCAGATGTCAGAGGCTTGGGATCCTCTGGAGCTGGAGTTCCAGGCAATTGTTAGGCACATGTGCTAGGAACTGAACTCAGTTCCTCTCCAAAAACCCTAAGCGTTCCTAACTGCTGAGCCCTCTTTCTATTCCATATTTACAATACTTGGAATGGACAGGATTTAGTTCATTTGACATAGTTCCTTTTTTGGTGTTAAATTTAAAATTTTTAAATATACATATTTAATAATATATTATGTTAAGATAGATCCAATTTAACTATTAATTAAGCAATAATTGGCAGCCAAGTGCTGTGGTACATGTCTTTAGTCCTAATACTTCAAAGGTAGAGGCAGGCAGAGCTCTGTGAGTTCAAGACCAGCTTTGTCTACATAGAGTATTTCAGCAAAACCCGGGTACCTAGAGAGATCCTATCTCAAAAAACAAACAAAGCAAACAAAAAAAGCAGTGGTGAAAAGATGGGAATGCAAAGTATTCTGGGTTTTTGTTTTACTTCTCTTTTTCTTCTTGCATTTGTTAAAACAAAATATTTAATGCACACAGAAGTTGATGATGGCACAAAGAACTCCTAGAAACTTTATTTTTAACCTACATGGGCCAACTATGGCACTAATCCCAGGATCACACTTCTCTTTGGATGAGCTTGTACTAGAGATGGTTTAGGAGATATTCTAGGAGGGGTTTTGTCTGTCTGTTTGTCTGTCTGTCTGTCTCTTCTCTCTCTCTCTCTCTCTCTCTCTCTCTCTCTCTTTGACATAGTCTCATTATGTAACCCTGGCTGGTCAGGAACTCAGAGATCAGCCTGGCTGTTTCCTGCGTGCCAGGTTTAAACTCACAGATACACACACACACACACACACACACACACACACACACTAAAGTTTTTGTTTGTTTGTTTTTTGTTTTGGGTTTTTTTCGAGACAGGGTTTCTCTGTATAGCCCTGGCTGTCCTGGAGCTCACTTTGTAGACCAGGCTGGCCTCGAACTCAGAAATCCGCCTGCCTCTGCCTCCTGAGTGCTGGGATTAAAGGCGTGCACCACCACACCAGGTGAGTCTTTTGTATTGAAGATGAGTAGCCTGCCAAAGGCTAATAGTCTTTAAACCTCCCCCCATCTGTCAAGTCCCTTGTGTATGAGTAGATTTGCCCAGTGCACAGATACCAGACTTTCCTGGGACTATCACAGCCCTCCCCTTTACACACAGGAGCCATCAGCCAATTATGTCAGACTGTGAGGTCAAGCTCACCATGAAGTGAGACACAGTCATCACCCTCCACTACAGTACAAATAAAATGAGTGCTTGCTTGCTGAGTTTGGGTAATTTTTTGTGTGTGTACCCTTTTGCAAAAGGAAATTGTCTCAAACTACTTTTGCTTTGTCTGTGTGTTTCTTTGTGCAACACTGGAAATATTCTTTTCAAACACTGCCACTCCAGCCAGGCCTTGTGGCATTTGCCTTTAACTCTAGCACTCCAAAGGAAGATGAGTCAGGTCTCCGTGAGTTCAAAGCCAGCCTGGTTTATATAGCAATTTCCTGGACAGCTACTTAGACCCTGTGTCAACAAACAAACCCAAACCAACCAACCAACTACAAAACCCCACATATATAAAAGGCTGTTGTTGTCACCCTATCCAGGCCTTCTCTGGTAAAAGGCTTTTCTCTTCTCTTCTCTTCTCTTCTCTTCTCTTCTCTTCTCTTCTCTTCTCTTCTCTTCTCTTCTCTTCTCTTCTCTTCTCTTCTCTTCCCTTCCCT
>NC_034603.1:47023018-47033018 GCF_900095145.1 Mus pahari
TTCCCTTCCCTTCCCTTCCCTTTCTTTCCTTTCCTTTCCTTTCCTTTTCTTTTTCTCCTCTTCTTCCTCCTCTTCCTCCTCCTCTTCCTCTTTCAGTCAGTTTCATGTAGTTCAGGCTGGCCTCCAGCTCACTATGTAGCCAAGGATGCCCTTCAACTCCTGATCCTCCTGCATCTGCCTCCCAAGCATCGGGGATGGTAGACATATTCTGTCATGCTTGGCTAATATGAAGAATTTGGACACTTTGCTGACCAAATGCAAGCTTATCTTCTTGTGTTATGCTAGAGAAACTTGAACACTTCCCAGAACTAATACCCAGCTGAGAATTCTTTTCGCTATGGTGTTCTCAGGAAGCAGAACAAGGTTTTACATTTCCTAAGAGACCCTTCAAAGGTCATAAGGACAGGGAATGTTTGTAAGACCATTGTGTGTGCTTCTGTTCTCAGCCCACAGATCCCCTGGGAACACAAGACTTTAATAAACAAAATAATCCAAGCTGTGGGAGAAACAGCAGGACCTTGTGGGTCAGATGCTCTGCAGCCAGGACACCAGGCTGCCACTTGGTCTTGATTTTTAAAATAAAATTTATTCTCTCTCTCTCTCTCTCTCTCTCTCTCTCTCTCTCTCTCTCTCCCCTCTCTCTCTCTCTCTTCCCCCCCCCTCTCTCTGGGTGTATGGGTGTATGTGTGTGTGTGAGAGAGAGAATGTGTGTATGTGTGTGTGTGTGTGTATATATATATATATATATATATATATATATATGTTAGTGTGTGTGTTTGTGAAAGAGAGAATGTATGTGTATGTGAGTGTGTGTGAGCATGTGTGTGTGTGTGTGTGTGAGAGAGAGAGAGAGAGAGAGAGAGAATGTGTATGTGAGTATGTGTGTGTGTTTGCTTCTCTGTTGCTGTAATAAACACTATGACTGAAATCGACATGGGGAGAAGTGTTTATCTCATCTTACACTTCCAGGTAACGGTCCATCATTGAGGGAAGATTGAGGCTAGACTCAAGACAGAAACTCAAGGCAGGAGCTGATGCAGAGGCCATGGAGGGGTGCTGCTTACTGGCTTGCTCTTCGTGGTTTGCTCAGCCTGCTTTCTTACACAACCCAGGACCACCTGCACAGGAGTACAACGACCCACAGTAAGCTGGCACCCACACATGAACCATAGCACACAGATACACAACAAAAAGAAACGTTTAATTCCAGCATTTAGGAGGCAAAAGCAGGTAGATTTCTGTAAGTTCCAGGCCAGCTAGGCCTACATGGAAAGACCCTGTCTCAAAAAACAAACAAACAACAATTTAAAAAAAATTTGGGGCTGGAGAGATGGCTCAGTGGTTAAGAGCACTGACTCTTCTTCCAGAAGATCTGAGTTCAATTCCTAGTACCCATGTCAGATGGGTCACAAACTCTTGTAATGCAGTTCCAGGGAAGCTGACACCCTCTTCTGACTTCCAGGGCAACCCACACACATGTTACGCGCACACACACACACACACACACACACACACACACACACACAATTGTTAGCAGAAAGCCTCAGCACCAAATAAACCAGTCATGACAGAATTCATCAGTAATCCCAGTACTGGGGAGGTAGAGCAGAAGTTCAAGGTTATCCTTGACAACGTGATGAGTTCAAGGACAGCCTGAGATATCAGAGATCCTGCCTCAAATAACTTTTTTCACGAGACTCATTCAACCTCCCAGTGTCACAGGGGGCCACCTCACCCTTGCTGGGGACCCTTGCTGAACTTCAGAAGGGAAACCACAGAGGCAACCGGAAGAGATCCTGTTCCCCAGAGGACCTGGAAGGAAGCAGCCCTAAGAGAGGAACCCTGCTGGGCGATGAGGCTAACTGTAGTGCATGCTTTCTGAACCAAGTACATAACTTCCGGTTGAGAGCAGGCGGCAGAGTATGACTAGCCTTGGATGCACGTACAGCCAAGTGGTCTGCTGAGCTAAATGACAACTGAGAGACCGCTCTGAGGCTGAAGCAGCCAGGGGGTGGGGGTGGGATATTATGGGTGGGGCTGGAAAGAGTTCCAGGAGAGGAAGGACTAGAAGTTTTTTAAAAAGTTCGGGAGGGTGAGTGTTTGTAGTGATGCACTCTACTAACCTCAGCCCTAGGGAGGCAGAGGCAAGTGGATCTCTGTGAGTTCAAGGCCAGCCTGGTTTACACTGCAAGTCCCAGACCTATAGGGAGAGAGATCTTGTCTTAAAAAAGGAAAGAGGAAGAAAAAGAAAAAAAAAAGGAAGTTGGAGAGAAACTAGGCCCTGGGCAGAGGAAAAAAATAAGCATAAAGAAAGAAAAGAACTCTAACCAGACATGGTGGTAGATACCTGTAATTTAGCACTTGGGAAACTGAGGTGGGAGAATTGAGAGTTCAAGGCCAGCCGGGGCTACATAGTAAGAGCCTGTGAGGAAACAAACAGGCAAAGGCTTAGAAGAATAGGTAGAGACTCCTCCCACAGGTTTTACTGTTTGTTTGTTTGTTTGTTTTGTTTTGTTTTGAGGTAGTGTCTCCCTATGTAGCCCAGGCTGTCTTGGAATTCACTGTTAGACCAGGCTGGCCTTGAACTCACAGAGATCTGCCTGACTCTGCCTCCTGAGTTCTGGGACTAAAGGTGTGCACCACCATACCTAGCAGTTATTATTTTTAATGATTTTTTTTTAAAAAAAAATTACAGTGGTTTTTAGATTTATTTTGTATGTATGTGTTTTGCCTGCATGTAAGTGTGTACCTGCTGCCTGAGGAGGTCAGACGAGTGTCAGATCCCCTGGAACTGAAGACACAGGGGGTTTATTTTGTTTTTGTTTGAGACAGGATCTCATGGAGCTAGGGCTGAACTTGAACTGCTGATTCTCCTGCCTCCATCTTCCAAATTCTAGGACCAGAGGTGTTCACCCCCATGCCTGACGATGGATCTTATTTATGTGTATTAAAATCTGAGCATAATTGGGTAAGGCATGTACCATACCTGTAATGTGAGCACAAATAAATATATATAAAAAAGAAATATAATTAAGAAAAAAATCATAAAAATCCAGCTTCTCGGTCACAGCACCCACACTGTAAGTGCTCACTGGTCACCATGGTTGGTGGCCACATTATTGGACAGCTGGGGTGCAAGACCTACCAGCATCACAGGAAATGCTTTGAGGGTGGCTCTGATCCAGAAAAGCCATGTGTGCACAGCTCTTGCAGTCGCATTTGAGACAAAGGCTGCTTGTTCCCAGGGCGGCTACATCTGGCCAGATGCAGGCACAGTAAACTGGCTTCCTCTGACTGAATGTGGGGGGTTCCTTTCTGACACACACCTTCAGCACTTGGGAGCTCCATATGGAATCTGTTTAGGGAGCAAGCATGAGAACTGGCTTCTGCTGTTTGTATGATTTTGGCTTGGGTGTTTTCAGACAGCATCTTATGCAGCCCAGCCGACCACCAGCTCTTATTTACTACATATGGTTACTTAGCTAGCTGGAGGAGATGGGTTGGAAAAAACATGAGTTTCACCCCGCAGCCCTGGCTGACCTGGTACTCTATGTGTCTCATACTGGCCTCAAACTCAAAGCAGTTTTTGGCCTCAGCCTCCTGAACATTGGGACTGTAGACAGGAGCCACTCCTCCCTCAAATTCTGTATAACTAAGGATGACTTTGAACTCATGATCTTGCCTCCAGCTCCTAAGTGTTGAGAAGGATCCATAGGTTTGTCACCAAGCTGGCTCAGCCTCCACGATGCCATCCTGTTTGTTTTGTTTGTTTGTTGTTTTGAAACAGTCTCATGTGCAGCTCCCTCCCCTGGCCTCAAACTCCTAGTGAACCTCTTTTTTTTTAAGATTCTAAGTGCTGGACTTACAGGCATGAGCTAGTTCTGATGGTTTTTTTGTTTGTTTGGTTGGTTTGGTTTGGTTTTTCAAGACAGGGTTTCTCTGTGTAGCCCTGGCTGTCCTGGAACTCACTCTGTAGACCAGGCTGGCCTCGAACTCAGAAATTCACCTGCCTCTGCCTCCCAAGTGCTGGGATTAAAGGCGCATGCCACCACGCCCGGCTTAGTTCTGATGTTTTAATCCGGTCTACTTAGAGATCTTTAGAACTGTTCTTCTTCTTCTTCTTCTTCTTCTTCTTCTTCTTCTTCTTCTTCTTCTTCTTCTTCTTCTTCTTCTTCTGTTTTTTTTTGTTTGTTTGTTTGTTTGTTTTTCGAGACAGGGTTTCTCTGTATAGCCCTGGCTGTCCTGGAACTCACTCTGTAGACCAGGCTGGCCTCGAACTCAGAAATCCACCTGCCTCTGCCTCCTGAGTGCTGGGATTAAAGGCGTGTGCCACCACTGCCTGGCCCGGCTTGCTTTCAGTATTTAAGTATTTACTTAGCCCCAACTTCTACCCTCCCTTCCACACATTACTTCAGAATCTCAATAAAGTTATTTTATGCTTACACAAATGTTTACATATTGCATTAGCAAAACTCTAAAACTTGATATCCAACAGAGGAGACCCTAAGTTCTTGATGATGCATTTTTGCTTAGTAAAAGAACCACATCTGGAAATGCTAGACGATTATGTGAGGTACTGTTCCATCCCTGTGGAAGCTGCGTGGGGGAGTGTCAGTGGCTTGCCTGACTGCCACCGTGCTCCCACGCCCTGAGGTGGCAGGCAGGTCAAGCCCAGCAGGGACAGATATCACATCCAGTTGGCAACTTGCCTGGAGTTTCTAGGAAAGCTGCCAGTGGCTTCCCTCTGGCTTCCAGAGGACAAGGGTCCTGGGACATTGGGATAGATTTTGGCACTTGGGGACTGCAGAGGAGTACCTGTTTGACACCAAACAGTCAGCTTTGGACGTCATTGATTTAGTTACTCATTACAAGTCTTGTAGACAGGAGTTAAGATGGAAGGACATAGAGATGTGTAAACATAGTCCATCTCCAGGGCTCCTCCCTCTGCCCCACACCAATCTTCTTTTTTGGTGCTATCCCCACCCCTTTTCCAAGAGAACCAGACCTTTTGAATGATCTTTTGCAGAAAGTAGAATTATAGATAGTCTATATATGATCCTCCCTCTGGACTGGTCAGCACAGACCCTGAGAACGGAGGAAACAACCTAACCCTGAGTCCGGAGCCATTGTCTCAGGCTGCTCTAAATGCCCCAACTTTGTCCTCACACTTGAACATCTACTCTGAACCTAAAAGAAAGTCAGGGCTAGAGGTAGAGGGCTCCCCTGGCCTGCACAAGGGCCTGGGTTTGATCTACAACATCACAAATAAAGAACATGAAGACACATTCTTGGAATTGCAGTAGGTTGTAGAACTGGGGGGAAGGCTCAGTCAATGAAGCGCTTACCACACGAGCATCAGGACCTGACTGTGGATCCCAACAGTCATATAAAAAAAAATCTAGGTCTAGGGCATACATGTATAATCCCAGGACAGGGGAGTTGGGGACAGGCAGATCCCTGGAGCCCCAATGGCCAGCCTAGCTGAATCAGTATGTGTGTGTGTGTGGTGGGGGGAGCAACTGAGGAAAACACCTGAAATCAACTTCTGGCCTGCACCCACACACACACTCATACACAAAGTTCAAAGTCATGATTGGTTACATAGCAGTTCAAGGCCAGCTGAGTTTCATGAGATCAAAATGGAAGGGAGGGGAGAGAAAGAGAGGGGTGCACTGCTGTCTGGGCTGAGATTGGCCTACAGGGACTTACTGATTAACTGAAGCCCACTTACATCTCCTCCCTTACACTAAGTTAGGATTCCCAACTGTCCCTTTTATCATTGTCTATCCTTTTTTTTTTTTGGATTTTCAAGACAGGGTTTCTCTGTGTAGCCCTGGGTGTCCTGGAACTCACTTTGTAGACCAGGCTGGCCTCGGACTCAGAAATCCACCTGCCTCTGCCTCCCAAGTGCTGGGATTAAAGGCGTGTGCCACCATCTCCTGGCTATCATTGTCCATCCTTAATTGTTCTTAAGTTAATTAACTTATTTAACGTGTAATAGTTTTTGTTTGGTTGGTTTTTTTGTTTTTGTTTTTGTTTTTTCGAGACAGGGTTTCTGTGTAGCCCTGGCTGTCCTGGAACTCACTCTGTAGACCAGGCTGGCCTCGAACTCAGAAATTTGCCTGCCTCCGCCTCCCAAGTGCTGGGATTAAAGGTATGGGCCACCATGCCCGGCTTTATTTAATGTGTGTAGATGTGTGGGCTGCATGTATGTCTGTGGACCATGTGCATACCTGGTGTTTGCAGAGACCAGAAAAGGGTACTGACTCCCTTATCCCTTATAATTGGAGTTACAGACAGTCGTAAACCGCCTTCTGAGTGCTTGGAACCCAACTGTTAACTCCAGTTCCAAGGGATCCTACACCCTCATGTGCTCATATGACCCCCATGGACACTGCTTACATGTGAGCGACATACACACACACACACACACACACACACACACACACACACACACTACAAGTCTGGGACTGGAAAGATGGTTCAGAGAACTTGCTTTCCTTCCAGAGGACCCAGGTTTGATCCCCATCATCTGTTAGTCCAGGTTCAGAAGATCCAATGTCTTCTTACCTATGAAGACACCAGGTACAGATATGCATGCAGGCAAAACATCTATACACATAAAAATAAATCAAATAATTAAAAATTTAAGTCTTGCCTGGCAGTGGTGGCACATGCCTTTAATCCCAGCACTTGGAAGGCAGAGGCAGGTAGATTTCTGAGTTCAAGGCCAACCTGGTCTACATAGTGAGTTTCAGGACAGTCAGGGCTATACAGAGAACCCCTGCCTTGAAAAACCAAAACCAAAAACAAAAACAAAAACAAAAACAAAAATATCAGTCTTTTGGCTAAGTAGTGGTGGTGCACGCCTTTGATTCTAGCACTTGGGAGGCAGAGGCAGGTAGATCTTTGTGAGTTCAAGGACAGTCTGGTCTAAAGAGTGAGTTCCAGGACAACAAGGGTTACACAGAGAGACCCTGTCTCAGAAAGCTGGAAAAAAATGACAAATAATTAAAATTGGGCAAAAATCATGAATAGATATATTTGATTACGCTGTGAACCTCAAAATTGTGTTATTTACTGAAAAAAAAAAACTGTTTCTAGTTGTAGTGTGACTTAACCATTAGAACGCATCTTTAATTCCAAACAATGTAGGTAAAGTTAGTTTGTAGATGGAAGCAGCCATTTTTGAAAGTGATGTCTACAGCACTCGGGCGGCAGAGGTAGGTGGATTTCTGAGTGAGTTCCAGGACAGCCAGGGCTACACAGAGAAACCCTGTCTCGAAAAGAAAAATCTTTTTTGTCTGATTGAAGGGCAGACAAAGTGATGATTCAGAGAAAGATTTGACAGAATGAGTCAGAGATAGGATGTGCCCAACTCTCACAAGAATAGCACAGGAAAGAGAAGTGACTTAAGAGAGCACCACAGGGGCTGGAGCGATGTCTCAGTGGTTAAGAGGATTGACTATTCTCCCAGAGGTCCTGAGTTCAATATCCAGCAAATCACATGGTAGCTCACAACCACCTGTAATGGGCATCTGATGCCCTCTTCTGGTGTGTCTAAAGATAGCAACAGTGTACTCATATAAATAAAATAAATGAGAGGGAGAGGGAGAGGGAGAGGGAGACGGAGAGAAAGAGAGAAAGAGATAGAGATAGAGAGAGAGAGAGAGAGAGAGAGAGAGAGAGAGACGAGAGAGAGAGACGAGAGCCAAAAAAAGAGAAAAAGAGAGAAGGAGACAGAGGCGAGAGGCAGTTTTACTGGGACTGTTGTACAGAGACTGGGTGCAAAGAGAAGCCAGAGAATGGGAAGGAGCCAGAAGATTAGAACAGATAGCTAGAGTTAGCGTGAGGCCAAGCAGAGCAATTCAGGAGAGGCTGAGAGAAGCCAGATTGAATCAGTCAGCTTAGAGAGGAGTTTTGAGCCAGAACAGCTAAGTGGACCAGCTGGCCAGAGATCAGAAAGAGCTAGAAAGGGTGAGCTTATTCAGCAGCAAGTCTCAGCGGCTGAAAACATTCTAGGCCTAGATTATATTGTAGGGAGGCTAGAAGCTTCCAGGACTAGGTCTAGGTTAGCAGATGGAGGTACCAAGCCTCTGAGATTACAATTACAAGACAATGCTAAAAGTCATGTGTCATAAGGAACCTCCAAATAAAAAATTTAGTGAAAGGCTAGAGAAATGGCTCAGTGGTTAAGAATGCTCATTCTTGCATAGGACCCAGCTTTGGCTCTCCACACCCTCATGGTGGCTCACAACCATCCATAACCCCAACTCCAAGGGTCGAATACCTTCTTTGACCTCTATGGGCACCAGGTCATATGATACACAGATGTGCACGCAGCTAAAACACCCATTCACATAAACTATAATTTTTTTTTTTTCAAATTCAAAGGGATACCACTTTACAGTCACTAAGAAGGCTATAACAACAAGGCAGATAACAGCAAGAGTTTGTGAGGATATTCAGAAACCAGAACCCTTATATGCACTGGGAGGGGTGTCATTCAGGCACAGGACCTAGAGAAAGTATCTTACAGGTTTTTGGTTTTTTTTAAATGTTTAGATACAGTCACCATGTGACCCAGCAATCCACCCCTAAGCCTAAGTTTGAAGTCATCCAAAGCTACATGGGAGGGGGTGGGGGGGGTGGGAGGCTTAATGGCCTGAATATTTGTCACCTGATGAATAAGTAAACAAAATTTGGTATATCAATGAAAGGCAATATTACTGGACCATAGAAGGGGGTGAAGAGCTAAAACATACTGATGAGTCATGAACATAGATGTATTATGTTAAGTGAAACGAAACACTAACAAAAGGCTGAATATTATATCTGTTTGGTTTCAGACAAGGGACTGAGGTGCATATTTTACATACCAAGGCAGACCTAGCCTCCAGGTTCTCCCAGCATTCCTCAGTCCCTACCTGGCATACCCTACCCCAAACCCTTGAGCTTTCCAGCCCGGGGCTGGGCTGCCCTTCCCCAGAGGCTCTTGGCTATTTAACCCAGACATTTGGGTTGCTCCCTCCCCTCTTCTCCCCGCCTCCTTTCCTTCACTCTAGGGGTAAGCTTTCTCTCTTTCTCTTCCCTCTCTCCTCTGTTTCCCTTCCTGTGGAGACTTCCCTGGCCTCCCTCCTTAGTGCCAGTGAACTTGCCCCCCAGAGAGCAGCTTCCCAATAAACCTGCATAGATAGATAGATAGATAGATAGATAGATAGATAGATAGATAGATAGATAGATAGATAGATAGATTTTTTTTTTAATCTGGCTCAAATTGGCTCATTTCACCATCAGAAAACTAATTTATCAAAATATGAAAACCATGGAGAGACAGAATTGTGCTTGCCAAGAGCTGGAAAGATGAAGTGAGGTTGGGAGAATGACTGCTCTCACCCTTTGTTTGCTGAAACAAGGTTTCACTGTGTAGCCCTTTATTCCCTCCTGCCTCCACTTCCCCAGTCTTGAGATTACAGGTGTATGCCATCACACCCAGGAAATGCAAAATATTTCTTTGGTGGGAAATGTGAGTGTCCTAAAATTGTTCGCAATGATGGTTACACTCCCCTGGATACAGTGAACAATACCAAAGCATCCTCCTCGTTGGCGGTGTTGGGAGTTGAAACCTGGGCCTCTTACATGTGATGCTTGTACTGTACGCCTCAGCCCTGGATGGTCTACTTGAAATGGGTCAATCCTACGGTCTTATCAGAAAACGGGGGGGGGGGGGAGGGGGGCTGTCTGTCAGCCCGCTTCCGGTTTCAGGCAGAGATCTCTCCAGTTTATTTTAGTTCCTTTATCTTCCTAGTGAGATCAGGATCCACCCAGCCAGAAAACTAGTGTTTCTCTTTGTTAACATCGGAGGAAGCAGCAGGCCTTGGGCCTGACATTTCTCCAGCTAGGTAAACATCAGGGAAGCCAAACAGTGGGCTGGGCTGGCAGCTGGTCCAGAGCGACAGCACCAGGTTGTGGGAAGCCAGCAGGGAGCACTCCCCCCCAC
>NC_034603.1:47038018-47045000 GCF_900095145.1 Mus pahari
TGAGACCCTCCTCCCCTCCTAGCTGCCTGAGGAGTCACTCTTCTAATTCCTTCAGAACAAGATGTAGCATTCTCAGCTCCTCCTGAGCCACCCCTCCCTGGATGCTGCCATACTTCCTGCTATGATGATAATGGACTGAACCTCTGAGCCTGTAACCTAACCCCAGTTAAAGGCTGTCCTTTATAAGAGTTGCCTTAGTCACGGTGTCTCTTTACAGCAGTAAAACCTTAACTAAGCACCAAATCGGCCTCCAGGTTCTCCCCGCATCCTTCAGTCTCTCTCTGGGATCTTTTCAGCAGTGGGGCTGGGCTTCCCCTCCCCCAGAAGCTCTTCCCTATATAATGAAGACATTTTTGCTTTCTCCCTCCTCCAACCCAACCCTTCCGTCTGTCCCCCCCCCACACACACACACACATGTCCCTGCTTGCACAAGCTCACAGGCTTTCTGAGGAGTCAGTCTTCCTCCTCCCCTCTGATTCTCTCCCTATGGCAACTTCCCTGGCCTCGGGACCAGTGAACCTGCTCAAGAGTGGCTTCCAAATAGGCCTGCCTTTATGTACTTTAATCTGGCTTGGATTGATTCCGCTCACTAGTTCATTAACTCATCACTCAGCTGCTCTGGATGGTCATCTAGCGCTGTGCCGAGCTCTGCCCCTGCCTGCTCCAGATGTGCCTCAGCTTCTAGGCCATTTGTGAAACCCTCCCACCTGCTAGAAAGAACTAAGAGATAGATGAGTCAGAAGGCGGGCGAGCGCCTGCCAGAACCCCTGAAGTGACTTCCTTCTCCTAAAGGAGATCTGCCCCACCACCCCTCCCAAGAATTAGCCCTGGGGTAGGTCCTAGAGGGAGGAGATGGAGGAGGCAGTGACCTGCTACCCACTCCCAGCACCTAGGCAGACTTGTCAGTCAGCTGGCCCTGTTATAGTTAGCCAGGACTGATAAACCTCATGGATGATGCTCTCCAGGCCCAGTAGAGCAGAGGGGTGGGAGCTGGGGCCAAAGTGGCAGTGGTAAATGCCTTAGGGAGCCTTCCAAGATCATCCCCCTTCATTTTTCTAATGCACTTTTCTTCTGTGCTGGGACTGAAACCAAAGGCCTCAGGCAAACTGGAACACTTGCATTACCTCCAACTCACAACTCCAGCCCCCACCCAGGAAGACCTTCCCTGGGGGCTCTTGAAGCCAACCAAGGGTGTGTTGACTGGCCACAGGGAAACAAAGGGACCTCTGGGTGTTCAAGGGAAAGTTAACAATGCCAGAGAAGCTGAGATAAATGGGTTGCTGAGACCACTCCAGGTCAGCAAGGAGGGACACACACACACACACACACACCAACCCAAAGGGACATTTATTCTGGTTGAGTAAAGCAGAGAGATGAGGGTGGAGTCCCTGGGTTAAAGTATAAAGCGTTTATAGCCGTCCTCCCCCAGAGCCTCCTTTCGTTCCTCTCTTGGGTGAGAAGGATGGTTGAGGTTGGCCAGTCTTCCAGAACCTCCCACAATGTGTACTTAGGTCCTGTATCACTAATGAGTTTTGGGGGTAGCTTCACCCCAGGTCCAACATCTGGGACCTTGCCGTCTCTTCAGTCTCCATGGCTGCCCATTCAAACCCTGAGTAGCTGAGACAGGGATTTCATTTTAGTGAAAAAGACAGACAGACCAAGGGTAACAAACGTGAGGGATGAAAATGAACCTGAGGGGCTGGAGAGATGGCTCAGCAGGTGAGAGCACTGTAATCCCAGTACTCAGGAGGTAGAGGCAGGCAAATTTCTGAGTTCAAGGCCAGCCTGGTCTACAGAGTGAGTTCCAGGACAGCCAGAGCTACACAGAGAAACCCTGTCTCGAAAAACCAAAAAAAAAAAAAAAAAAAAAGCACTGACTGCTCTTCCAAAGGTCCTGAGTTCAAATCCCAGCTACCACATGGTGGCTCACAACCTTCTGTAAAGGGATCTAATGCCCTCTCTGATGTGTCTGAAGAGAGCGACAGTGCAATCACATACATAAAACAAACAAATAAATCTTAAAGGGGGGTGTGTGGGAAGGAATAGGAAAGAGGGATATGAACTCCTTTGGGTAGGGGCCCAAGAGCAGAACCTAGTATGGAAGGAGATATGAACAAGCCTGGTGTCTGGGGAAACTGAATTCAACACGTACTAGCGTGCATGTGTGCCCGCATGCGCACACGTGTGTACACACACATCAAAACAAAACATGAAATTACGTTGGCAGGCACAGATGGGTGCTGTGTCTGGAGAAAGTTGGCACCACTTACTAGTAGCGACAAATGAACACTTTCCCCCCAGTTCTCAAATGCAGAACTCGCTGCTCTGTCACACCCGACCTCTCCAGTCCAGATCCAGGCCAGAGGAAGAAGGCGTGACTGGCCTTCTGAAAGACGTGTGCAGCAGGAACTAGGTCTTTAAAAGGAAGCAGGAAGTTTCCTTTTGAATCAACTCTTCCTTCGACTTTCTTGTCCCTTGAATAACGGTTGGTGGAAGGAAGAAGAATTGGAGGTTTTATTTTACCTGACTTCTTAGAGTTTTGGGGGGCTTTCGGGTTATGTAGCCCAGGCTGGCTTAGAACTTGTGATCGTCTAACTCAGCATCCTGAGTGCTGAGATTCTGGGATGAGCCACCATACCCACCTGCCATCTCTTTCATCTTAGGTTTTGAGTGTGCACCTTGGGAGGTTCCTAAGGAACAGATTGTAGCTAGTCTTGTCTCTGTCCTGGCCTTGCTGGACATCAGGAGATGGATGCCACACCAGATGGTGGATGTTTGGGAACTCATTGCCTCTTTGTCTGGCAGTGTGCATATTTCTCTCTCCTGCCGGACATATATAGCTGGGTTTTTTTTTTAGCTCCTCCCACAACCAAGTCCACCATGTTTGGTAGAGCATAAACCTTGTCCTGGAGGAGCTGTCACAGCAGGGGAAAGAGTGCAGTAATGACAGTGAGCAGAGTCTTAATTAGGGTTTTTATTGCTGCAATAAAACAATATGACCAAAGAAACCCCGGGAGGAAAGGACGGAGACCAGAAGGCAGGAGCTGACGCAGAGACCCTGAAGAACACTCCTTACTGGCTTGCTCTGCATGGCTTGCTCAGCCTGCTTTCTTATAGACCCCAGGACCACCAGCCCAGAGATGGTACCACCTATCGATCTCTAATTAAGAAAATGTCCTACAGGATTGCCTACAGCCTGATCTGGGGGTTTTTTTTTGTTTGTTTGTTTGGTTGGTTGGGTTTTGTTTTTCAAGACAAGATCTCTCTGTGCATGCCTTTGATTCTAGCCCTTGGGAGGCAGAGGCAGGTAGATCTTTGTGAGTTCAAGGACAGTCTGGTCTAAAGAGTGAGTTCCAGGACAACAAGGGTTACACAGAGAAACCCTGTCTCAGAAAGCTGGAAAAAAAAGACAAATAATTAAAATTGGGCAAAAATCATGAATAGACATATTTGATTACACTGTGAACCTCAAAATTGTGTTATTTACTGAAAAAAAAAAAACTGTTTCTAGTTGTAGTGTGACTTAACCATTAGAACTCATCTTTAATTCCAAACAATGTAGGTAAAGTTAGTTTGTAGATGGAAGCAGTCATCTTTGAAAGTGATGTCTACAGCACTCGGGAGGCAGAGGCAGGCAGATTTCTGAGTACGAGGCCAGCCTGGTCTACAAAGTGAGTTCCAGGACAGCCAGGGCTACACAGAGAAACCCTGTCTCAAAAGTAAAAACCAACAAAAAGTTTTGGTAGACATGACTCTGCTGTGTTAAGTCTCTTTATTTACACTCACCCTGAGTATAAAACCATCCCACATGTCACCTGCTGCCAAGCAATTTCCTTCGCCCATCAGGGGAGTAAAGGTTTTATGCTTGACAAATAAGGTAAAAGCACACAGTACATGGCTAAGCAAAGGAACAGGAAAAAACAACCCCAGAATACTACAAACCAGGAAGAAAGTTGATCTGAGCTTTAAGGGGCTTCTCCTGACCTCTGCTGGCAGTGTTTGGTATTGCACTGCCTGGGTGGTTTCTTCAAAGTAACGGGCAAATTCAGAATTTTATTTATTTGTTTAATTTTTTCTTAGACAGGATCTCCTGTACCCCTTGACTAGCCTTAAACTGTGTAGCTAAGAATGACATGAGCTTCCTGATCTTCTTCCTGGTCTCCCAAGTACTGGGATTATAGGTTTGTGTCCTCATGCCTGGTTTGTGTGCTACTGGGGATCAAACCCCAGCAAGCCAGTAAGCTCACTACAACTCAGCTACCTCCAGGCCCAAAGTCAGAATTTTATGGACCATGGGGTCTAAATCCCTCTTTTTAGAGATAAAGAAGGTGTGGTTCAGGGTTTGTTCAGAAGAGGTTGTTTTGTGGTCCTAGGGGTTGAAGACAGGCCTTGCTTATGCCGGGCCAGTGCTGGGCCACTGAGCCCCTTATCAGTGTGTTTATGAGATTCTCCCAAAGTCTCTCAGTCAGCGATATAGTAACAACTCAGGACTGTCCCTACAAGTGCATCATTGTTAGCAGACTCAGATTTACAAACATTGGCTCTCCATTAGGGTGAGTGAGCAGACTTTAGATTACCTGCAGAAGATCATCATTCTAAGTGGAGCTGGGACTATAGTGCTCTCCCAGTGTGAACAGCATCCTGACTGCGATTGCTGGCACCACAAGCAAAACGAAAAGCCTCTGACATAGTGAATGTGGTGATCCAGGGTGAGAGTGAGCAGCTGAGCAAATAACAAAGCAGCAGAAGGCCTTGGGTTCGAATATGTGGGTGCGCATGCGCGCATGCACTCACGCGCACATACACACACAAGAAAGGAAGGAGGGAGAGAGGGAGGGAGGGAGGAAAGGAGGATAGGAGGAAATGGGGGGGGGAGAGGGAAGGAAGGAGGGGAGGGAGCAGGGAGTGCTGGAGAGCTATCTTAGTGGTTAAAGGTGCTCACGGGTGAGTCTTGGCTGACCGCATAATACTGCAGAGTTGAGTTATCCTCAGAGTTTTCTTTCTTTTTTTTTTATTATTTATTTATTTATTTATTTATTTATTTTTTGGTTTTTTGAGACAGGGTTTCTCTGTGTAGCCCTGGCTGTCCTGGAACTCACTCTGTAGACCAGGCTGGCCTCGTACTCAGAAATTCGCCCGCCTCTGCCTCCCAAGTGCTGGGATTAAAGGCGTGCGCCACCACGCCCGGCTCAGAGTTTTCATTTGATTGATGTGTGTGCACTCATGCATTATATATACACATATATGTGTGTGTGTGTGTGTGTGTTTTAAAGATTTATTTATTATATGTAAGTACACTGTAGCTGTCTTCAGACACTCCAGAAGAGGGTGCCAGATCTATTTATGGATGGTTGTGAGCCACCATGTAGTTGCTGGGATTTGAACTCAGGGCCTTTGGAAGAGTAGACAGTGCTCCTAACTGCTGAGCCATCTCTCCAGCCTGTTTTTGTTTTTTCAAAACAGGGTTTCACTTTATATCCCTAGCTGTTCCAGAACTTGCTCTGAAGACCAGGATGGCCTTGAACTCACAGAGATCTGCTTGCCTCTGCCTCCCAAGTGCTGGGATTAAAGGCATTTGTCATTACACTGGTAATAACAAATAATCTGGTGTTCTTAATTGATTTCTATCTTGATTATTTACTTATTATTTTTCATTTTTATAATTTTGACATTCAGCAGTTAGTTCTCATCCTCACTGACTGTCCATAAATTTTAAATTTTATTTTTTCTTGTGTGTGTGTGTTTACGTGTAGGTGTGTGTGTGTGTGTGTGTGTGTGTGTGTGTGTGCATCGGCTTGTTTGTGTGTACAATGTAATTGTAGCCACCCTTGGAAGCCAAAAGAAGGTGCTGAATCCCTTGGCACCAGAGTTTCACCCAACATGGATGCTGGAAGCTGAACCAGAGTCCTTGTTAAGATTAGCAAGCGCTCTCAACCACTGAGCCAAATCTCCAGCCTGTCTGTAGATTTTTGAACTTAATAACAGGGACATAGGTCACAAGAGCAGAGCTTGTTTGGTGATGCATCCTCATTGTGCTTGGTAGACAAGCACCTCATTCCTTTGCTTCAGACAGATTTGTTGAGCCTAATATCGGCATCCACGTCTGAAGTCCCCATCTCCTTTAAGCTGAATTTCTGGGTCTCCTTGACTGCTTCTGGAAGCCCATTCCAAGGATGCCCTTGTGAATGGTGATGGTATGTGTGTGTTATGGGTCACCTCCTTGTTGAGACAGAACTACAGTTCTTTCTCTTGTCACTTACCATTGGAAGAGCCTTTCTGCCAAGCTCAAATTAGAAAGCTCTACGTATAAATATGCATGGACTGCAAGCCTGTCTGAAACCAAGAAGCAAGTACAGTTTGTAAGTTAACATCTCAGGGGTTGACTTGCTTCTGTTCTTTTCTGGTTTGTGTGTATTTGTTTATTCTTTGGCTGGTGCGAGGGGATGGAACCCAGAGCCTCAGGCTTGCCAGGAAATGCTCCACCACTGAGCTCACCAGTCCCTATTCTGGGTTTTCTGTTATAGCAAGGGAAAAAACTAATGCGCTCCCTAGTGGTGGATTTTCTGGCTGTAGGATCCAATGCACCTTTAACATTTTGCAGGGAGAGGGAGTGGGGGCTTGATAGTCATGCTTTTTTTTTTTTTTTTTTTTTTGGTTTTCGAGACAGGGTTTCTCTGTGTAGCCCAGGCTGTCCTGGAACTCACTTTGTAGACCAGGCTGGCCTCGAACTCAGAAATTCGCCTGCCTCTGCCTCCTGAGTGCTGGGATTAAAGGTATGTGCCACCACACCCAGCAGATAGTCACTTTTAATCTCAGTTCTTAGGGAGCAGAAGTATGTGGGTCTCTGTGAGTTTGGGGGCAACCTGCTCTAAAAAGCATATTCCAGGTTAGCCAAGGGTACAAAGTGAAACCTGCCTCAAATTTTTTCATAGAATTGTATTTATTCAATTTGTGTGTGTGTGTGTGTGTGTGTGTGTGTGTG
>NC_034603.1:47045345-47055291 GCF_900095145.1 Mus pahari
ACACTCCAGAAGAGGGAGTCAGATCTTATTACAGATGGTTGTGAGCCACCATGTGGTTGCTGGGATTTGAACTCTGGACCTTCGGAAGAGCAGTCAGGTCCTCTTACCCACTGAGCCATGTCACCAGCCCTGCTCAATTAATTTTAAAAGTGACTTGACCAAGCCCACTCATCTGGGAAGTCCTGCGACAGAATCCTAGTTCAAGCCTCCACGGCTTCGTTTTTCCCAATAATTTAATATTCTCCTAGGAAAGTCAACAGTAACTCCTTCCCAAGTACTGGTCCCAGAAATAAGCACTGTAACTCAGTGATAAAAGAAGCCAGGGTCTCGACGCCTGGAACTGTGCCAGTATTCAAGCAGTGTTAAATGAATGAATCAGTGAGCAAGTGAACCCATAAAGTGAGAGACCTTTAAATTAAGTGAGAGTGCTTTAAATTAAAAATGTCCTCCATGCTGGGCGTGGTGGCGCACGCCTTTAATCCCAACACTCAGGAGGCAGAGGCAGGCGAATTTCTGAGTGTGAGGCCAGCCTGGTCTACAGAGTGAGTTCCAGGACAGCCAAGGCTACACAGAGAAACCCTGTCTCAAAAAACAACAACAACAAAACAAACAAAAAAAATGTCCTCCATGGGCTCAGCCATTTGAGAGCTTGGTGCCCAGTTGGTGGCGCTCTTTGGTGATGCTTCGGAGGTGTGCCCATGTGAAAGGAAGTATAACTGGAGGCCGACTTTGAAAGCGTAAAGACCCTCACCATCTTCAGCCTGCCTTCTGTTTTACGCTTTAGGTTCAGTCTTCTGCTCCACCTGTCATGCCTGCCACCTGCTGCCCTGCCTTCCAGTCTGGCCACATCCTTGTCCTCTGGAACCGTAAGCCACATAACCTCTTCCTTCGTAAGTTGCTTCTGCCCCTGGTGTTTCATCACAACAGCCAAGGAGGCCCTTGTACAGTGTGTATCCGATGTGGCTACACACTAAGGCTCAATCTTCTAGAATGTGCCCGTGACAAGGTTGGGGGTGACAGCTGTTTCTTTACAAAGTAGGTGGTGTGACCAAGCAGCCATTAGAAGCCATTAGAGGAAGCATTAAGACAAAGATATACATAGGACCAAACTGCAGGAGAATTCCCCAGGGTGACAGGGTCAATGGGGAGGAGTCTAGCGGGCCTTAATGCTCTTCATTTACTCCCCCTCAAAAACTCTTAAAGCTTCCCTCACGGTGCCCAGTTCCAGGGTAATGCACATTTAATTCAGCTCGTAATGCAGGTCAATCAATAGCATTGTGACACAGACAGCTTATCACACGTCATCCAAAGTTTAACACATAAATAAATTAATAATAAACACAAACCAAGCACTTAAAAATTCAATTTAAGGTCTCATCTTTCCCCACAAATCAAAATGCTTCTTATAGCTTATTAAATATTTCAGGTTAAGATAAAGTGGTTTTTGTTCTTTGGTTTTTTTTTTTTTTTTTTTTTTTTTTTTGATTTTGGTTTTTAGTTTTTCTTTTTCTTTTTAAATCCAGGATGATATGGATTGGAAAATTCTTTTAAAAGAAAATAAGTGTAATGGCTTTGATATTTTATTAATTAATTAATTTATTTATCCTCTATTTAATGTGCATTGGTGTTTGCATGCATGTATGTCTGTATGAGGGTGTCAGATCTTGGAGTTACAGACTGTTGTGAGCTGCCATGTGGGTGCTAGGATCTGAACTGGGGACCTCTGGAAGAGCAGCCAGTCTTTTTAACTGCTGAGCCATGTCTCCAGCCCCAGGGTTTGGGTTTTAATAATACTCTACAGTTCATAAGGTGTTCTCACATTCGCCCTGTCTTCAATCCCCCCTCTTCAAATTCTGGAGAGTTAGGACAAGTAAGCCCGGATGGCAGAGGAGGGCCCCAGACCGTGTGGAGAACTGTGAGTCTCAAGCCTGGTCTAGGGTGGGGTTTGTCCTCAGAGGGATTTGGTTCTGATGGAGAAGGGGGAGAGATGGAGGCAGTGTGGCCTTACAGGGGTCCTGCACTGGAGTTCAGGCTTGGCTAGACAACATTTCGTAAGGGCATTACCATGCTCCATGAGGATTGCTTTGTTTGTTTTTTGTTTTTTGTTTTTGTTTTTTTTTTTGGTTTGGTTTTGGTTTTTCGAGACAGGGTTTCTCTGTGTAGCCCTGGCTGTCCTGGAGCTCACTTTGTAGACCAGGCTGGCCTCGAACTCAGAAATCCACCTGCCTGCTGGGACTAAAGGCATGCGTACTTTGTTTGTTTAGCAAGCTTCTGGAGATTTTGAATATAGGCCCGTGGGTTAATCGAATCCCCAAAGTGCTGGGGAGGTGGCTCAGTGGTTAAGGGGACGTGTTTCCCTTGCAGAGGACCTGACTTTGGTTCCAAACACCCACATGGCTGCTTACAACTGTCCATCATTCTAGTTCCAAAGACTGTGAAGCTCTCTTGTGACCTCTGTGGCAACCGGCACAGAGGCGTCCATGCAGGCAAAACATTAAAAACAAAACAAGAACATATTCTTCAGATAGCACATGGTCTCCAGCAAGGAACTGCTCTTATCTTATTTGGTAATGGACTTTATACCCCACCTACACCGCATGTATACAAAACCAAAAGCAGGCCAAAGTCCTCCCTAGCTACCAGGCTGGAGGAAGGTATGAAGGTGGAGGAAGCCGTCTCCATACCAATAAAGCGTAGCTTTTTGTCTTTATAGTGATAAGTCATTTATTTTGCAAAAATTCATTTGTGTCATGTACTTAGGATGTCTGTAGCTTTCTGTATGTTTTACTTTATTAAAGTATTTCACCTCAAAAAAAGTCCTGATGAAAGCTGGCCATGGCAATGTGCGCCTATACGTTGGAGCAGTTTGTGAGGCTGTAGCAGAAAGAGCACTTGAGCCAGGAGTTCCAAATCTCTTTGGGCAGCATAGCAAGACCCCATCTCTTTAAAGAAGAAAAATTCTGCTGGAATTTTGAACAGAATTATACAAACTATGGATGAACTGAGGACTGGCACTTAATCCTGGATGAGACTGCTGGGAGACTGATTCCCTGGCATGTAATCCAGATGACAGAGACAGACGGACAGACAGACAGACAGACAGGGTCAGAGTGTAAGGGGGAGAGAGAGAGAGAGAGAGAGAGAGAGAGAGAGAGAGAGAGAGAGAGAGAGAGAATAAATGAATGCAAAAGAATTCTCTTCCTCTCTTCCTTGTCCCTTCTTCATCTGCACAGGTGCACAGGATTATCCCAGCACCTCCTTTATTCTGAGGTCCTCCAAGCTGATCCTCTCTCTCTCTTTTTTCTTTGTTGTTGTTGCTTTTTCGAGACAGGGTTTCTCTGTGTAGCCCTGGCTGTCCTGGAACTCACTTTGTAGACCAGGCTGGCCTGGAACTCAGAAATCCGCCTGCCTCTGCCTCCCGAGTGCTGGGATTAAAGGCGTGTGTGCCACCACTGCCCGGCTAGCTGATTCTCTTTATCTGCATAGAGACAGGGGTTCTCTGACCAAAGCCACCTGGGGGCAGAAGCCAAGGACGTGGATGACAAAGGAGCAGAAGCTTGTTGGCAGTTGTGTGTGAGTCTGAATGAGGACCTCTGGAGGAAACCTCCTGTTGGTGATTTCCTACCTGGTCCTACCTTAGCTTTAGGTCCTGAGTCTACATTCTGGATGGACTCACTCACTGCTCAAGCATCCGGAGCATCGCTGGGAGGAAGCAGAGTGAGGGCACAGTCTTAGTTACTGTTCTATTGCTGTGGAGAAGCACCGTGGCTAAGACAGTTAATAAAGAAAGCACAAAACTGGAGGCTTGTTTACAGCTCAGAGGGTTAGTGTGGATCATGGTGGAGAGTATGGCGGGCGGGTGGGTGGGCAGGCATGGCCCTTGAGTGGTCTCTGAGAGCGATCCTTAAGGTACAGGCAGAGGGAAGGAGTGAGTCTGGGTGTGGAGCGCCCACCCCCAGCAACATACCTTCTCTAACAAGAACACACCCTCCTCTAACAAGGATACACCTTCTAGCCCTTCCCAAACAGTCCACCAGCCAGGAAACAAACACGCAGGAAGATATGGGGCCCATTGTCATTTAAACCACGCAGTAAGAGTACGGATTTCAGCTATTTGGGTCAAACCAAGCTCACATACTTTACGGGTGTGTAACCATGGACTTCCATTTACATTTCTTCCATGGTCTTCCTTCCTTCCTTCCTCCCCCCCTCCCTTCTTTCCTTCCATCCTTCCTTCCTCTTTCCTCCTTTCATTCTTCCAGTTGAGGGCCCTGAGCTTCTCAAATGCTAAGCAAGTGCTCCGCCACTAAGCTACATCCCCTGCCCAACACTGGTTCTTTCCTAATCTCCTCACCACCACCTTGGTTTCTCTGTGTAGTCCTGGCTGTCCTGGAACTTGCTCTGTAGACCAGGCTTGCCTCTGCCTCCCCAGTGCTAGGAAGCGTCACCACAGCAGTTGTTTTTTTAGCAGAAGAAACCAAAGCAGAAGCCACGTGAGAAACACCTAACCTAATGTGATAGCTAGCCTTCTAGATGACCTCACTTTTAGAACCAGGTAGCGTCCCTGCCTCTCTTCAGTCTCTTCCCACTGCAGTGCTGTGTAAATGACAGGGAGACTTGTCAGGCTGGGTCACAAAAGGCACCACAGTCTCCTCTTCCTCTAATGGCATGCTCTCTGGGAACCCAGCTGCCATGTTGTGACATTGCTCAACTCACTCCACAGAGAGGATCATGGGAGGAACCCAGGCCTCTTAGCAACAGGGATGTGAGTGTCATTTACAGGTTCTGCAACCCGGGAGAGAGGCCCTGCCAGAACCAATCTACTCATTGGCTTCTGAGTTTCTGGCTGGTGTGAACTGTGAGAGCCAATAAACAAAGTGCTTCTTGCTGCTGTGGGCGGTTTAGAGTCATTTATCATGGAGCATCGCATGAGTAAGGCATAATAAAGCTGTCGTCTCGATCGTTATAAACACTTCCTGATTTTTGCTGGACTCCGATGTCTTGTCATGTCTCCCCCCCCTTCCACTTCCGTCTTTCCAAAGCCACATGGAAAGAACGGCCTCTCTTCCTCATGGTCAAAATTGTAACAGTTTTGGGGCAACTAATTTAACTCTTCAGACACCAGTGAAGAACAGTCAGGGTGCCAAAAGCTAAGGAAGCAGATATAAAACAGGGGTCCCTGCCGGGCATGGTGGTGCATGCCTTTAATCCTAGCACTCGGGAGGCAGAGGCAGGCGAATTTCTGAGTTGGAGGCCAGCCTGGTCTATACAGAGAAACCCTGTCTCGGAAAAAAACAAAAAAACAAAAAACAAAAAACAAAAAACAAAAACAAAAACAAAAACAAAAAAACCAGGGGTCCCTGCTCAGCTACACCCTCAAAACATGGCTCCTTATTCCAGGGGCTGTCCTGTAGGAGCCTGATTCTCAGAGAGCCATGAGTCCCTGTGGAGGTGGGGCTGGTTCTGGTGAGAGAGAAGGAAGCTTCTAGAAGAGGTGGAGGGAGCTGAGGCTACAACGGGTGGATAGGAGCTCACTTGCACAAGCCAGCAGTAGACCCCATGCCTGATGCAAGCCCTTCTCTTCCCCCAAACCATCCTCTCTTTTCCCCAAGTTTTTCTTTTCTCCAGTATTGAGGCTTGAACCCAGGGCCTTGCGCATGCTGGGCCAGCTCTTTCCCCTTGAGCTGTGTTTTGGACACTCTTCTTCACTGTTTATTTTGAGATAAGGTCTCACCAAGCAAAACCTTAGGCTAGTCTCAGATTTTTGATCTTCCAGCCTCAGTCTCCCAAGTATGTTCCACCACACCCGATTTCTCTAAGTTCTGAATGTTCTTCCTCCTCCTCCCCCTCCTCCTCCTCCTCTTCCTCCTCCTCCTCCTCCTCCTCCTCCTGTCCTCCTCCCCTTTCTTTGTAACTGTCCTCAGAGTACACCCTTTCCTGTCACATGATGGCCTTCAGACAGAGTCAGTCGTCTAGGGTGGTCTGACCGCTGCTAATGCAGAGAGGCAGCCCGCACCTTCCTTTTCCTAGATGCTTCGCTCAGTCCAGGCCTTCCCTGCGGCTGCTGGCACCCACACCCTCCAGCTGACTCACGCTGGTCCCCCTGGCATCTGGGCTGCTAAATTCTTTTTCACATTTGCTCCTGCACAGCTGCATCTCCCCCAGCTTTAGATTTCTCCTGTTGGGGTCCCCCCCCCTTGGTTTTGTTTTTTTTCAAAAATATACCCGGATGATCTGTGCAGGCTGCTTAACTCAACTCCGGGTTGTCGTCAGACGTGGAGGCAAGCGTGGAAGTACTAAGGGCCTCCAAACAAATATGAAATAAATTCCACAGGCCCTGGAAACAGAAAGCCTCTTGTCGCTCAAAGGCCATTGTGGTTAGGAGTGATTCAGACTGTCGGCGGCTCCCGCCCACCCTCAGTATCTCAGGGGCCAGTCTGGGGTCTGAAGACGCCTGCTGTGAAGCAAGGGCCAGGGTGCCTCCGGCTGGCCAGCTTCAGGAGAGCTGGGTACAGAGGAAGGAAATTGGAAGAGGATGCTCGTCTGGTTCCCTGTGGCTCCCACCTTCCCCTTCGGAGAGAATCAGGCCATTGTCTAGGTGAACCACTTGGCTTGTTTTCCATCTCAAACTCCAACTCCGGAGCAAGATTTCTCTCTGCTCTCCTTCCACGGAAAAATGACCACAGGAAGAACCTGAGCTGCCCTTGCCAAAGGTCCAGGCTCTGATTCCGGCTCGAATCTCTGCCTCCGCACACCTCCTCCGCCCCCGCCCCATCCCCAACCCTCTCACTGGCTCTTAACAGAAAATATAAAAGACAAACTTACCAGGGTCCCATCAAAACCAGCATGGAGTCATTTTCGCATCATTTTCTCATTTATTTATGCATATATCCATTCACTCAGCTTGCATGTATTGAGTACCTACTGTGTGCCAGCATTGTTTTAGACACTGGTGATCTAAGTAGGAAAGGTACAGTCCTTGGTTCCGGGAGGAAGCCCAGCAGGATGAGAGGCCGCACAAACCCGCATGGAAATATACAAATGTCCTTAGCCCAGCCAGGGGAATATCAGAAAAGGGTTCCCAGGAAAGGTACCTTGATTTTAAATGTATAATAGAAGTTGGCCACAGGAAATAATGGTTATTAGTGAATCTTCAGTGTAGCAAGCCCTGCGGTAAAATTTTACATGTGAGTGATTTCAGTTGAATCATCCCACACCAAGAAGGAGGCACTGTGATTATCCCAGCTTCACAAATGACTTAGAAAGAAAGGTCAACCGGCTTACGGTTTTCAGCTGAGAACAAAGAGCAGAAGTGAGAGTTCGAACCGGGTTTTCCTGATTCTAGCCTGCTGTCATACTTAGGGCTGCCTTAGAAGTTGTGCAGGTTACACACTGTACTGCACGGCTCCAGGGCTGGCCCTTTCCTTGACAGTGTGTTATGCATGGGCATAAGCATCCAGAAAGAAAAGGCCTCCTTTACAGAAGTGGGAGCAAAGGACTAGAATCAGGGAACCAGCTGTCCAGGGCAGTCTGGTCAGGGGCCGACCCTTCCTGAAGGGATCCCCACCGAACCCACTGTGGTGGCCTTGCAGTGTGGAACTGGCTGATAGCCTGGCGCAAGCTCTCAGCCAGGTGTATGTGTTTCCCATCTGAGCCATACATAAAACAAAAGGCCCCAGGTCTCTAAGCTACTAAGTGCCCTTCCAGTGGTCAACCTGTATTTGGGTTCCAGCAGTTGGCAGTCTAGTGACTCTGCTCACCGACTTTCTCATGACTTGGCCTGAAGGGAGACACAAATGTAGCAGGTGATTGTCGGGAGGCCAGGGAAATGCCCCAGAGGCAGGAAGTGTCTATGCTACACTGTGACAAAGTAGTTTACCTGTGAGGAATCAGAAGATGACCCTAGGGACAAGAGGAGATTCCATCACTCAGGTGTCCAGCTGTGCATCCCGGATCCACCTGCAACCCCAGCTCTGCCTGGATGTGGAGAGGGATTGTATCACCGGCTTGCTGGTCTCCAGACTAGTGGAAGCCCCTGGCTCAGACAGAGTCTCCCTCAGGAAGAATAGGTGGAGTGACGAGAAGTCAGCCATGCATGTATGTGCTAGTACATACACACACGTGCGCGTGCGCGCGCGCGCACGCACACACACACACACACATACATATACACTCACAAAAAAAAATAATTAAATCTTTTAAAAGGGGAGAGAGACCAGTGAGATGATCTCATGGATAAAAGTGCTTTCGGCAAAGCCTGAGGGCCTGACTTCTAACTCTGGAACCCAGAAATAAAGAGACTTACATGTGTCACCCCAGCATTCCTATGGCTAGATGGATGGTGGAGACTGGAGGTTCAGCAGGGAGCTCAGAGGCCAGGTAGCCTGGAATGTGCAGATTGGCAGAACCAAGAGAAACCCTGCCTCACCAAGGTGCAAGAACCAACTCCCCAAAGTTGTCTGACCTCAAGTGTGGACCTACACTCACACACACACACACACACACACACACACACACACACACACACCATAAATACATTCGGACACATAATTTTTTTTTAGTTATTTGCAGTTGGTGCCTGTTGTCTCATTCTTGGGGAGGGAGGCTCAGGAAGAGGCTGACCTTAGAGTCTAGCCTGGGCTACATAACCTAGGATAGCCTGGGTTACATAGTAATCCTGTTAGGGTTGTCTCAGCACCCTCCCAGGGGGTGGGGGAAGGGATGCTTGACTGGATGTGCATTGGAGAAGCACTTACGGAAGGTTTGTGAGTTGGAGGCTAGCGCAGGGCTACACAGCAGGTTCCAGACCAACTTGGTATATAGAAAGATCATGTCTTCAAAAGAAAAAAAAGGTAATTTTTTTAAAAAAAATTATCTATTTTATGTGTATGAGTACATTGTAGCTGTCTTCAGACACACTAGAAGAATCTAGTGTGCATAGGATCCAATTACAGATGGTTGTGAGCCACCATGTGGTTGCTGGGAATTGAACTCAGGACCTCTGGAAGAGCAGCCATCTTAACTGCTCTTAACTGCTGAGCCATCTCTCCAGCCCAAAAAAGGTAATTTTTTTTTATTGTTTTGTTTTTTTTGCCACTGGTTCTAGACCCATATACTCAGGTAAGGACAATTCTTCCCAGTTTAAAACCTGGAAGTTTGAATGCACAACCAGGAGGCATGGGAGGCCCCAGGATCCCAATTCGGAAGTCCTCCTCAATGGTGGTCAAAAGAAAATGTCACCTTCTCCAATGAAAATGAATGGTGCTTTTAAATCATGGTAAGCGACAAGCTTTCTCTGATATCAGCAATGAAACTAAAACAAGCCGTGCCTAGTGACTGGAGCAGGCCAGAGGAGGGGACTCACCCCTGTTGTGACCAACATTTGTCCATGTTTATGGCTGCTCAGCACCCGAGCTGTCCCTCGGAGTCTGGGGAGAGTTTGGCTGCAAGAAGGGGATTCCCCTGTGTTCTGCTCCTCTGGCTTCTGTGTCTTATGCATGTTTTTGTGGTTGTAGTGGTCACGGTATCTCTCTTCATGTACTGTCCCTCCCCCTCATTCTCCTCCTTTCCTTTCCCTTCTTCTCTCTCTTTTCCTGGGGATAGGACCCAAGGCTTCGCACATGCTAGGAAGTCCCCTGGCACGGAGCTCCACCCCCAGCTCTTACAGTATCAACCAGAGAATCCATACTGTACCCTCTCTGTCTTTATTTTAAACATTTAAAGATGTTTATTTTGACTTATGTACGTGTGTGTGAACCACATGTATGTCTGCAGGTGCCCATGGAGGCCAAAAGAGGATGATAGGGAACTGGAGTTTATACGAGGTTGTTAGCAGGCTAATGGGGGTGCTGTGATCTGAACTCTGGTCGCTTCTCTGGCTTCTGGTAAATTCTGGTAAACTATCTTTATAGTTGCCTTTCTTTTTTCTTTCTTTTTTTTTTTTTTT
>NC_034603.1:47055491-47116996 GCF_900095145.1 Mus pahari
TGAGCCACCATGTGGTTGCTGGGATTTGAACTCCGGACCTTCGGAAGAGCAGTCGGGTGCTCTTACCCACTGAGCCATCTCACCAGCCCGCCTTTCTTTTTTCAGGAATGAGTTGTTTTAAAACCAGGAATTGACTGTGCACACCTCTGGGAACACACACAGCCCCAAACTGAGTTCTAGGTGTGTGACACCAGGGTGAATGTAGTCTGGACACAACGTGTAGGAACACAGTTCTGTCGTGAGATCAGCTAGAGCTGGAAGTGGGTCCTGCTGCTTATTAGCTGGGTGAGTTTCTGCGGGATCCTTATCATCTCGGGGGGATCACTTCCTCATCTGCAGAGTGCAGATATTACTTGCATGATTGTTACTGTAGCAATATGATGATTATAGAATCCAGCCTCTGGGGCTGGGCATTGTGGTACATGCCTTTAAACCCTGAACCTAAGCAAACTTTCTTTGAGTTTGAGACCAGCCTGGTCTACATATGGAGTTCCAGGCCAGCCACGGCCCTCGAATGAGACTTTGTCTAAAGTGAGTGAGTAAGTAAGTAAGCAGAATCCAGCTTCTGCTCAGGCCGGCCTTCTCTTACAGACACCAACAGGTACCCTACAGAGACTGAGGGTTCCTCCCTAACAGGTATCCTGGTGCCAGGATTTCTTACCTGGGAAAGTTACCATCAACAGGGGTGTTGGCATCTCACACCCTGCTCCTTCTCCTTTTTCCCTGCCTCCTAGCTGAGATTCGAAAAGCCTGGCTCTCAATGTGAAACTTCAGAATGCAGTAGGAAGAGACCCACACTTCAGCCACACGGCCTCTGGTTTCTTTCTTTGGAGAACATGCCATGTGTTTGTCCCTTTGTCTGTCTGTGGTGTTAGTTACTCTGCTAATAAAATTCCTCACATCCTAGCACCTCATCTCACACTGAGTCTCTCCCGTTTGAAACACTTCAGTAATGCAGATCAAATGTGGCCGTAGCCAGGCAGGATCCCGCTCAGTGTCTGACGAGGAGGACACATGTACACAACGATGGCTGCTTTTCCTGTCTTCCCTCTCTCTCTGTCTTCATCTCTCCCTCCTCTGGTCATGGCAGTGAGAATACTAAATCTCATCTTCCTTAATTTACATTTTCTTTCTTAAATCTTTTTATTTTTTTAAAAGATTTTTTTAAATGATTTTTCTTTTAAAAATGATTTATTTATTTATTTATTTAATGTATGTGAGTACACTGTGGCTGTAGAGATGGTTGTGAGCCTTCATGTGGTTGGTGGGGATTGAATTTTTTAGGACCTCTGCTCACTCCAGTCAACTCCACTTGCTCAGTCCCTACTTGCTCCAGCCCAAAGATTTATTTATTATTATACATAAGTACACTGTAGCTGTCTTCAGACACACCAGAAGAGGGCGACAGATCCCCATTACAGATGGTTGTAAGCCACTATCTGGGGATTGAACTCAGGACCTCTGGAAGCACAGTCAGTGCTCTTAACCGCTGAGCCATCTCTCCAGTCCCCCAGTGTGATTTTCAACATCAAGGAACTTGTTGTCCTCTAAGTCCGGCTCATTCTCACTAGTTCTTCTCCAAATTCCAAGCAATGGTCAGGTGAGGTCTTACGAAAGGGTTCTAGAATTGCTGAGCCAAAGAACCAGTGCATCCATCAGTCATTCAGCCCCGACCCTCACAGACATTAACCCAGGTACTCCCAGGCCCTGTCATGCATTGTGGTCTTCACAAGGCAGATTTCAATGCTCCCTAGTAGAAAACCAGGCTGTGTCTGGAAGAGACATTCTTCAAGAGAGCAAAGTTACTGTTGCAGCCTGGAAGCACATTGTATCTGCCCTTGCTTCATCAGACTGGCCTCTACATGGAGATCTACCTCCTGGTCCTGGGGTTCCTGGGAAGGGAAGCTTACTGTAAATGTGGTTAGGCTATTTCCAACGGTTTTCCAGATTCTCAGCTCACATGAAAAGTTGTATCTAAACTTGCAAAGATAGACACCAGACTGACCCCTGACTGACCCCTGACCCACTGAGAAGACAGGCCCACACTGAGCACATGCATGCACACAGTTTACACAGCTCAAAAACTGGGTGTGTGGTGCACGCATGTGCCCATGTACACGTGGAGGGCAGATGTTAACACTGAGTGTATTTCTCCATTACTTTCAACTTAACGTTTTGAGACAGTTTCTCACCGAACTGGGCACTCACTCATCTGTCTTGGCTGGTTGGCCAGCAAGTCGCAGGGATCCTCCTGTCTCTGCCTCCCCTGTGCTGGGATTACAAGTGTGTACTACCATGACTGGTTTATTATTATTATTATTATTATTTTTAATGAATTCTGGGGCTCAATCTTAGGTTCTCCTGATTATTTGGCAAGCTCTTTACCCGCTGAGCCATCTCCCCACCCACATTCTTTTCGAAAAATTTAAAACAGAACCCTAATGAAGTACTTGCTTATGGTCTAGGGTTGGATATTGTTGCTGGCTGGTGGAGAACCCAAATATGCACCCCCAGATCTCAGCATTGCCTCTTAAAGGGAGAGATAGCATCGTGGTTTGAGCAAGCCTCTGGCTTTGACATTACCTGACAGGGCGGTGAGAGTGAGTACCGAGCAGAGGTAAGGTTCACTAGGCCCCACCTATACACACTGTACTTTCTTTCAATCCTTCCAAGATTTCCTTGGGACATGTAACCCTGTAAGTCCCATCTGCCGGAGGTCATTATTGCCGGTGTTCTGTTTTGAGTTGGAAATATTCCCTATAGGCTTGTATTTTCAACACTTGATCCCCAGCTGGGGGTGATTTCAGGGAAGAGTCTAGAAACATTGGAAATGAAGCCTAGCCCAGGAGAAGTAAGTTATTAGACTCAGACCCTGATGTGCCCCTTATTTCCTGCCTTGCTCTCTCTGTCCTGGTCCACTATGATGTGAACAGCCTTCATCACATGTCCCTGTCCCAAGAGATTCCATGAACTTCTGCCTTCCACCCTGTCGTGGGAAGAAAAGCTTCAGAAGCCGTGAGCTCAGAGAAATTGATCTTTCCTCCCTTAGTCTGTTCCCATCAGCTCTTGTGGTCACAGTGATTCCAAAGCTAACTGAGACAGCACAGAAGTTGCCAAGCTGGGATTTGCTTGGGCCTTCTGGCTTCAGAGTCCTGGCAACAGTTGCTGCCTCTGAGAGACTTAAAGGTTTAATTGTGTTTATGCAGAGGAGCCCACGGGTGCAATCGGTTAATTACTTCTCTTAACATCCTAGACATCAAATGCTTTTATGCTCTGGGCTCCTTTTTGCAAAGAAACCCTTGGTTTCCTTGCAAATGTGTGTGTGTGCACGCGCACGTGTGTGCAATGTGTGTTGCATGCAGAGGCCAGAGCAAGATGTTGGGTGTCTTCCTCTGTCATGTTCTACTTTATTGCCTTTCACTGAATTAGAAACTATGGATTTTGGCCAGCTAGCTGGCCAGTGAACTCTCGGGATTCTTCCCCAGTGCAGGAGTGGGGGTGTGGTGGGGTGGGGGTTGTGTGGGGGGGTGTTACAGGCACACACAGCCATATCGGGAAGTGTTTGAAAAACCTTAGCTTTTGAGAGGAGTGTCCCTAGTCCCTAGCCTCTGCATTCTGAAGGGCGATTTGCTTGTTTCCTCTCAGACCATTTGACAAGAAAGAACAGAAACTTCTAGAAAGCTTCTACTCACCTTCTAGGTGAGCCAGGTGAGTAATGAGCTTCCGTTTTCTCGGGGTGATAGTTGCTTAATCCCAGCAATAAACTGACTTCTAGGGAGAGAGGGCCGACTAAAGTTCTGTGTCAAGTACAGAGTGAGGTGAAATTCCAGATGTGACTAATCCAGTGACTGCGCCCATGATTATCTGGCACAATCCAAGAAGACTCAGTGTAGCAGGTTTGCAGCTTCTCATTAATGAGGAGTCAGTGTGTCTGTGTGCAGAGGGTGGCTTTCTCCTTTCCTTGTCTCTCTCCGAGGTAGGCATGATGGTTTCTGCATTAAGCTCAGTGTCTTGTGAGCTTATATAAGAGCTAATTTTCATGAGTTACTCAAAGCTTGGGAACGCTTGTATGTGGCTTTATAAAACCTGAAGTACCAGGAAGGTCTTTGACCTTGAAGACTTTATTTGGTGATTTGCATATGATAGGCCTCAGCTTTCCAAAGCATTCTTTTTATTTGGGGACATTTTATAATCTTTCTTTTTAAGTGTGTGTGTGTATGTGTTCATACTTCAGTGTGTGTGTTTCTGCTGCTCTTGTAAAGGCTGAAGGACACCTCAGAGGAGTTCTTGTACCTTAAGGTCTATCCTTGTTTTTGGTGACAGTCTTCTATTGTTCTGGAGCTAGTCTAGGCTGGCTAAGAAGATGGACCATATCTGAATGGCTGCCACCTCCTAACCCTTTTTGGAGAAAAGAGCCTATGGCTCCTACGCACTGGTGGCTGTTCGGTATTTTTCTCTTTAGCTTTCCTGGGCAAAGCTCATTGGCAACTAATTCAAAAGTTGCCGTCAGGGGCTGGAGAGATCAATCTGTGGTTTAGAGTACTTGCTGCTCTTCCAGAAGATCCGAGTTTGGTTCCCAGCAACCACAGAAGAGCTTACGAGTAACTGTAATTCCAGCTTCCCTCCAACATCCTCCTCTGACTCCTGTGGATGCCCTTTCTACCTAAACACTCAAATTAAATCCGTTTTAAAAAAAGAAAACAAAGTGCTGGGCGTGGTGGTGCACGCCTTTAATCCCAGCACTTGGGAGTCAGAGGCAGGCGAATTTCTGAGTTCGAGGCCAGCCTGGTCTACAGAGTGAGTTCCAGGACAGCCAGGGCTACACAGAGAAACCCTGTCTCAAAAAACCAAAAAAAAAAAAAAGAAAAAGAAAACAAAGCTATCATCTGTAGGCAGAGCAGGAGCCAACGAAACAGCCTTGTGCAGTTATGAGGCCAAAAGGAGATACTTTTCCAGGACAGGGCCTGGATGACTTGGTCTGTCTGTTAAGGACATTAAACCAGCCGTGATAATGGTAGAAGGGTCACCAATGAACTGGCCCAGGACCTTTTGCTGTTCCTAGATAGAAACCATTAATAGGCAAGAAACAGCTCTTCAGTGTTAGTCACTTTATGGGTCCTTAGGAACCAACGACTTATGGGCCATGCTGAAAGACTCATAGGCGTATAGCTCCAAGCTTCAATAACTAGACACTTGTGGCTTAGCCAAAAATGTAACTCTAGACGCTCAGGTTAAAGTCTTAGTGCTTCTAGGTTCCAGTTGCCAATGACCTTGTACTTGGTAGTTAGTGAAATCTTTGGCTCTAGCCAGCAGTTAGCAACAGCTTCAGACAGCAGCCATCAGCACCAGCCAGGGTTATAGCCAGGGTTAAGCCTAAAGTGTCAGGGCCCATGACCTCCGCAGTGGCTAGTGCTGCAGCAGCCAAGCTTCTGAGTACCAGGACCTCAGCCTTCAGTGGTTGCCAGCTCTCAGGGGCTCGCAGCTCCTAGGGGCTCTTCCAGCCTCTGGAACTGTCCTCTGTTCTCTTCAGATCTTTGCCTTCTCCATTCTTCCCTGGCCTATTGTCACCTCCACCCCTTGGCACTCTCTGGAACTCTTCTTTCTCCCTGCCCTCCTCCCACTGCCTCTCTGGGCCCCACCATCTCTTCTTCATATCAGTTTAGGCTTCTCTACTGGGCGTGGCAGTACACACCTTCGTTTAATCCCAGCCCAGGGACAGAGGTAGGTGGATCTCTCTGAGCTTCAGGCCAGCCTGGTCTACATAGTGAGTTCAAGGGCAGCCAAGGCTACATAGTGTGACCCAGTCTCACAAAACCACCACCACTAATTAGTAACAATAATAATAATAATTTAGCATGAAAGGGCTATTTTATACTAGAACTAGAGCCTGATGTTTAATATTTAGGAGCTATACAGGAGAATGTCTTCTGGCTAACTCAAAAAAAGTGAGCTGACCAGCCTGGTTATATAGCACAGAGTGATGGGTGTGGCACATACACGGAGGATGCATTTGCACCAATGAGCAAACACAATCCCACCAGCCACTGGCTTCTTCATAATTTTATTTGTATTCCTTTTTATTATTTTAATCCCTAGGTTCTTGCTGAGTGACTCACAAGGTGTTCCCCCCCCCACCATGCTGAGTGAGACCAAGCTATCAGGTCACCAAAAGTTCACTGAAGTTTATTTTACCTTGGGTGTGGGGCTTGTTTGGAGTGATTGTGCCTGGAGCAAAGACAGCCTCCTGGAGACATCCGGTCTTCAGCTGTCCTCACAGCCGCTGTTATCAGAGAGGCCAGAAAGTATCCAAATGAGGAGGCTGCGTGAAGGCAATCTGATCGGCTTCTGGAGAGCAGCCTGGCTCCGTTCCCCACTCCACGCTACTAGACGGAAGGAAAGAACCTGCCATTCAAAACCAGAACAGCCTGTTCCCTGTGCGCTCACTCATTCACAGAGCAGAATACCAAGGTACTTAAAATAAACAAGAGGGGTTGGAGAGTTGCTCAGTGGGTAAGAACGCTGGCTGCCCTTGCAGAGGACCCAGGTTCAGTTCCCAGCACTCATATGATGGTCTGCAAGCCTCTGTGGGCATCAGGCATGCAGATGGTGCACGTACATACATACATATATACATACATACATACAAACATACCTGCAGAACACCTATGTACATAAAATAATGATTACTTTAAAAATTTCTTAAAGACACCCCAACACAGCACCAACACCCTTATAGGCAGGCACTTAACTGTTCAACAGTGCTTAACTGATGCCCTAACGCCTTAAGTATAGTTGCAGCTCTTGCTCTATCTGCTAGAACCATTAGCACAAAGCACTACCCTTCTCTGTGTTCCAGATGTCTATTGGCTTTCTTGATTTCATACTTTCACTTCTCCATGTAACCTTACCTTGAACACCGACTGACAGGGGAAGCCAGAACTGTTGCTGTTGTGTAAACGCTGCCTTACACAGCGAAAATCACCCTCTGGGGGTGTGATTGAATTATGGGTCTCATAGAGGAGACAACCTGGGATGTGCAGCTCGATGTAATCACAAGGATTCTTCCCAGAGAGACAGGAGAGTCAGAGGCAGAAGGAGGAGAGAGGCATAATCATGAGGGAATGGCGGGAATGTTGCCAGCCTTGAGAAGAAAACGGATCCTTCCCGGAAACTTCCAGGAGGAGTCAATCCTGGAGACACTGAGCTACAATCTCAGTGGAACTGACTTAAGACGTTTTAGCTCTGGAAGTGCAGGGTTGTATATTTGTGCCGTTCTGAGTCACTAACTTTGTGGCAATCTGTTACAGCAGCAACAGGAAACTAACGTGCCACTTGACTAAACCATAAGCCCACTATTTGTGTGTTCCCTTCTAAAAGAAAAATAAGAACACGGAGCACGGGACAGTGATTCCTGTTAGCTTAGCATTGTGGGAAGTTCCCAGGTCAGCTTTGAAATGGACATTGCCTCAGAAGAATCTAAGGTGAGAATAAAGAAACAGGAAGAGATGTCAGTGGGCCACACTCGGAAAAAACACCACAAGTCTTTGCAGGGAGAAAGAACTAGGCCTTATAATTTTAAGAACAGTTGTGGGCTATTCACCAGAGAAGACTGGACCTGGGTTTAAGCCAGCAGAACTATACTGAGTGGTAAGATTCCAGTATAGCACCAAGCCTTTCTCAGAATGAGCTTTTAAGCACAAAAAAACATGTCTTGGGTTGACATACTTCAATTTACAGTAGCAGTTAGCAAGAAGCAGAACTATAGAAGCCAAAAGGCAAGAGACTGTTTCATTTAGAGACAAACTATGGACTTCGATGGATTAGGCCTTTGTTTTAGTTTTGGCAGGCGGCAGTTTTACAGCCTGAATGGCACTTCCATCATGGAGTCAGTTGTGCTAAGGAATGGGGGCCTACTAAGGTCTGGGGCCTTGTTACAAAACTTTGTGTCAGGTGGGGTGGCACACACGTCTAACTTCAGCACTCCAGAGGCAGAAGCAGGTGGATCTCTATGATTTTGAGGCCAGCCTGATCTATATAGCAAGTTCCAAGCTAGCCACTGAATACACAGAGAGACCCTATCTCAGGAAGCAAAACAACAGACAAAAAAAAATGTCCTACTGCTATGACCACCATCAACAGTAGGTAAGGATGTTGTTTAAATGGAAGCTGCACTGTATACACATTCATTTTTCGTTTGTTCAAAGTCAGTCTACGAGCACATTTGTCTGCTGTCATGAGTCACTCTTTCTGGGCATCTCTGGTTGTGCTGGAGTATATCACTAGGCACCTCCCCAGATGTGAGTACAACATCCCGAGCCAAGGACTTAAACAAATGCACCGGCTTTCTGGTATTCTTCACAGATGTTTATAGAGACTGCTGTTCTGTAATAGTTAGAAGGTTGTTTGTTTGTTTGTTTGTTTGAGACAGGGTTTCTCTGTGTAGTCCTGGATGTCCTGGAACTCATTCTGTAGACCAGGCTGGCCTCGAACTCAGAGATCTGCCTGCCTCAGCCTCCTGATCAAACGCAAGGCCTGCACAACCATGCCTGGCTCTGTAATGCTATAGTTTAATTGGATTTTTCTTTGTCTTTTTAGGGTTTAATTCTGTGAGAAACCATGGCTGTCCTAGAACTCGTGGAGATCTGCCCACTCTGTTGCCTAAGTGCTGAAGTTAGACGTGTACACTACCATGGCTTTATTTTAATTTTCAGTGTGTGTGTGTGTGTGTGTGTGTGTGTGTGTAGTAGTGGCCTTGAGACTAGAAGTTGGGATCAGATCCCCTGCAGCTGGAGTTACTGGTGGTTGTAAGCCCACACTCGTGGGTGCTGAGAGAGAACACAGTGTGCAGTTCTAACTGCTGAGCCATCTTTCCAATTTAGTTTTAATTTTCTTTTCCGCTGCATCTTTACATATCTCTGGATGCCACGAACTGTCTATGTAGACCGGGCTAGCTCTTTTGTTTTCTTTTTCTTTTCTTTTTTTAAGATTTATTTATTATTTCTTAAGTACATTGTAGCTGACTTCAGACACTCCATAGTGGGGCATCAGATCTCATTATGGATGGTTGTGAGCCACCATGTGGTTGCTGGGATTTGAACTCCGGACCTTCAGAAGAGCAATCAGTGTGCTTAACCACTGAGCCATCTCTCCAGCCCCTTTTTGTTTTCTTTTAACCATTTCTTTTTATTTTATCATTATTATCTTTTGGTATTTTCAGACAGGGTCTCTCTCTATATTCCTGGATGTCCTGGAACTCTCTCTGTAGACCAGGTTGGCTCTTTAATTTTCTTTTAAATATGTCTTTCTTTTTATTTTATTAGTTTATATTATCTTTATGTTTGATGATGATGATGGTGGTGATAATTAGAGACATACTGTGTCGTATTGAGTGTTTCTTGTTTAACTTACAAGTCATTTTCCAGTGGTTTGTGGGCTAGCGTGCTAGCCAAGCACTCTACCCTTGAGTAACAACGCCAGTCATGTATTTTTCTTTTTTAAAACTTTATTTTTATTTCCTGTTTATGGGTGCTTTGCTTGTATGCACAGAAGTGCTGGGTGTGTCACAAGAGGGCATTGGATCCCCAAGAACTGGAGCTACAGATGGTTGTGAACCAACTTGGGTCCTATTTTGTATTAATTTTTATTTTGTGTGTATGGGTGTTTTACCTGCATGCATGCATGTATGTATGTGAACCACGTTGCTTGCCTGGTGTCAGTAGAGGTCAGAAGAGGGTGTTGGGTCCTTAGAACGTTAGCTAAGGATGGTCGTGGCCTGCCATACGGGTGCTGGAACTGAACATGCGTTCTTAGCTACTGAGCCATCTCTCTAGTCTCAAAGATTTAAAACTGGATTTATTCATTTTTATCTTATGTGTAAATGTTTTATGTGTACGCACATCATGTGCAGGCTTGGTCTGAAGAGGGCACTGGATCTCCTGGAATTGAAACAACAGATGTTTGTGAGCCACCACATGGGTGTTGGAAATGGAACCCTGGTCCTCTGCAAGAGCAACAAATGTTCTTAACGGCTGAGCCACCTCTCTCCAGTCCACTGTTGTTGTTGTTAATACATGCTTTTCTTCATTCCTTGTAGCCTGGAGATATTTAAAAAAAGAAAGCCTTATTACTATAATTAGAATAATTATTCTGATAATTACTGCATTGGTCTATTTTCTAATAGTGAGACTGCAGTTGCAGATGACAAGACTCACTGTCGGGACTTCTAACAGTGAAGGACTACAGCTCCACAGTTGGTAGTTCACAGGATTGCCTGTGGAGCCTGGAAAACAAACTAATTTTCTACACAGCCAGACACAAGCCTGGGAGAAAAATTCGGTCGGCAAGAGGCACATTCTCATGGAATCCCACTGCTACTGCTTACCAGTTGGTACCTCCGTGCTGGGGGCTGGGCGTCAACCTTATAAGGCTCCTGTACTACCATGGTGGTGGTGAGTTACAAAGAGGCCACTCCCCCTGCGTGTGGCTGCCACTGCGTCTGAGTCACTTTCTGCTCCCCAGATTCCAGATTCTGCATATGTTGGGTCTCATGTAGCATCTGTAACTCTAGTTCCAGGCGACCTGACACCCTCTTCTGGCCTTTATGGGCAGTAGCCACACATGTGATGTACATACATACAAGCAGGCAAACCACTCATCACATTTATTTTCAAATTATAAATATTTCTTTTAGAGCCGGGCGTGGTGGCGCATGCCTTTAATCCCAGCTCTCAGGAGGCAGAGGCAGGTGGATTTCTGAGTTCGAGGCCAGCCTGGTCTACAGAGCGAGTTCCAGGGCAGCCACCACCACGCCCGGCTGGGACTTTGTTTTTAACCAGAAAGAGAAACTAGATATTGTGAGCATGGATGGCAGAGCGGGTCTGTCTGCCCAGTCCTAGGTTACTACCTTTGGGTCCAATCTAAGGTGACAGGTCCCAAGGAGAGGATGTGCGCCACGGGGACAAAGTCAACGGGAAGAATTTACCATTGAAGAGAGTGGGAAGAGGACTAACCGCCTGTCTCCAGCCCAGTCTCTCTGGGGTGCCTCATCGGAAGGGACAGAATACTTTAAAGGGTTAATCCCGACTGTAGGCAAAACTTGAATGAATTTCCTCTCCTCATTCTAAGCAGAGCCAAGGACAAGACAGGGCCTGTTGGATTACTCAACGGTCCAGCTGTGTTTTCAGCCCGAAGGCCTGGGGGCAAGTGTAATTAACATTCCAAGGTGTAGATCCTTTCCCCACCACAGAAGCCCTTCAGCATCCTTCCGTGATTGGGGATCGAGGACTCCCTGCAAAGCAGGCGCAGCACAGGTCAAGGCTGTGCAGAAAAATCTTCACAGTGTTAACTCCACCACTCCGCAGCGAGGGAGCCTGCTGGGCTACACAGATCAGAGCCGCACTGAAAGGTGCATCTGATTCAGGGTCCTCCCACCTCTTGTTCTAAATCAGAATCCCCAAGCCAGATTCACTCCAGTCATGCTTTCATTTCATTTGAAACCTGTATCATCCTGTTGAATCCCGGCCCACAGGAAATAGGGCCTGGCAAATCCTGGATCTCCTGGAATTTGATCCAGATACAGTACCTGACTTGATCCGGTTTCCTCTGAGCTAAAGCCTTTTCTTGTTTGCATGCAGAACAATATGTTTTAAAATGTAATATGGAAACCACTGCTGGTATTCAAGAAGCATTAAATGATATATGATCTTACTTGTTTGTTTGTTTACAGTTTTACTGTACAGTCTGGCTTCAAACTCCTAGGTTACAGGTCTGAGCTACCTCCATTTTTTGGTAGTGAGGACTGAACCCCTGGCTTGACCCAGGCTAGGTCCTCACTTCTCTCCTGGGCTGGGTGTCTCTAGCTCTATGAGACTTTCTGATCCAGTTACCTCTCTGTTCTCACTGGGTTTCCCGGATCTGTGACTGACTGGAACGCAGCCTCTTCTTTTATTCCAGGCTACCCCATTTTACTGCTTTCGGGGAGTAGGATGAGAAAACCAGAGGTCTCCTTTAAGGTACTCAAGGTTGAACCAGGGAGATGGCTTAATGGGTATTGATATTTGTGGATAAGTCTGATGACCTGGGTTAGAGTCCCCAGGACCCACTTGGTGGGAGGAGAGCAGCAGACTCCTGTAAATTGTCCTTGATCTGCATATCTGTACCTCAAACACTTGCCCCACCCATCCCATAAAATAAATCAATAACACGTAATAAACTTTGAAAAAAAAATTTGAAGTTGTTTTTCTACCAGTAACCCTAACAAGAAATCCATTTCATGTACAGTCTCTGAATAGAATGCTTCCCTTACTAATAAGCGTTATTCTAAGAGATTTATAATTCATGGCTTGAGGACTTCTCATAACAGCACCATGAGCTACATGCTATCATTGTCTCTGTCATTCAGATGAGGAAACCTAGGCACATAAACATTACATCATCTGTCAGAGTCCCTTGGCTGGGGAGGAACAGATTTTCTATTCAAAGCCAGGACTGTCTAAGGGCAGTGGCCAGCCCTCCGGCTGCAGTGTAGAGGCAGTGCCAAGAGGAAGGAGGTTGATGAAGGATGAGATATGCACAGAGAAGGTTGAAGAATGGCCAACGCTGCAAGCCTTCAGCATTGTTCTGTTTGCTGAACGGTGTCTACACGCTGTAGCCTATGCTGACCTTGAAAGCGCCGCACTGGCCGCTGGGGGATTGCAGGTGTGTGTGTCACCTCCAGCTGGCAAGCCATTCATTTTCCCTTTCTGGAGATGAGAAGCATTAGGGCGGAGCCCTGGCTTGCCCAGAATTCCCTGTGCGGACCTGATGGACTTCAGTTTTACAGAGATGCCCCCGATTCTGCCTCTGAAGTGCGGGGATTAAAGGCGTGTGCCTTCATTCCCAGTCCCAATTTAAAAAAATAATAATAAATATATTTTTAACGTTTTTGTTTGTGTTTGTTGGTTTTTTATGTGATTTTGAAACAAAGTTACTCTATGTAGTCTTGGCTGTTCTGGAGCTTTCTATGTAAACAAAGCTGGCCTTGATCTCAAGGAGGTCTGCCTGCCTCTGCTTTGCAAGTGCTGGAAAGATGGCTCAGTGGTTAAGAGCACTGACTGCTGTTCCAAGGTCCTGAGTTCAATTCCCAGCAACCCCATGGTGGCTTACAACCATTTGTTTTTTTTTTTTNTTTNTTTGTTTGTTTTTAGTTTTTCGAGACAGGGTTTCTCTGTGTAGCCCTGGCTGTCCTGGAACTCACTCTGTAGACCAGGCTGGCCCCGAACTCAGAAATCCGCCTGCCTCTGCCTCCCGAGTGCTGGGATTAAAGGTGTGTGCCACCACGTCTGGCGCTTACAACCATCTGTAATGGGATCCAACACCCTCTTCTGGTGTGACTGAAGACAGCTACAGTGTACTCATATACAAATAAATAAATCTTAAAAAAAAAACAAAAACGGTATGCACCACCTCCCCCAGCTTGTTTTTAACGTTTAAAAAATTTATATTTGTTTATGCTATATGTGTGCAGGTGCCTCTGGAGGCCAAAAGAGGGCTCCCTGGAGCTGGAGTTAAGGTTGTGACCTGCCTCCTGTGGGTGCTGAGACCCCAACTCTAGTCCTCTGCAAGAACAATGAACATTCTATTTCTTAAAATTGTAATTTTATGTACGTGTATGAGTCTTCTGCTTCATGTATGCACATGTACCTGGTGCCCGAGGAGGCCAGGAGAGTACAGACTGTTGAGAGCAGTCACGTGTGCGCTGGGAGAGGGGCTGGTTCCCTTAATCACCAGGCCATCTCTCCAGCCCCCAGGTCACCATTATTCACAAGCCTTAGGGCAGGCAAACTGCATGCGTTTCCTGGCGGCTGGAGCCGCTGGACTGTTGTTGTCTTTGCTGGTTTGCTGTGAACCTCCCTACGCTGGGGGCAGTAGCTCTGGGTCGTAGAGAGAGTGATTCTTTCAGGCGCTCCGGCCACGCCCCCTCCTTTCTGATCTTTATCTTTTTGTTTACAAAGGCCTGCACCTGAGTCTTTTCTTTGGGATTCTGCCCTGGGGCTGTTTGAGTAGTGGTTTCCTCTTCAGCTCCGGAGTCTGCAAGGGCCTGGGAATTTTAGTCCTCTAAGTGCGACTTGTAGGAAAAGAGTAAGCATTAGAAACTCCGTGACTTCGGTTGGAAAAAACTTGAGTGAGCTTTTTATACCCGGGTCTCTTCTGGGGGCACTGCTGCGTCCACTCTCTCCTTTTCTTCCTTCCTGCCTCTTTCCTGTGTGTGTGTGTGTGTGTGTGTGTGTGTGTGTGTGTGTGTGTGTGTGTATGTGTGTGTGTGTATGTGTGTGTGTTTCTGTGACCATGTGCAAGTGGGGGCCAGAGGTCAACATTGGTATCTTGCTGAACACCTCATTTTTTGAGGTAAGGTCTCTCACTGAACCTGGAGAGCATTGGTTCAGCTGAACTGGCTAGTCAGTAAGCGCTAGGGAGCCCTCGCTGGGCCCTCATAGCAGATGGCCGTCACCACACATGCCAGGGTGCTGTTGTTGTTATTATTATTATTGCATTTACTTCTTGTACTGGCTAATTTTTATGACAATTTGACATAAGCAAGTCAGTCATTTTGGAATCAGAAACCTCAACTGAGAAAACGCCCTCACTAAATTGGCCTGTGGGCAAGCCTGTGGTACATTTTCTCAAATGATAATTGATGTGGGAAGGCCCAGCTCACTGTGGGCAGTACCACCCCTGGGTTGGTGGTTTGGGGTGCTATAAGAAAACAGTTGAGCAAGTCCTAAGGAACAAGTCACTAAGCAGTACTTCCCATGGCATCTGCTTCCTCCAGCTCCTGCCTCCCGGTTCTTGCCCTGAGTTCCTGGCCTGACTTCCCTGGATGATGGACTACATGCGGTAAAAGAAATAAACCCTCTCCTCCCCAACTTGCTGGGGGTCATCACAGCAATGCAAACTCCAACAAAGATACTTATTTACCTACTTATGTATTTGGGTAGGCACAGACATGCAACACCGTGTGCTCGTGGGGATCAGAGGGTAAACTTCATGAGTTATTTCTCTTTCAAACACATGTGCCTTTCCTGCCCAGCCATCTCATTAGCCCTGTGCCAGGTTTTATTTTATTTATGTATGTATGTATTGTATATATAGGAGTTTTTACACGTACATCCATAAATCAGAAGAGGGCATCGGATCCCATTACACATGGTTGTGAGCCACCATGTGGTTGCTGGGAATTGAACTCAAGACCTCCAGAAGAGCAGTCAGTGCTCTTAACCACTGAGCCATCTCTCCAACTCCATGTGCCAGGGTTTTATGTAGATGTGGAGGATCCTCACACTTGGATTGTAAACCTTTTACTCACCAAGGTATCCATCTCCTCAGTTCCCTGGCCATCTTGGAACTCACTCTGCAGACAAAGTTCCATGCCTTTGAGACAGGTAAGTTAAATGGAGGCAATAACGAAATGTAGAGGCGGATCTCCTCAGGAAACTTATCTAGGTTCTGTTATTGAGCCTGTACTTCCTGCCCACAGGACTAGAGAAGTTTGTCCTGAGTTTTTCAAGCTCCCCCTCCTTTAAACTCCTCTTGGGTTTTAGTTCTAAAATACAGCTATCAGACCTGGGGGAACTCCGCTGTGTTTAGAAATAGCCTAGGACCGTGAGCTTGCTCTGAGCATTTGGGACTATGACACAGGAGTGAAGTTTGGGCCAAAGATGACCCATTTACCTGAGAAACAGCTGCCCCACAGAACTAACTGGACTTAGTGGGTTAGAGAGAGGAGGGAGAGGAGGAAGGGGAGGAGGAGGAGGAGGGATGAAGGTGGGAATGACATGTTTCGGGGGTGGGGAGGAAGTAGGAAGATGATGCAGCTAGATGATGCAGATATGATCAAGATACGTTAACTTATGGAAGAATACAACGAAAAGATTTGAAGACAGATTCATTCGGTATCCCTGGCTAGCCTGGATCCTACTATGTAGATGAGGTTAGTCTATGTAGACCAGGTTAGTCTATGTAGATCAGGTTAGTCTATGTAGACCAGGTTAGTCTTGAACTTTTAAAGATCTTCCTGCTTCTGCCTCTTCCTCTGGAGAGGTGGAATTAAAGGTGTGAACCACCACATTCAGAAAAAAAAAAAAAAAAAAAAAAAAAAAAAAAAAAAAAAAAAAAAAAAAAAAAAATACAAAACAAAATACAAAGATTTTTTTTTTTTTTAAGAAGAAAAACAGGAAAGAAATCCGGTCTGGAGAAAAGGTTCCTGATTAAGATCACTGACTGTGGGGGCTGGTGAGATGGCTCAGTGGGTAAGAGCACCCGACTGCTCTTCTGAAGGTCTGGAGTTCAAATCCCAGCAACCACATGGTGGCTCATAACCATCCCTAACAAGATCTGAAGCCCTCTTCTGGAGTGTCTGAAGACAGCTACAATATACTTACATATAATAAATAAATAAATCTTTAAAAAAAAAAAAAAGATCACTGACTGTTCTTGTAGAGGACTTAGGATCAGTTCTCAATACTAACATGGCAGCTCACAACCACCTGGAACTCCATTCCCAGGGACACTAATGTCCTCTTTTGTCCTCCAAGGGTACCAGGCAGTGCACATGGTGCATATGCATGCAGGCAAAACACTCACATAAAGTAAATAAGTAAGTGGTGGCTCTAGTGTTCACCAGTGTTATGAGAGTGCCAGGCCAGAGCTCTCATTCCACAATATTTTTTCTTCTAGTAAATGATTCTGTTTATGAGAACCTTCTAGAAGCTGATATGCTCTCCAGTTGCCTACAAACCAGACAGTCACTTGCCAAAATTACTGGCCATAGCCCCCTTTTCCTGAGGAGAATCCCTGGAGGGACAGGTCAGTAGAACACACGCAGAGATGCTGGCCTGCTTTGTGTGGAAGCTGCCTGTTTTAGGTGATCTGGTGTTATGTTACATGAACACTAGCATTTTTTTCCACAAGTATGGCTTCCTCCTGCCAAGAGGATCTCAGCCAGATGACGGAAGGGGAAACTTTCATGTGGCAAGTGCTGCAGAAGGATGTGAGTCCTCCCGGGAAGAGCCTCTTCACTGGCAACCTACGACACACTTAGTATTTATGTGTTATTATGAACAAAAACATATGAAAGCTATCTGATTCATTAGCCACCACATAGCTATGTGGTAGATTATTTTTTCTATTCTTTCTTACTTCAAGACTTATTTTGACTTTTAATGATGTGTCTGTGTGTGAGTATGTGTGTCTGAAAGCAGGTGAGGCCAGAGACACGGGATCCCCTGAAGCTGTAGATACAGCTTGAAACAAACAGCCTCCGGTCACTTGTCTGGAGAAGGCAGGAGAAGGCAGGCGATGAGGATGTGGAAGGGTCCAGAGTAGCAAATACTTCCACAGGTGGTGGAGTCATTCAGGCATGGCAGGTCAAGCCTCAAGTCTTTTTTTTTTTTTTTTTAAAGATTTATTTATTATATGTGAGTACACTGTAGCTGTCTTCAGACACTCCAGAAGAGGGCTTCAGATCTCGTTATGGATGGTTCTGAGCCACCATGTGGTTGCTGGGATTTGAACTCCGAACCTTCGGAAGAGCAGTCGGGTGCTCTTACCCACTGAGCCATCTCACCAGCCCCCAAGCCTCAAGTCTTAGACGTGGAGAAGAGAGAGTTGTCTCTTTTGTGTCTGCCTTCTGTAAGGGCTCTCACTATGTAGAGCAGGATGCTTGCTTCTGTCTGTGACACCATGTCAACACCGGTCCCCCGCACCCCAGTTCCCAGCCCCTTTGAGGCAGGGCTGTAGTAGGCCTGCTAGCTTCAAACTCGCTGTGTGGCTGGGGCTGGAGCGGTGGCTCAGTGCCTGAGAAGATTTGCTGCTCCTTCAGAGGATCTAAATTCAGTTCTCGGCACCCACATAGCAGCTCATGACCATCTATAAACCCAGACTCTCCACCTAGATTGTAACCCCAATATCCTTCCCACATGCACCCACTCTGTTTAGATGCAGATGCTGAGACCAAGAAGTTGACATGATAAAAAGATGCATGTGTTTGAAGCCAAAGATAAACCTGTGTCTTCCACTCGTGAAGATGGTTAAAAGTGTTGGCTTCTCTGAGACCCTAGGACTTAACTCTGGTTTCGGACTTGGGTGACAGTCATCTTTTATACATGGCCTAGGAGCAGTGAGCCGCAGGCTTTCAGTCAGACCTCTAGGGCTTTGCCCACAATGACTCCATCCCTGGCAATCTCCTTCCTACTGTGCTGGACCAGCTTGAAACTCCATCCATCCTGTCCGCTTCGTTGCCATGTTTCATATATTGCTACCCAAACATTCCTGCCTTTCCCCACCCCACAGCCAGTTCCTTCTAACGCAAGGGCACATGGATTTCCGAATTTTAGGTGGTCTGAAAATGGGTCACAGGACTGTGACCACTGCACCCATCTCTGCAGAGGGCCTCAGTTGTGGCTCATGAATGTGGCTCACAGGCCTTATGCAGTCCTCTTGGTCAGAGAGGACTTGACCTCACTGGGATCAGAAGAGGTGGGTCTTGCCCTTCTGCCGAACTGCCCGGACTGTGCAGATGGAGCGTTTGACACAGTCTGATGGGCATTTGTGGCACAGCTGGGAAGGCTGCAGAGCTAGAGAGCAGGAGAGGTCAAACACCTGAGAGAACTTGGTTCTCAGAGTCCTGAGGGAAATAGCAGAGAGTTGAGTTTTGACTAGGGCAAGGCTAGAGGTTTCTTCTGCAGTCTGGTCTTCAGCTTCCCACTTGAGAACCTGTAAGACTTTTGGGGAAACTTTTGATGTTTCTGGGAACCACAAGAAAGAATCTGTTCTGTCCTTTCTCCCTTCAAACTCACAGCATATCTGGTCAGCCAAGTTCTGTCTTTTCTCTGGGGAAGTGGGAACTGTCAAGGGTTCAAGCTCAGCAGTCTGTGGCTGAGGATCCATGGCGTCCCTCGTCCTTTTCCCTCTTCCTTTCATTGTGAGAAGTGGCAGACTGGACAGCACTGCCATGTTGTGCCTTCCGAGCCTGGGAACAAGGAGCCACCGGAGAAGCGGCAACCATGATGAAGAGCTGGCTGCCTCCTCTTCCTCTGATCATTGCCTCCGTCTGTGACTCAGTGGTTAATAAGAACTGTCGGCCAGGGGCTGTTTCTGAGGAAAGAGGTTAGCCATGACAAGACAATACCTCCAGGGAGTGGTGCACATGCTTAAACCATTTCTTACCTGAATGATTTAAGTCAGCACGCCATGCACGTGGCAGAGCAAAACTGCTCCTGTCAACCTGGAAGCAGAGCTGGGAAGGAGCTGGAGTTGTGGACTTTCCTAGCCCAGGTCCCTAATAACCTGAAGACCTCCTACTAGACCCCACCTCGTAAAGGCCTCGGGACACTCCTTTATTGTGTGGACTTTTGAGAGACATTCGAGGCACAGCTATAAAGCTGGGCAAGCTACACGGAAGGCTGAGGCAGGAAAGTCATTTGAGTCCAGTGTCGGAGACCTGCTCCAGAAAGATAACGAGGTCCTGCCTCTTGACTTAAAACAAGATCCAGCTACAGAACATCCCATGTAGCTGCAAAGGCATTCACAAAGGAAGGAAGAAATGAATGACAGAATTAGGATCCTCTGAAAGGAACATTCATACTCCATATCAGTGAAGACTGAGGAGAAACCACCTTCCCCAACCACTAGCATACCTGGAGGAGAGACATGTTTTTCTCAGCTGTTTTAACACCTAGATCAGAACAATACACAGGTTGAGTCCAGTAGCTTTTGTTACCTAGGCATAGATAACAATTAACTTGTAACTAATTGTTTCCAGCTGCTCCCCTCTGATTAACCAATGAAGACAAATTATTGTGGCATGCCTGTGGTTTGCTATCTGCAGAGTTAGAAAGTTAGCAAGGGGCTGGTGAGATGGCTCAGCTGATAAGAGTACCCGACTGCTCTTTCAAAGGTACAGAGTTCAAATCCCAGCAACCACATGGTGGCTCACAACCATCCTTAACGAGATCTGACTCCCTCTTCTGGAGTGTCTGAAGACAGCTACAGTGTATTTACATATAATAAATAAATAAATCATTTAAAAAAAAGAAGAAGAAGAAGAAACTTAGCAAGACTGAGCCGAGTGGGAAAGGCTAGGGGAAAGGCAAAAAGAGAGACATTCTTTCAGGCCTAGGTAATGGGAATCGATGACCAATATTCTCTCTATCATTTCTCTTTGCACCCCTCCCAGTGGTCCCGGTGGTTGTTGGGGTTTTTTGTTTGGGTCGTTTTTGTTTTGACAAGGTCTTATTCTGTAACCACATCTGGCCTGCAATTCACAATGTAGCCCAGGATGACCCCAGACATCTGACAATCCTCCAGTTTCAGCTTCCCACTACCATGCCTGACCTAAGCCAAGGTTCTTACAGCGTCTCCTTAAACAGTGCTAATGGGAATCACGTTAGTCCTTATACTAAACAGTCCAAATAGAACCTTGCCCTCAGCTGTGCAGCTTTGGTTCTAGACAACAAACCTGGCAATTGTGGGCAAGAGATGACTTGGTGGGTGGTATGGATGCTAAGCATGTGAGTCCCTGAGTTCAATTCCTACCACCCAAACCAAAACAACCCCAAACAACCAAATAAGTCATTTCTCCTTCCATTCCCAAGATCCTCCGTTAGCAGTTACTTAAGCCTCCCAGTCTTTACAAGTCGTAGCACTTACTGGTATAGTTAGGGAGGGCTTCGATTGCCTCGAGTTTGGATGCACATGTTTAACAGCATGGAGAGGTTCCTTGTTCTATGTAACCTGAACTCCAGGTCTGGGGTCAGTATCACCACTTGAGGAAGGGTGAGGGCCCAGGCTTCTTTTAGCTTTACTTGGAGATGTTGGGTTCTTAGCAGGGAGGAGGATAAAAAGCAAATGATCAGAACTGCACGCCATGTCTGGCAGGTCGGATGCCCAGTGGAATTAGTTGCTGGGTCGGCGTGGTGAGTAGGGGACTCTGCTGCTCTGTGCTTCTCTCTCATTTCTGGGATCCCCTCAAGATAGTCATGTTGTTTGTTTTGTTTTGAGACAGGGTTTCCTATTCCACAGCTTGACTTCAAATTCCCCATGTAATTTAGGATGACCCTGAATTTCTGATCCTCATGCCCCCCATCTCCTGACAACTAGGATAACAGGTTTGTACTGCTGGGCAGTGGTGGCACACACCTTTAATCTCAGCACTTGGGAGGCAGAGGCAGGTGGATTTCTGAGTTCTAGGCCAGCCTGGTCTACAGAGTGAGTTCCAGGACAATCAGGGCTATATAGAGAAACCCTGTCTTGAAAAAACAAAACAAACAAACAAAAAAACCAGGCTTGTACCATCATGCCCAGCAGCAGGCTAGTTTTGAAAATGTATGCTTTTTGGGGCTGGGATGAACAAGAACAGGTTTATGGGCCTCCACCTGACCTTTCCCACTATGACAGCTTTTGTCCCACAGGCCAAAACTGTTGCTGTAGAGTTGGTGACTCTATCAGCAACTAAATATGTTCACTTCTACAGCCAGGGAGGACCAGTGGGCACTTGGTTTCATTGACTTGCTAGGAATCGAGTCTTCTTAAATAGTTTGGAAATTGGCTTGGATCAATAAATGTTTACCAGAGGGAATTTCTCTCAGTCTCTTCCCCCTCTATCTGTGGGTTTTAAAAATTTTGTAGTGGTCCTGATTTGTTGCCTACCTATATTTCTACCAGTGTTCTATTAACTATGTGCATAGCTCTCTGGGAGTCTGGTCCACTCTAATCTTGACATCTAAAACAATGCTACTTAATCTAGAATACTGTGAAGCCCACTGCTCCTAACTCAAATACTGTCTATCAGCAGTCCTGGCCTACAGAGAAGCGCCAGGAAGTTCTCAGCATGCTGCATCCCTCTTGGCAGCTTGGGAAAGAAGGGAACCCTACCAGCTGGAGAGGTGGGTACACTGTATATCTACTCTAGCATCCTGCTCTTCTGAGTCTTTTTGTTTTTCTTCTTCTGAGTCTTGTATTTAGCTTCAGCTGGTCTCATACTTGCTATCCTCCTGCCTGAGCATCTGAGTGCTGGCAGTACATGCAGCTGCTTCCCTGTGTCTATGTCTCTTATTCCGCTGTTTTTCTATTTTGTGAGTCCCTGCCATTGTTTTCTCTAAGCTTCCTAGAACCATCCTAGTAACCCATCGACATCATTTCCTGGGGGGCCTGGCCAGGATGTAGATCCCATAGTACAGTATTATGTTTTCTCCTCCTCCTTCCTTTCCCAAAGCAATTTGGGGACCTGATTCCATGCTCTCCTAGCTTCTGTGTGCACATGTGCCCAGGCACACACACACACACACACACACACACACACACACACACACACGAACATGTGTGCACATACGCACACACAAATGGCTGGCTCTATCTTCAATATACAGGTTGCCTTTCTTCCATTAGTGGTTCTAACATTTCCTTGGTGGGGTTAGTTTGTGGCTTGGCCTTAGTTATTAGTCTGGTAGGCAGGTGACAATGTGTTGGTCGATTCTGAGGGCTTGTTTGGTCTTGCAAGGTAGATATACTTATGGGTGAGAGATGATGAGGCAATAAATAGCCTTTAATGCAACTTTAGAGTAGTCAAGGTGATATGGGTTTCTAAGGGTTGTAAATTCATGGAGAAAGAAGACCTGTCACACATGTCCTTGTCCCACTTTTCCCAACTGCTCGTCCAGACCTTGGCCCAGCAGACTTGCCAGACCTGAGAATCACTTTGGAGTTCGACTGCTCTTATAATTAAGCCCTGGTCTTGTACTCAGCTTTGATCTTTATCCTTAGCCTTTGGTTATTAATCACTCTAAGACTTTCATTGTCTTTCTCCATGGTATAGATTTACTGCATCCACAGTTACATAATTTCATCTGCATGTGTTGTTGTCCTGAGACAGGGTCTCACTAGCTCAGGTTGGTCTTGAACTTGCTACTGTCCTACCTTCTCGTCTTCCAAGTGCAAAGGTTCCAGGCATATGTCCTATTCCTGTCCTTAAATTACCATTTCCCTTACATTAAAATAAAAGCCTGCTAGATTGTACCTACTGGTACATTCTTCCATTGGTATTATATTCCAACCTTCTTTTTTTAAAAAAGGTTTTAATTTATGTATATGCATGTATGTCTGTGTATGTCAAGGCCCACAAGGTTGTGAGGTCCTCACAGGCTAATTCAGCTCCACTATATGGCACTTGATGTCCTTGGGATCAGCATTGTGCAGTACAGAGGGAGTAGTATTGAGAAGAAATAGAAGTGGAATAAAATGTAGTCACAGCAAAAGCTCCAACCAGTCATTTTCTTGGGAGCTGATTTGATCAGGGGAGCTCTGGAGCCAAGAGAGCTGTCAGGGTGGTTCTGCCCTGAACTCACATTTAGTCAGAAAATGCTCTCCTGGAAGTGCTGTCATGTGTCATGTAGAAGCTCTCCTCAGCCGAGGGCAATTCCTGGAGTGGCCTTCAGCTGAGGGCTACTGGCCACTAACCCTCCCAGCAGCTAGGAAACAAGTGTCTTAGATCAGAAGAGCCTGTGTTCTTTGGTATGCAGGGGTAGAGGGATGGGGAGCTGCTGTGCCTGTAGAGATGGGGAAAGGATAGAATTAATACCTTGAGACTTTGAATGCGATCCTTGAGGGCCTGGGGAGATGGCTCAGTGGTTAAGAGCACTGGCTGCTCCTTAGAGGGCCTGGGTTTGATTCCCAGCACCTATAGAGTGGCTTATAACTGTCTGTACCTCCTGTTCCAAGGGATCTGGTGCACTTTTCTGGCCCTCTCAGGCACTGTAATACATGTTACTTAGATATACATGCAAGCAAAACAGTTATATATAGAAAAAATAAATAAAAGACTTGAAAAATAATTGACAGTTTTTGTCTATGAAGAGGGGGGATGAATGAGGGAGATATGTATTTAGACTGTACATAATCTCTGATACATAATCTCATAAACACATAATCTCTAATACCATTTACAGTGCAGAAGAAAGGAATTTAGGATGTAAACCAGTTTTTACTCTACTCAAAAGTGTATGCCTTCTGCCAACTAGACTACAGCTAGTCCACTCAGGTTCCGTGAGCTAAACTCAGACAGCTAACTTACTTTGTTTGGCTGTACAACACTGAGAAATGTGATTGGCTGTCACAGTGTAAATATTAGAAATGTCTATACATAAGTTTGGATTTCTAGCTTCTCATATATGTATATATATATTATATAAAATATATTATTATTTTATTATTATTATTATTTTTTAAAGATTTATTTATTTATTATATGTAAGTACACTGTAGCTATCTTCAGACACTCCAGAAGAGGGTGTCAGATCTTGTTACAGATGGTTATGAGCCACCATGTGGTTGCTGGGATTTGAACTCCGGACCTTCGGAAGAGCAGTCAGGTGCTCTTACCCACTGAGCCATCTCACCAGCCCTATTATTATTATTATTATTTTGGTTTTTCGAGACAGGGTTTCTCTGTGTAGCCCTGGCTGTCCTGGAACTCACTCTGTAGACCAGGCTGGCCTCGAACTCAGAAATTCACCTGCCTCTGCCTCCTAAGTGCTGGGATTAAAGGCGTGTGCCACCACGCCCGGTTTAGCTTCTTTTAAGTAACTGGAAGTTCTAGCACCACGAGGTCAACATCCCTGCATGGCAGTAATTGTCTGGAGCTGAGTGATATATGCCCTTTAAACATGGGTAGGCGTGGTCAGGGGATACTCCTTAGTTAACCAGGCCTTACTTTCCAGGACGATTTGGTTTAGACTCTGTCACACCACTATGCACGGCTTAGCAAAGTTTATGGTGTGGGATGCGCTGATGGATACTTAATATTGGTTTACAAGAACTGACTGAGTTCATTAGAGAGGAGGCTGGGTGAAGGCTAGAACCTCCATTGGCAATGAGAAGCTTGGGGTGCAGGGGAGGAAATAGGACTTTGTACACAAGCACAGTAAGATGAATTAATGATCCAGTGGCTGGAGCCTAAGCAAAGAAAGAAGAGCAAGAAGCCAGCAGTGGAGGTTAGAGAGGAGCAGAGACACCGGGAAGGAGCCCGTCAAGGAGGGGGATGAGACACAGGCCATTTAGCAATGGAATGGTGATGGGGGGGGGGCAAGGGGAACCCAGGGCTCAGCCACATCTAAGTTTCAAAGATAAAGATGGAATGCCAGGGTGAAGAGGAGCTAACCAGGGGTTTTCAGAGCTGGTACAAGAAAGGGAAAGGGAGGTAGTGGTTCTAGCTGTTTAGCAGCGAAGTAGACATGTTAGGATGCTATTTGGAGCTATGTGCTGTGAGTAAGGGCTTTTTCCAGGGTCCTGGATGAAGAAAGCATCGAAGGCTCTTTAATCTTCTCTCATTTCTCTTCAGCGCTCCCATCACCCTTGACATCATCTAAAGAAACCAGTATCCATGTTGCAGCTTTCAAGAAGGGATCGTAGAAACTGCCAATCTCTGTCCTTTTGTTTCAGTGGAATGAAACATGAACTTAATTTGCATCTTGGAAGATCACTAACCTACCCAGACTTGAGACTTCTTTTACAGATATCGTTCGTGGACTAATAGCTCTGTGGATTTTCTGTGGTGAAATGAGGATTGTGGTTAGGTTTCATCTTATCACCCAGTTGGTATCTTTCTATGTGGCTAATGGTTGATGACTACAGGCTGTTGTCTGCGTGTGTGTCCACACTTTAGTTTGTTTTTGAGACAAGGCCACACTATGGAGCAGTGGTTGACTCACGAGGGTTGGTGTGCCTCTAATGAAAGCGATCACCTCCACACCCTGCCTCTAAACAAATTTTTTTTTTTTTTTTTTTTTCGAGACAGGGTTTCTCTGTGTAGCCCTGGCTGTCCTGGAACTAACTCTGTAGACCAGGCTGGCCTCGAACTCAGAAATTCGCTTGCCTTTGCCTCCCGAGTGCTGGGATTAAAGGCCTGTGCCACCACGCCCGGCTCTTTAAACAGATTTTTTTTTTTTTAAAGATTTATTTATTTACTATATGTAAGTACACTGTAGCTGTCTTCAGACACTCCAGAAGAGGGCATCAGATCTTGTTATGGATGGTTGTGAGCCACCATGTGGTTGCTGGGATTTGAACTCTGGACCTTTGGAAGAGCAGTCGGGTGCTCTTACCCACTGAGCCATCTCACCAGCCCTCTAAACACATTTTAACACTGACTTAACTCAAGTGCATTGAAGAAAACTCATTTCAAAGTCCAGTGTCAGAGCGCCTTTCCCTCCCCATCCACTGAGTAGAGAGCTTCACCCTGTAGCTCTGCTTGGCCTGGAAATCCCCAAGTAGAACAGGCTAGCCCCGAGCAAACTATCTTTTGGATTTATCCTCTTTTGTAAGCATGCACAGCCAATTCCACATAAGTCCTTCAAACTCTGGTTCTGGGCATTGGGAAGGCCCTTGTTTCTGGAGAGCCACCCTTCTCGATTTGTCCTTATAGTCAAACCATGTTGGTACTTATCAGCCCTTGGGCATATATCCTGGAACCTCCAGTGCTCTATTCATTAGATAGGCAAGGCTACTGAGTCCTACTGGAAAGGTTGGCTTGAAAGGTTGAAATGCATAAATGTTAGGCCTTTTAAAGGTCTTTACAGTATGGTGAATTAGTCTTCAATCTGAATTATCATCCGTGCAAAAAGTTTTATTAACTTGGTTGTCTGTCAAATTAGTTGAGGAATTTCAGGTTGGGGAATTCTAGTCTTCAACTTGGATCACCACTGGGTCTTGCTTTGGAATTTAAGCGACATTAAAAAAAAAAAAATCACGGAATCTCTCTTGGCCTTCTTTTTACCCGTTTTCAGCAGTCTTCAGAAGCCTCATCGACTGCGTGGCGGTGTGTGCCTTTTATTTTTAAGTGAAGAAAGCGGAGAGGGACTGACTCCAGCCTCCGGGACAGATCAGCGGTCGGTCGGTTGGTCGGAGAGAAAGCCTAGCCTCAGGACACCCTAACTTCTAACCCCGGGAACAATCCAAGCCCGGAGGCCAGAGGGGGAAGGGCTGTTCGAGGCGGCGGCGGCGATGACAGCCGACGCACCGGAGTCGGCTCAGATTCTCTGGCCAGAGCCCCGCGCCAGTTTAGGTGGGGAGACCCGCGGCAGCGAGGGACGCGCGCCTCCGGGCCCGGAGGAGTTAGGTGACGTCACCTCCAGGAGGACTCGCTTTTTCATTAATGAAACCGGCCGGCCGCGGGCGCATGCGCAGCAGGCCCCTTCCCTCTCGCTTCCCCCTCCCCTTTCCCAGCCGCGCTCTCAATCTCGAGCTCGCTCGCTCTCCCTCTCCCCGAGCCGTGGAAAGGATCCCACTTCCGGTGGGGTGTCATGGCGGCGTCTCGGACTGTGATGGCTGAGGGGAGACGGCGCTAGTGGGGAGAGCCACCCACAGGCGCCCTCCCCTCCCCGGGCTCCCCTCCCCACCCCTCCCCCAGTCTCCTCGCCAACGCCCCCTTCCCCTGTCCCCCTCCCGGCGGGCCGCGCGGGGGCCCCCCCGTCCCCACCCCCGTGGGAACGCTAGCTGCCCGCACTCCTCAGCCGCTCAGCTCGCCGCTGCCCTCACCTCCGCGCCGCCCGCCCGCCCTCCGGCGGGCCCCGGACGCCGGCCCTCCACCGCCCCCGGGTCGCGGGGAGGACATGGCCGCACACAGGCCGGTGGAATGGGTCCAGGCCGTGGTCAGCCGCTTCGACGAGCAGGTAACGGGCCGCGGCGGGCAGGAGGTGGGAGCGGGTGGGGGTGGGGACGCGGTGGGTGAGGGGAGGAAGGAGCGGCTGCCTCTCGGGCTGCCGGGGGCTCCGCAGACCGAGGAAGGGCCGGGGAGGAGGAGGGGGGGACGCGAGGGGACGGCCCGGGGATTCGGCTGTGAGCCGGGGCTCTCCTTCCCTCCTAAACCGGGGGGGTGGGGCCTTGCCCGAGACCAGCCCTCCATCCCCTTTATCCCAGCCCTTCCGCTTGCTCTTGGTGTGGGGATGAGTGACCTGGGGGCGCTTTCAGGGCCACTCCATCTGGATTTAATCGTTCTCTCTTACTCTTCCCTTTTGGAAGGAGGTAGATAATACTAGTTAGGGGTTCCCTCTTCGCTTAACCCCCACCACCCTCGTAACTGGGGATAGCCGAAGGAACCCCCGGTCTGTTTGTGTATGCATCCCCAGTAGGAGCAAGATAATATCCTGCCCCACCCCCATTTTCTGTAGCTGCCCCTTGGGGGCAGGAGTAGGGAAAGCACAGGTTTTCTTACTTTTCCGCTCGGGGCGTCAGCTTGCCTGGATGATGTTCACAACAGCATCCTTGATAGCCGGATGACACAAGGTTGCTTTTTGCGTTTGCCGTTTGCAGGGGAAACCGTGGTTCTGAAATAACACCCCCTCCCTTGCTTGGTGATCACACCCCCCTCTCCAGTCCCTGCTTGCCAGCAGTCCCAGGATGAATCTTGGCTTTCCTCAGTGAGACTCCAGGAGTAAGGGGAGAAGGGTGAAAAAGCAAAGGGGAAATCTACAGACTAGACAGCAGAGACAGACATAGGACGTGGTCCGAGGGCCAATAATTGTGCTCATGGCTTGTTGTTTTTTTTGTCTTGTTTTTGACTCTTCACAAGAGAACGAACCCTCATTGAGACTACTTGGGATGGAGGGAAAAGTTTTGTAGTTTAGGAAGGTTTGATTTTTATTCGCTGCGTTTTCCACACATAAAACTCTTAAGGCCGATGAATAGGCAACCCACATGTAGCCTTTTGTCCATGAGAACTAGTTGAATTTTATGCTGTCTACAGATAGCTGGGGCTGGTTTAAAGGATGGTGGGTTTTTTTTTTTTTTTGCATTTCTGCCAGGGGCGTCCTCTAATGAGAGAATTGTTTAGAATTGAACCAATCTATTTTGTTTATTGGGTTTAATCACAAAACTGAGTATGGGAGCTAGCAGGTAGGGGAAGGGTTTCTTCTTTAATTTGACCAGCAGACATTTTTCATAGGACTCAATCTTTTGACCTATCTGACAGAGGAAGTCTACATAGAGGACATTGGGGAACCTACACAGAGCTGAATGAGGTGGTATATGACTTTCGTCCCAGCACACAGGAGGTCAGAGGCAGGTAGATCTCTATGGGTTGGAGGCCAGCCTGGTCTACAGACTAAATGGCAGGATGCCAAGGTTACTCAGGGAGATTCTGTCTCACCCCCCCCCCCAAAAAAAAAACCTACACAAACCCACACAAACCTACACAAACCCACACAAACCTACACAAACCCACACAAACCCACACAAACCTACATAGATACAATTTCCTAGCTGTCAGAGACATCAAGGAGTTGGTTCATTCATTCGGTTTCCAGACCAAAAGGCAAACTGTTGTAGTAATCCACCTGAGGATTTAATATTACTGTGTAAATAGGTCGAGTTATAGAGCATTAGATTTAAGTAGAATATTAAGTATTAGATTCTAAACTTGATAGAAAAGACATGCTGTGTAGAACTTTAAAAAAAAGGGGGAGGGATCTAAGGGGCTAAAGAGGTGGGATTAGCAGTTAAAAGCACTTGTTGCTCAGGCAGAGGACCTGGGTTTGATTTCCAGCATTCACACAGTGCTCACAGTGTAGTTCACAATCATCTGTAATTCCAGTCCCAAGGGATCTAATACTCTTTTCTGAATTTTGGCACCAGGCAAGCATGTGGTGCTCATAAATGCAAACAAAACACTCATACACATAAAATTAAATAAATTAATTTAAAAACAGATTTAAAATGTGCCTAGACCAGTGGCTCTCAGCCTGTGGGTCGAGACCCTTTTGGGATTGACATATTCTTTGTTAGGCATCACCTAAGACAATTGTAAAACACAAGATATTTCCATTATGAATTATAGCAGTAGCAAAATCATGAAGTAGCAATGAAATAATTTTATGGTTGGGGTCACCACAACATGATGAACTGTACTAAAGAGTTGAGTATCAGGGGGCTTGGGAATCTGCTGTAGACAACCAGAAGTGAACTCACAAAGAGCATCATCTTAGTGGAGGGCTGAGAACCATTTACCTTACAATTTAACCTGATTGAAAGAAAAAGGGGCTATATTTTTATTTATGTACACACATGCACACATATACTCTCTCACATACCTCACACACACATACACACACTTACATACTGTCACACACACTCAGTCAGTCAGTCAGTCACTCACTCACTCACTCACTCACTCAAACACTGTGGCAGCCTGAAAAGTGCCAGATCACTTGGATCTGGAGTTACAGGCAGTTATGTGTTGCTCGACATGGGCGCTGGGAACAAAACTTGGAAGAACAGCAAGTGCTTTTAACTGCTAAGCCCTCTCTCAGCCCCAACTTTTGCTAAGTTTTAAAAGTTAAATTCAAATTTTCTTTTTTCTTTTCTTTTCTTTATTTTGTAGCTCAGGCTGTTGTGGAATTTGCTATACAGCTGACAATGACCTTGATCTGCTGACTCTAATGTCACCGCCTCCTAGGTGCTGGGATTGCATGCATTTGCTACTACTATGTCTGGCTTTTTCCTTCAGTTCTTACCTTTGGTCTCTAGACCATATTTATCATATAAGGAAAAGAAAATGCTCTAAATTTTAAAAGTAGAATGATGAATGGTTTAATACCATATATTGTTTATATATGTTGTAGGATCAGATTCATTACCATTTATTAAAAGTTAAGGACATCAGCTTTTAAAATGCCATCTTTGCCATCTCTTACATTGTAATTAAGAGAAAGATACATAAAATAAAATAAATTATTCGGCACAATGTTTTCTTACAAGCTTAGGAAATGTAGTAAGAAGCAGCTGGTCACTCCTCGAGGCCAGCGAAACAACTACAGACAACAAGAAAACTAAAAACTTTAAATATTTATTTATTTATTTTATGTATATGAGTACACTGTAGCTGTGCAGATGGTTGTGAGCCTTCACGTGGTTGTTGGGAATTGAATTTTGGACTCTGCTTGCTGCTCTGGTCAACCCTGCTGGCTCCAGCCCAAAGATTTATGTATTATTATAAATACATATTATTATATATTACATAAGTACACTGTAGCTGTCTTCAGATGTATCAGAAGAAGATGTCAGATCTCATTATGGGTGTTTGTGAGCTACCATGTGGTTGTTGGGATTTGAACTCAGGCCCTTTGGAAGAGCAGTTGGTGTTCTTACCTGCTGAGCCATCTCGCCAGTCCAACTGAAAACTTTAAAACAGTTGAAATAACTAAGATTCTCATACACAAATATCAGTACATAGTAGGCTTTTTTCATCCTTGGTAAAATGTAAATTCTGGCTGGCAGTAGTGGTACATGCCTTTGGTCCTACATAGGCTCTCTGAATTTGAGGCCAGCTAGATTTGTATTTGGAGTTCCAGAGCAGTCAAGACATTGATTTTTGAGATGCGAAACAAGGTTTTCAAGGCTTACCTTCAGAAATTTTTGTTAATTTATTATAGAAGTAATAAATGGTCAATTCAAATTAGGTTCATCTAAAATATTTTTTATTATTTGTGTGTGTGTGTAGTACCCTCAGAGGTCAGAAGAAGGTATTGGATCTGTTGGACCTGAGGTAATAGGTAGGTATGAGTTTCCGACTTGGGTACTGGAAACCAGATTCTGGAACTCTGAAAGAGCCACAAGCATTCTTTTTTTTAAAAACACTTTTTTTTTTCCCCACTTATTTATTTTATATAAGTACACTGTAGCTGTCTTCAGAAACCCCAGAAGAGGGTGTCGGATCTCATCACGGATGGTTGTGAGCCACCATGTGGTTGCTGGGATTTGAACTCAGGACCTTCGGAAGATCAGTCAGTGCTCTTAACCTCTGAGCCATTTCTCCATCCCCTCTCCCACTCAAGTTTAGCTAACTGTTGAAGGGTTTTGTTTTTAGTGAAAAAGCTGAGGGAGATTAAATGGCATGGCAGACTCAGAGAGCCCTCCTATGACGTGTGTCAAATGCTAGATCATTAGGGCGTGCTGTTTCTAAGCATCTCACAGACTTTGTGGTTAGAAGGGTTTACTCTTCTGTTTTGCTTTTGAGGCAAGGTTTCACTATGTAGTCCTGACTGTTCTGGCACATGCTTTTAGTCTCAGCACTCAGAGGCAGAGGCAGACAATCTTTGTACGCTCGAGGCCAGCCTGGTCTACAAAGTGAGGTCTAGGACAGCCATGGTGGTTATACAGAGAAACCCTGTCTTGAAAAAAATTTTTTAGTTATGAGTATGCATGGGAGTGTGTGAGCCACCTGACGGGTGTAAGGACTCAGCTCCTTGGGAAGAGCGTATGTACTCTTAACCACTTGACTGTCTCTCCAGCTCTAAAGCCGTATTTTCACTCAGCGAGCTGCCCAGCAGGTGAAAGCACTTGTCCCAAGCCTGATGACTGGGTTTTGATCCCTCGGACACACTTGGTGGAAGGAGAGACTTGATTCCCTTACATTTGTTCTGTGACCACAAGCTGCACTGAGCCACTCGAGTGCCCCAAAGTAATATCAATAAGTATAATAAATTATTTTCCGTATTTAGGCAAGTGAAGCAATTATGGAAGTAAAAAATACTTAGACAGCTTTTTACATAGTAAAATCCAATTATTTTCTCAGACAAAGTGTCACTTTGTCACTCTGGCTCTTCTGGAACTCAGCGTGGAGATCAGCCTGGTCTTGAACTCACAGAGATTCATCTGCTTTAGCCTTCTCCTCCCTCCCCCAAGTACTGGGATTAAAGGCATATGCCACCATGCCTGACCATAGAAAATCTAATTTTTAAACTTATAATAGCATGTTGTTATCCTTATACATTGAATACTGATCAGACAATTCTTTGAATACTATGTGGTAGAAGGTTCACAGTATAAAATGATGACCATGTATCTTCAATGCTATAAATCCCATGCTAATTTGCCACAAAGATTTGTAAAAATTCAAACCTATTCTGGGTTTAAAAAAAAAAAAAAAGGATCTATCTTCCCTAACTGCTTGTCTGCAATTTTTATTAGGCATTAAGAACATTGAAAAAAATATAATCTGTTATGTTGAGGGCATAGTGTTTATTCTTTTGGAATTTCTCTTTAGAGTAATTTCTTCTAGCTGTTTCTCAGTTGGCACCCCAGTCTCCCTCTTTATTTAGATTTTTTTTTTTTTTTCACTTTTAAACTTAGGTTTCCTTTGGGAAGGAACTGTGTCCTTGGTTGGCTTTCTCCTGTGAACTGTTTCCCGTCCCTTCCTTGCCAGACACTGCCTATCTATCTACTGTTTGCTCACTCCTCTCCTTAGAGCTGTGAAAACTGGCTCTGCTTTATCCCTCCTAGGCTGCTACTTTTTTGAGAAGGATTTCTTTTGGAAAAACACAGTGGTCTTTTCACAGTTGTAATAACCACTGTGATGTACCTCTCCCCAAGTCCCTAAGACACAGCCCTTTCTCATATGTACAAATTCAGGCCCTTCTGTGTCAGTATGATAATCAGCTTGAGTGGAGGTTCTTCCCTTCCTCTTTTTTCCCTTTTCCCTTCCTCTTCCGTCTTTGAGATGGTCTTACTACATAGCCTGGGCTGACCTTGAACTCACTAAGTAGCAGAAGCTGGCTTCTGCCTCCCGAGCTTCCAGAGTGCTAGAATAACAGTGGTGGACTGCACCTGGCCAGATGTGCTCTGTTTTCTAACAGGTTTGCCTGTCACTGAACTGGAGGTTCTAAATAGGAGCTTGAGTTTTGCTGTTATTCAATGTTTCTCTTCATATGCCAGCTGGTGGTTCTCACAAAGATCCTATTTGTCCTCATTTATTGAAAAGGAACCCAGCAGAAAACCTTTAAGGTTCTTTAAAGTTTAAATATTGGATGATTTTTTTTTGGGGGGGGGGAGGGGGGTTTGAGACAGAGAAACCCTGTATCGAAAAAACCAAAAAAAAAAAAAAAAAGGCGTGTGCCACCACGCCCAGCATGGATGATCTTAATATGCTGACAGGATTTCTCTGCGTAGTTCCAGTTATCCTGGAATGTGCTCTGTAGACCAGGCTGGCCTGCCTCTGCCTTTGTCTCTGCCTCCTACATGATGGGATTACAGGTGTGTGCCACCACCACCATGCTGCTGTCTTTTTTTTTTTTTTTGAGACAGGGTCTCTCTTTGTGGCCCTGGCTGTCTTGGACCTGGAACTTAACCATGTAGACTTGACTGGCCTTGAATGCATAGATTCACCTGCCTTTGCCTCCATGCTGGCTTGAATCTATATCTTATTAGCACAGTCACCTGAATAGAGAATGTGAGCACTCTGAACGTTTATAATGGTAACCAAATATAAGCTTATTATACATTTTCCTTACATTTTATTGTTTATTGCATTTTCACTAAGGAGAGTGACTAGTCTCTATTCCCTGGTATGCTTGTTGGTTAGAATATTATACCTTAATTTTTAGCATTTATAAACAAATACTTATGGTACTGGTAGCATCCTTTTGTAATTTTTGGATTCCAGTAATTGATCCATTTTGTTTGTTTGTTTCATTATCTAGTTTGTGGCATACATAGAATATGGTTTCAAGTTTGAGAAGTATAGTAAGGCAAGGTTGTGTGAGTTAGGCCAGCATTGGGCCAATTGTACTTTATTTTTAATATTCCAGTTTGGTTTTTTTACACATTTTTTTTTTTTTTAAAGATTTATTTATTTATTATATGTAAGTACACTGTAGCTGTCTTCAGACACTCCAGAAGAGGGCACCAGATCTCGTTACGGATGGTTGTGAGCCACCATGTGGTTGCTGGGATTTGAACTCCGGACCTTCGGAAGAGCAGTCGGGTGCTCTTACCCACTGAGCCATCTCACCAGCCCCTTTTTACACAATTTTTACTTGACTTAAAATTATTATTATTATTGTCATCATCATCATTATTATTATCATTTCTACTACTACTACTATTAGTGTGTGTGTTTGTGTGCTACAACATACAGAGGTCAGGGCAATATGCGAGAGTTGGTTCTCTTCTTCTGTGGTGTGAGTTCCAGGGATTGAACTCAGGTCTGTACTCTTGGCTGTAAGCCACTGAGCTAACTTGACAGCCCAGGACTATTTTCTTCAGTCTGCTTTTGAAAAAAGGTGCTTAGCATGAAGGATTCTGTTCTTAACGTCAAAGCTTAGTGCTATGATACCTAGTAAGCCTTATCATGCCTTGTTTTTACATCCTATTTCTTTACTCAGACTGCAATGGGCATGGCGTTGTCATTATAGTGTTCAGGTTGGTGCTGTGCCCTTCTTTCTGTACCAGCCATATTACTGAATTATAATAGCATGCTTCTTAAGGACATGGTGTTTCAATTAAAAACTGGTTTTTCCTGTATATGTCATGCTTATTTTTTGTTGGGAGTTTTGTGTTTATGTATAAGACAAGGAATGAGAGGTATAGGAAGGCTTTTGTTTTAAATGGAAGTTTAAGGAGGAGAATGTTCTATAAAAGAAGTGGAAGAGGAGGATTGTGGTCAGCTTAAACTGTTAAAAGGCTTAGGATCAATACTGAAGTAGAATATGAGCATCTTAAGCTATTTGCAGGGATTGACTTGTTTATAAAAGCATCGGGTTGTTTCTTCTACCTTCTAGTAGAACACCCCCATTTTGTTAGGGAAGGGAAAGATCAGATAAAGCTTGACCTTGAGAATAGAAAAGTTTTAGTGAATGTGAACTGTTGGGTGGTTTCAGCAACCTGTAAATCCTGTATTGTTATGGTATAGTCTGTAGTAAACAGTAGTCAAGAGGTGTGCTGAAGAACTGGCTTTTATTGCACCCCACTGAAGTGTCTTAGAGTGTATGCAGTACATTGGATATATTTTGACCACTTAAAAGATTATATGTAAGTTGGTTGTGGTGGCCCATGCCTCTAATCCCAGCACCCCATAGGTTGAGACAGGTGGATCTCTGTGAGTTCAAGACTACCCTGGTCTATATGGTAAGTTCTAGGATAGCCAGGGACATAAAGAGGAGGAACCCTGTCTTAAAAAAAAAAAAAAATTATATACCTAAGATATGCATGGTTATATGCTTTGAGTGTAAGTAAAAGTGACTTTTGAGCCATTGGTTATATTATCAAAAGAACTGTTGCGACAGATAGCCCCAAGCTAATTTACAGTTTCACCTAGTTTTAATGAAGACTTAAAGTGTGACATTTCCCCGCCCCTGTAGATTGTATTGATTCCCTTGCAGTAGCAATGACTTCGGATGCTAACTGAAGTTTCAGTGTGTCTTTCTATAGAGCACAGACGACAGTCCAGAGCCTCCAGTTTGGTTGAGGTTTGCTACTACAGCCAGCAAGCTGGTGCCTGCCCTGACTCACGGCTTACAGCTTTGGATGTCTTATCCTGTTGAATTTAGAGAACTTTTCTGAGAGGAAATGGTTCCCTTACTTTACCCTTCCCTCTGCCCAGCAACCAAGTAAGGTGGTATATCTAGTGTAAAAGGTCTGATGCTAATTTACAATGGCAGTACAATTCTGAATAAGAAGAATGGCTAGTTTTTAATCATAATTAATTGTATACTGAGATAATGACCTTTCAGTGATTATGTCTCAACATTTTCAAGTGATGCTTTTCTGCTTGTTGACAGATTTTCTTGGATTGTCCTCAAAAGTAATTGGTACATAAGGAAATGATTCTTTCCACCTTGGGTTTACCTTCACTGTGTGTAACAGTGTGACCTTGGCCACTTTACCTCTGTATCAGTTTTCTATTCTTTCATCTATAAAATGGGAATAACACCTGTCTTAGTCACATCTTAGGCTCATTTAGTGTCATAAGTGTGAATCTTGTACATGGTAGGAAGTTTTAGTCACAAGAATGTATCCAATTTATGTGGTATTGTATCTCCCCTTTCAAGTTTGGTAATGATCATTTCTGTATACAACATAAGATGAGGGATACCTTGACGCTGCTTCTCTTTCAGATGTGTGCTGCACAGTGAAAGTCTTTCTTCTTGTTTGTGTGGTTGTGCACGTGCCTCAGTGCGTGTGGGAGTGCAGAGGAGAGCTTTGTGTCTCTGAACTCAGCTTGCCAGACTTGCATGGTGTGCGCTTTCCCTGTGAGCTGCCTTCCCGGTTGTCCCCCCACCCTCTTCTGTTGAACTTTGAGGTAGGTCTGTGGTAGCCTAGGATGGGCTCAACCGTGACCTCTTGGTTCAGCTTTGTGAGGCCGAGGTTATAGGTGTGTATCAATAAGTTGATTTTCTTCTCATTTTTAAGATATGGTCTTAGGTTGATGATCTAGAACTTGTGATTTTCCTGCTTCTATGTCCCAGGTGTTGGGGGGGTCACAGGTGTGCAACATCACATCTGGTTTGTATAGTACATGTCACTTAGATTTTGATATACTTGGAGCAGCTCTTCAAAGTTTGGTAATACTAAAACGGTTTCTGGTGAGTTCCTGGGTGATTTTGCTTTTATCTCTGATTCTCTACTTTTTTCAGTTTCTATTTTTCTGTTTAGCAATTTTCATTTTTAATTGTTACATAGTTTAGGATGATGTTGAACTTCTGATCCTTCTATCTCTACCACCAGAGTGCTGGGGTTATAGTCCGGTGCAGCAGGTAACCCCTTGTTTTATGCAGTGCGACACTGTTTCTCTAGTCATGCTAGGCCAGTGCTCTGCAAACTGGGCTGCTCCTCAGCTCAATGTCTTGATTTTTAGAGTATTATTTTATCCTATTTTACCTCTCTACTACGTTGGGGCTAGAAAATAGCTTTTATGTATCAGGCAGATCTTGCTCTTTTCTTTTTTTTTTTTTTTTTTTTTTTTTTTTTGGTTTTTCGAGACAGGGTTTCTCTGTATAGTCCTGGCTGTCCTGGAACTCACTCTGTAGACGCCCCCCCCCCCCCGTGTGTGTGTGTGTGTGTGTGTGTGTGTGTGTATGTATGTATGTGTGTTTTGAGACAGGGTTTCAGTATACAGTTTGGCTGAGCTAGAACTTGTTATGTAGACCAGGCTGGCCTTGAACTCAAAAATCTGTCTACCTCTGCCTCCTGAGTGTTAGAATTAAAGGTATTTCACAATGCCTAGCTTCTTGCCAGTATTTTAATATAAGAGGATGTTATGAGACTTAAGTAAAATTAATGACCTAAAAAATACTGAGGCAAAAGGTGTAGTGGCACAGGTATGCAATAATAGATCAGCAGAGGTAGAGAGAGAAATCCTGACTTTTAGGCTATTCTGGGGTTAACATAGCAAGTTCAAGACCAGCATCTAAAAAATCCAAGGTGTAATAGGGTTATAGCTTATCAGTAGAGCATTTGCCAGCAGGCACAGGGCCTTGGCTTCAATTCCCAGTGCTACAGAAAAGAAAAATTCAGCCGGGCATGGTGGCGCACGCCTTTAATCCAGCGCTTGGGGGGCAGAGGCAGGCGGATTTCTGAGTTCAAGGCCAGCCTGTGAGTTCCAGGACACAGGACAGCAAGGACTATACAGAGAAACCCTGTCTTGAACCCCCCACCCCCCCAAAAAAAGAAAAATTCAGATAACATGATTTATATTTGTCTTTGTCTATACATTTTATTATTAAAGTTTATTATAAAAATCTATGAAAGTAAAAGCAGGGGCTAGAGAGATGGCTCAGCAGTTAGAAGTGTTTGTTGTTCTTGTAGAGATCTGGGCTCAGTTCCTGATGTCTCATAACCATCTGCGACTATAGATCTAGAGTGCCAGGGATGTCCATGACACACAGACATTCATCCAGGCATACACTTGAACACTTACATCTTAAATGCTGTATATCCACTAGCATTAAGCCCCATAGGTATCTTTACTTAGCTTTTACCCAGTCCTGTTTCTTCCACATTGCTACCCATTTGCTGCTTGCTAACCACCTCTCCATTGTTTTGAAGTGATCATGTATGTGATTTCAGCATAGCTTAGTCTTCCCTCATGCTCAGTTAGCAGTTAGAAAACTTCACTTATTTTTTGTGGGGTGTGTGTGTGTGTGTGTGTGTGTGTGTTTGTTTGTGTGTACTTGAGTAAATATTCTCCTGTGGAGGCCAGAGGTTGACTTCAGGTACCTTTCTCTATTGGTCTTTACCTTTTTAAGGCGGGGTCTCTGACTGAACCTGAAGTGTGCTGTTTTGGTTAGATTGGCAGTCCATGTGACCCACCTGTCTCTCCTCTTTAGTGCTGGAGTTACAGATACATGTCACCATACACGCTTTTCTCATGTGAGTGTTTGAGGTCTAAACTCAGGTTGGCATGCCTGCATGGCAGGCATTTTACCCAGTGAACCATCTGCCCCATCTTGGTGCCTGATTGATTTTTAATGGGAGTGAGTTATACCATGGTGAAGTCAAGCTGTTTGAGCCCTATTGATTATGTTGAAGGATGTGCTGGTTGTAGAGACTTAGCCCCTTTTTATAGATCAGGCTTTGTGAGAGTCAGAGATAGGAATATATGTGAAGATACTTTATAAACTCTAAACTCAAAACAAAAATGCTCTGCTCATAACTGGGCATGATAGTGCACACTTTCAATCCCAGCACTCAAGAGGCAGAGGCAGCTGGATCTCTGTGAATTTGAGGCCAGCCTGGTCTACATAGCAAGTTCCAGGACAGCTAGAACTACATAAGAAGGGGTAGAGAGAAAGCTCTACACATGTAAGATTTCATTATTAGAAGTAAATGACAAATTCCTGTAGACCTGCCAAGAAGTAATCTGTGTAATGAACATAAAGTCCATAGTACTGAAAGCACCTTGTCACCATTACCCTCAGCATTTAGACATTTGAAGCAGCCATTGATCATTCCGAGTCTGACCTGCTTTTTCTGCATGACTTCTCAAAGTTCACTGACATGTCCCTCCCATATTTTCAAGTTATACCCTTGGATTAATTTATGTAGACTTGAACTTAGATAAAGCAGATAGATGGGCTCTTTGTGCTTTATGTAAGCATTCTGTTGATGTTTAGCAATGATTTTCCACATCTGAAGATCATTTTGTTTCTGTTAGAATAGATCAGAGAAAAATACAATATTTATATGTTTGAGTCACCTAGTAGTATGTGCTCTTTTGGGGATCAAGGTGCTCTGCACATGCTCAGTGAGTGCTGCCATCATTAATATATATTTAAAAGCCATCAAGGGTTCTAATTTGTCTTCAAGTCTTTAGTCACTTTGAAATTTTGAGCATTTTAACTTGTCTGCCTCTCTATTTATTGTTTGTAGTATATTTTCTTTTAAAAATATCCTTACAAGTACTGAGCTTTGGAGGAGGAGCAAGAAGTCATGGATGTAGGCCCAGTGGTTTCTTTAGAAATGCTACCATTAAATAAATTCCCTTGCAACTTTAAAAAGACTGGTTTCCTGGATCCACTAGACACAATATGAGTTCTGGGTGCTTAGAAGTGGTTATAAGTATCCCTTTTTTTTTTTTTTTTTTGTAAAGATGGGTTTATAGACCACTGTTGGATTTATATATGCAGGATCCCTGGTTTCTAGGTAGTATTTACTTAACAGATGACAGTACAACCATACATACCGTGGCAACAAGTGCAAACAAAAACTGGAAGAACTTTAAGAACCAACATTTTGAAAAACACTGGAAGGCTGTTGGAACAGTGAAGACCAAATGAATTAAAGTATCAGGAATGCAAGTGACATTTGTAGCGGGCTGATTATGGACATATGCTGAAGGAAAAAGATAAGCCAGAGATGAACAGAATCTTAGTAAAAGTGTAGCGTAGTCCTGGCCCACTTCAATCACTAGTCGGATTACAGTGGTCATCTTTCTCAACCCTTTTAGTTTAATGAAGAAGAAATAATTCTCACTGACTAAGAAGATACATTCTAGAGTTTTAAGATTCTTTTATTTGCAATATTCAGAGCAGAACAGTTTCTATGGATGTAAAACGATGAAAAATTATGGTCCATACTCAAAAATCTGCATGTAAACTGTAGAAGTAGACTCAGAAAGTTGGCAGCAAACAAACCACAGAAACAACAAAGAAACAAACAAAACCCTGCAGTGTAGGGCTGGAGAGATGCTGGCTCAACAGTTGCTGCTCTTGGAGAGGACCCAGATTTGGTTCCCAGGACCCGCTTTGGGCAACACATAGCTCCCTCTCTGTAACTTTGATTCCAGGTGATTCAGTGTTATCTTCTGGTCTCAAGGACACCAGTTACACACATGTGGACACTTACAGATAAAATTATTTTTTAAGATAAAACAAAGTCATTTGCTAAGAAAATAGGGGAAAGACAATTGTGATGATTGGGAATTTCCCTGAAGAGTTAGAACCCATAGAAGGGAAGAGAGAATAGGCCATCTAGGAAGCAGTAACAAAGTTACGAGTTGTTTAAGGTCTTTATTTATTTCATTAGAGAATGTAGGCCCAGGACTCTCAGACTTCCTCATGTCCTTGCTGTATCTTCACGGCTCTTTGCTCGTTCATGCGTGTTCTTTTTCTTGACTCTGCCTCTTCCCTGCCTCACTCCTTCCTTATTTCCTTTTGGGAAACAGTTCAATTGAGTACAGACTGTTTAAACAGATCCATGAGGTCATAGACCTCTGTCTGTTTTGTTTGCTGTATTGATGATAGGTAATGGGTGGATCCCTGGGCCTCTCTGGCTAGCCAGTCCAGCTTATTTATGTATCTCTAGGTTCTAGTGAGAGACTCTGTCTGTACTGTATTGATGATAGGTAATGGGTGGATCCCTGGGCCTCTCTGGCTAGCCAGTTGAGCTTATTTATGTATCTCTAGGTTCTAGTGAGAGACTCTGTCTCAAAAAGCAAGGTGGGAGCTGTGGAAGATAGAGAAATGACTCAGCGGATCTGAGCAGTTGTGCAGGCATGAGGGTTAGAGTGTGGAGCCCAAAGCTGATGAAAAGGCCAGGGTGGCCACATATGTGCCTGCAACTGTAACTTCAGCATGAAGTTACAGTGGAGACAGGGGATTGTTAGGTGTAACTTTTTTCTATTGCTTCCTGATTCATACATCCTTGACCATCATTTTGGACCTCAGCTGTTGTGGTAATCCAAACCTTTATTAAGGAGAATATGAGTCTGTCCTGGGTGCCTGCTGCATGTGTATGCATGTAGTATAGTATACTGCAATGCAGTGTAGTGTAGTATACTGCAGTATAGTGTGGTGTAATATACAGCAGTGCAGTATACTACAGTGCAGTGTACTGCAGTACAGCTTAGTGCAGTGTAGTATATTGCAGTGTAGTGTACTGTACTGCAGTGTAGTATAGTGTAATATACAGCAGTGCAGTGTACTACAGTTCAGTGTATTGCACTGTGGTATAGTGTAGTCTAAAGTGCAGAGTAGTGTAGTGTACTGCAGTATAGTGTAGTGATTTTCATTAACTTTTGGTCTTATACAATATGAGGCTAGAGACATTTCTTAGATTCAAGGTTCCAATCTTCTGTTTCCTTTATGTGGTGGCAGTGCTTTATCTCCTTGGTTATGGCATAGGTTACACCATTTAATGGAGTGACCTTTGACTATGGATGTAGTGCAGCGATTCTCAACCAGGAGTTTCCAGAGGACAGTTAACAATATTTGGACATATTTGTAATAGGTACAAGTTTGAGAAGGTGAGGCTCATGGCATCATGTGGGTAGAGGTCAGAGATCTGACCTGGATCTGACAGTGTTTCAGGGAGTGAAGAACAGCATTATCCAGTCAAAAATGTCAGTACTGCTGAGGTTGAGCAAGCCTGGTTTGGTGGCTAAGCAGTGTCATCTTTCAGTGAATTCTGCTGGTACTGTTTCTTTCTCAGGAATCAAAGCATGCAAACTACAGATGTCTAAGTTGGAAGTATTAGAAGCAAGCTGCCAGGAGAGTTCTGCAGGCTGCGTGAGAACAGTTCTTTATCTCAAGGCCTATGTTCTCTCTGTATGGAGAAAGCACGGTTGATTCAGAGAGCGAGTGTGCTCTGTCAGATAGAAGCACCAGCCCTGTGGAGTTGTCTCTCACCTCCCATTTCCTACTAGGACACTTGCTTTCAGGGAGGGGATGGCCGGTGTCAGAGACCAGGCCATCTTAAGGCCAGAGCCCAGCTTTATTCCTTCTCTTAGGAAGGGAGTTCTTTGTTCAGAAGCACTGTTAGCAGTATGTCTAGTCATAAACAGTGCATCTCCGAAGTCCTTTAATGATCTAGCAGGAGCATTTCAGGAAGAGATGCAAAGCTGTCTAGAACATGTTTATATGAACATATATATGCTAGTTCTATGTGTATGTATACATATGACTTATTTTCTCCTTAAAAGTATGTTACTGTCCACTGTAATTAGTAGTTAACTTTCATTAATATTTTGTGAACATTTTATTTATTTATTTTGATTTTTTCAAGACAGGGTTTCTCTGTATAGCCCTGGCTGTCCTGGAACTCACTTTGTAGACCAGGCTGGCCTCGAACTCAGAAATCGCCTTCCTCTGCCTCCGAGTGCTGGAATTAAAGGCATGTGCCATAATCGCCCGGCTTTATTTTTTAATTTAGGGGTGGGAGCAAGACCTGACTGGTACCTTGCCCATAGTCTCAGCACTGGAGATGTTGTGTTCTGGAGGGTTGGACTACATAGTAACACCCTGTCTCAAAAAAAGAAGGAAAAACAAGGTAGTTATAGTTACAGACTTAAAAAAAAAAGTTAAATTGCCCTATGAACAACATAGAGCAGAGCTTCTTAAACCTTTTCTACTTGTTAACATGGCCAGAGAAAAATGTACACGGCCCAGGGTATATAGGTGCATAAAATAGTATATATATATATATATATATATATATATATATATATATATAAAATGAAACATTTATTCCTAGTAAATGAAAAGAAAATTATTTTAAAAACAATTCTTTGGCATAAATGTGATTTTACCATTTATTTAACATGAATGCAAGGGGCTGGGGAGATGGCATAGTGGCAAGAGCACTGACTGTTCTTCTATTGGACCTGGGCTCAATTCCCAGTATCCACATGGCAGCTCACAACTGTCTAGAACTCTGGTTCCAGGGTATCTGACACCCTCACACAGACATACATGCTGGCAAATCACCATTGCACATAAAAATAATAAAACTAAAATAATTTAAAATGAATGCAGATATGCATGCTAATACAATGGATGTGTCTATTTTTGTATAAAAGTAAACCTTTGAGTATTTGATAAGCAGAGCATAGAGCATCTTTCTTGTGTTTCAGAGGTAATTGACATTTTGATTTATAATTGTCATGTTGAAAATGCTGATTTGCATAAACACATATGTAGTTCAAAATGACAGAGATATGTTTAGGGTCATTTCAGAATTGTTGGAAATTCTCTTGTAATTCTAAATGGAATTTTGTATTTGTGCACATGTGCATGTGTATACATGTATGTGTGTGTGTACGTGTACGTGTATGTGTGTTACAACAGTGTACTGGCTAGTTTTGTGTCAACGTGACACAGGCTGGAGTTATCACAGAGAAAGGAGCTTCAGTTGGGGAAATGCCTCCATGAGATCCAGCCGTAAGGCATTTTCTCAATTAGTGATCAAGGAGGGAGGTCCCCTTGTGGGTGGTGCCATCTCTGGGCTGGTAGTCTTGGTTCTATAAGAGAGCAGGCTGAACAAGCCAGGGGAAGCAAGCCAGTAAAGAACATCCCTCCATGGCCTCTGCATCAGCTCCTACTCCCTGACCTGCTTGAGTTCCAGTCCTGACTTTTTTCAGTGATGAACAGCAATGTAGAAATGAAAGCTGAATAAACCCTTTCCTCCCCAATCTGCTTCTTGGTCATGATGTTTGTGCAGGAATAGAAACCCTGACTAAGACAAATTGGTACTAGCATAGTGGGGTATTCCTATGACAACCTGACCATGTTTTGGGGAGAACTGTGGAAGGACTTTGGAACTTTGGGCCAGAAGATCCATTCAGTGTTAAGAGCTCTGTCAAATGTTGTGTAGGAGCTTGGAAGATAATGTTGAGAACAGTGTAGAAGATGGAGGCTTGGCTTGTGAAATTTCGAAGGGAAAATTAAAGATTCTTTTCAGGGCCATTGCTATTTTGGATTGTGAAGATTCTGTGGTTCTGGTTAGTTGGGGCTGAAGAATCAGCTGTGATTAACAAGATACCAGAACTACTAAAGCAAAAACTTTGCATTACTGGGACTATTGATGCTGGTTAGCTGGAGCTAAGAAATTAGCGGTGATTAAAAAGAGACCAGCATCATTGAGGTGACATCTTCTGGAAAGTGTTTTTTTTTGAGAGCACAGAGGCTGTGTTCCAGAGATAACCAAGGTTGTACCTTGTGCTACAGTGGGACTTGGTAATGTGTAAGAGTCACCCAGGTGGTACTGGTTTTGAAGGCATGAAGGGGTCACTCAGAGCAGCTGAGGCTCCACACTGTGAGAGGCCATGGAAGGCTATTAGTGAAGGTGCAGCCTCAGTTGCAATTGATGGCCCAGGACTGAAGGGGTCATGCAAAGGAGTTGAAGCTTGGCACCGTGAAGAGAGCCTATGAGAGGCTATTGTTGAAGCCAAGTTATACAGTGGAAGACAGCAGCATTTTGGAGATGCCAGTACCATGAGATGACTACCAAGAACAGCAGCAGCAGTGGAGTACAGGCTGCTGGAGCCTAGAAGACAACATGTGTGTTACAAAGGGCAGGGCTGGAGAAGTGACCCAAGCCCTTGGAGGAGCCCAGAAGATCATGAGTTGGATCCCAGACATTGGATGGTTGAAGATTGAATTTTGTTTTTTGATTGTGAGATGGCTCAGCGGGTAAGAGCACCGACTGCTCTTCCAAAGGTCCTGAGTTCAAATCCCAGCAACCACATGATGGCTCACAACCATCCATAACGAGATCTGGCGCCCTCTTCTAGAGTGTCTGAAGACAGCTACAGTGTACTTACATATAATAAATAAATCTTAAAAAAAAAATAAATAAAAGTTTATATCACATTTGTAGATTAGAATTTTGTTGACTTCTAGAAAAAAATGTCTTTCAAATATGGTACATCTGTTAACTAATATGAACTGGTTTTTACTATTTCAGACTTTAAGTAAAAATAATTTTATTCAGTGTTATGTTTTTAATCTACATGTTGTTTCATGAATAAATGTTTCTAAATGCAGTTTGGAAACTAGAATTTGAGGGGAACTTTTTTCTTTAACTTTCAGGATAATCACAAAATAAAGTGGGTTCTCAAAAACGTCAGTGGGCCTGTTAAAGTAAAGGTGTCTCAGCTGCAGCTCAGATAGTGGAACCTTCTCTGCAAACAATTTATTTTAATTTTCTTATCCTACAGAAATCACTTTAGTTTTTAAAGTTTTTAATAGTGCCCTATTAATCTCTCTAGACACAGCACAATTCTAGCTTAGGTGATTTGTGACAGGCAGTCAACTGTTGAAAGAGTTTGACTTTATTGTGTGTGTGACAGGGACCCATTGAAAGGCTTTAAGTATGAATGCCATGGTCACATGCTTTAAACAGTTTCTTTATGGTTATACTGAAGATGGATTTGAGACAGTATTAAAGACAATGAGAATAAGAAATTGTTGTAATAGGAATGAAGTTCTGAAGTAGGGAATTGATTGTAGGAATTGAGAGAGCCTGAATGTGAGATTTGTGTAGGAGATGATATTGGAAGGCTTAGATGATTAAGTAAGGACAGGAAGAAACTAATAGGAGTAAGCTAGTTGAAAATTGGGAACAGTTATGAATGACAGGACCTTAAAAAAAAGTTGTGGTAGTGCATGTTCGTATATATGCAGATGTATACATGTGCACTTACTTATGTGTTAGAACAGAGGTCAACCTAAGGTACCATTCCTCAGGAACTATACACCTTTTAAAATTTTTATTTATTTATTTATTTTACTTATTCTTTGGTAATTTTATACCTGAATCTTCCAACTCTTGCCTACCTTCATGTCCTGCCTTTATCCTCCTGCCTGTCCGCCCGTCTACCTTTCTATCCCCACTGAGTCTAATTAGTGCTGCCTGTATGCGGTGTAAGACCATACGTTGGCGCATAGACAACATATCATGGACCACACTCCAAAAGAAAATTCTCCTTTTCTATCTTGTTTGTCCTGGTTGTTTTTTTTTTTTCTGTTTGTTTTTTGTTTTTTTTTTTAGATTTATTTATTTATTATATGTAAATACACTGTATCTATCTTCAGATGCTCCAGAAGAGGGCGTCAAATCTAGTTACAGATGGTTGTGAGCCACCATGTGGTTGCTGGGATTTGAACTCAGGACCTTTGAAAGAGCAGTCAGTGCTCTTAACCTCTGAGCCATCTCACCAGCCCCCTGGTTGTTTTTTTTAATTATTACTGTTTGTTTGTTTGTTTGCTTTGTTCTGATTTTGTCACCTTGACACAAACTAGATAGCTGGAAAGAACCTTAGTTGAGATGCCCCCTCCATCAGATGGCCTCTAGGCAAGTCTGGTTAGTTGATATGGGAGGATCCAGCCCAGTGTGGTGGTTCCACCCCTGTGCAGGTGGTTCTGAATTGTATAGGAAAGCAGGCTGAGCAAGCAGTGAGAAGCAATCCTGTAAGCAACTTTCCTCTATGGTTTTTGCTTCAGTTCCTGCCTTCAGGTTCCGGCTTTGCGTTCCTGTCTTGACTTTCCTCAGTGATGGAGTGTGACCTGAGAATTGTAAGATGAATAAATTCTTCCCCAAGTTGCTTTTGTAATTGTGATTTATCATAGTGTTAGAAATCTAATTAAGACATTTGGCTTTTTCAACTGAGTCTCTCACTGAGACCCAGACTGGTAGATTGGGATAGGCTAGTAGCCAGTGAGCCCTTGAGTCTTGCTTGTCTCCACCTCCCCAGTGCTAGGATGCAAATGTACTCCTTGGGCTAGAGACCCTTTCCTTTTGATTATGGTGCTGGAGATAGACCTCAGACCCTTTCTCATGCTAGGCAAACGTTCTTTCATTAATTCGCATCCCAACCTTCTTCATAAGGAGTCTTGATAATTTTGTGTTGTTTTATTTGGCTTGACTATGTATTAACTTCAGTTCATAATTTCATCCTTTACTCTTCAATCATTGAATTGTTTGCTTATGGTCTCTAGCAATGGTCCTTTCTTTTTTTTTAAAGATTTATTTATTTATTTATTTATTTATTTATTTATTTATTTATTTATTATATGTGAGTACACTGTAGCTTCAGACACTCCAGAAGAGAGTGTCAGATCTCATTACAGATGGTTGTGAGCCACCATGTGGTTGCTGGGATTTGAACTCAGGACCTTCAGAAGAGCAGTTAGGTGCTCTTACCTGCTGAGCCATCTCACCAGCCCGCAATGGTCCTTTCTTAACCTGTGGGTCATGACCACTTTGGCAAACCTCTGTCTCCAAAAATATTTACAATGCAATTCATAATAGTAACAAAATTATATTTATGAAGTAGCAGTGAATGTAATTTTATGGTTGGAGGTTACCACATCATGAGGAACTGTATTTAAAGGGTCACAGCATTAGAAAGTTTTAAAACCACTGGTTTAGAGCAATATTTATTTCCTTTTCAATAGTTTCACTTGGTTAGTTTTCAGGTAAGTTAGGATGAATGTCTCATATAAAACATGTTTTCTGAGATAGGGATGTAGCTTAGTAGTAGAGTGCAAGGGTTTGATTTTGATCTCTTGCATCAGCAGACAGACAGGTAGGCAGACACACACACACACACACACACACACACACACACACACACGGTTTATTTTTTTATGCTTTGACTTTGAGTCATGGCCTTGTAGTTGAGGATGGCCTTGAGTTAACTGTGTATTGGGGATAACTGTCTCCTGACTCTCCTGTCTGTGCTATTCTCAAAGATCACAGGCATATGCTACTGTTAGAGAAATAATAAATCTTCTGTACACTGAGAGCTTAGTGAAGTGAAGGGAAGGCTTTTTAATAGCTCTTGGCTGACTCTGGCTAATGGCCAAAGATGAGCCAGCCTCAAATAGAAGATGTTACTAGCATGGACACATTAGGCTTATGCATTCACACATTTTGTCATCCTTAAGTCCTTTTCAAGTCTAGTCCCAGGTTACACTTTGAACGGATTAGAGATATTGTCAGACTCATAAGTACAATAGTACTGTTTTTAAAAAATAGTTGTTATCCAAATTCTTCTGACCCACCTGCAGAATTATGTTTTTTCTGTGAAGCACACAGGGGACTCAGTGGCTGACCAGGAGTTAAGATAGTTGTGACCTTGCTCCCCGGAGCTGCCCCTAGAATTATGTTCTTTGATACAGGGATGGGCCTAATGGCTGTTTGTAAGTCAGGGTTGTCTCTTTGTTAAGGGAGCGGAGCCTCTCTGGAGATCAGTCTTGGTGAATAAACGTCAGCAGAAACGTTCATAGCCACCCCAAACTTCAATTACGGTACAAAGTTTTCTTTCTCACATCGTCTAACAAGTCTGGTGGAGTACACTAATCTTCCAGTCCTGCTGGAGGCAGCAGTCCTTTAGCTGAATTCTTTGTTCTGTAACTTAATATTTCCTTTTTTTTTTTCCCCCGAGGCAGGGTTTCTCTGTATAGCCCTGGCTGTCCTGGAACTCACTCTGTAGACCAGGCTGGCCTTGAACTCAGAAATCCACCTGCCTCTGCCTCCCAAGTGCTGGGATTAAAGGCGTGCGCCACCACGCCAGCTTCAACTTAATATTTCCTAAGCAAGTTTATTAGTAATTTTTTTTCAAAACAGTGATTTTCTCTGTAGCCCAGGCTGTCCTGGAACTTGCTCTTGTAGACCAGGCTAGCTTTAAACTCAGACATTTACCTGCCTCTGCCTCCAGAATGCTAGGATTAAAGGCATGGGTCACTATGTATATGTGTGTGTGTAATATGTATATATTACATACACACATATACACACACAGATTATATATATATATATATATATATTTAATGGGTATGGGGCACATAGGTTCTCAGTATTTGTACCATGGAGGTCAGCTCTCAACACCTCCCTCCCCCTGCCCATTGACTCTAATGGTATTATTTTAGCGTTGGGGTGTTAAAAGTAGACTAGTTAAAAATAGACTAAGTGTCTCAATGTGAAGTTGAAAGGGCTTCTAGACTTAGGCCTGGAAGTTAAACTTGTGTTGGCTCTGTTCTCCATGATTATTCCAAGTTTATTTTAATCTGCATCTTGCCGTTTTATGAATGAAGTTCTCATTCATTCAGTCCAGTAAAGTAAATGGTCATTAACACACTGCTAAATAGCTCCAGCTTCTGGTTTGAACTAACTTGTAAAATTAGCATAGTGGCAGGTGCTTCCTTCAACTGTTCTATATGCATGTTACAGCTAACACATAGCATCTTTGTTAATCAGAACCTACTTTCTCGACTACTGTGAAGGAGGTAAAATCTAGATGAGACTCTTTACTGTTACCTTTTGTTATTTTAGCTTATTAAAATTGATAAATTGTGAACTTTGCTAGTGTATTTTATTATGTCTTAAAATTTTGAATCCCACGTGTTAGCTTCATAAACATTTAACTGTCCCTGTTTGGTTTTGTGGTGAATTAACAAAGCACACTTATAAATCTGATTAAATGTGGCTAGTCATTTTAGTCATTCTTTAAAAAAAAAAGTTATTTTCCAGCCTTCCTCGCTGCCCTTCCTGCACATGTGGGAGGTCAGAGGTGTTCTCGCTGACTCCTCCACTTCTTTGTGATGTAGGATGTTTACATGACCAACAGTTCATCTTAAGCCCTAGGCGTCCTCCTGTCCCTGTCTCCTGAGTGCTGGGATTCTAGGTGTGTGCCACTTTGCTCAGCTCTTTGCGTAGGTTCTGGAAGAAGCAACTCAGGTCTCGCAGGCACTGCACTAACCGAGCCCCTCCCCAACTGTCTTGTCTTCCTTGTAGCATCAGTGACGACAGGGTGTCTTATTTTAATATGGCCAGAAGAGGAATGATTTTGAAATTTGTTGGCTGGCTTTTTAAATAATAATAATTAGGAAAATATTTTCTCTGAGTGAAGATAATGGGAGAATTAACTAAACTGGTAGTTTTGGAGGCAGCTGTTTCAGAAAGTATCTTTGTCTATTTACGTGCTGTAGTAAATTTAGTACAATAGGAAGTAGAAATTCATCCATCACACTCCTGGTGGCTGAGAAGGGCAAAGAGTAAGACACTGCAGGTTTGGTGTCAAAGGGCTTGTGCCTCCTAAATGTCCCTTCTTGTCCTTTCTTCACATAGGCCCCATTTGTAGTTTCTGTGGTGTTGGAGAGTAAGCCCTGGGCGGGCCTTTACATATGCTGGGGAGCCTTTCCCACTGAGTGCTTCCCTAGTGCTCTCTTATTTATGTCTTTTTGAGGTACTGTTGCTTAGGCTGGCTTCTTGAACTTGCTGTGTAGCCCAAGCTGGCCTTCAGTTCACAGTTCCTCTTTGTTCTGTACTTCCATGTGCTAAAATTCGAGGCATGGGCCTCTTAGGACATAATCATTCTTTGAGGGCTTTATAACCTAATTTCCATTCTTGTAAAACCTTCAATGAGGGCTAAGATTCAACATATGAATAGGGTATTGTGAAACAATTTGTCCCGTACATCCATGTCTTTGTTATATGTAGGTAGAGTGTGTTTGCTCTATTCCAGTAGCACCATATGTCTGAAGTCTAGAGTTGTTTCATTCTCATCTAAGTGAGCATAGGCAAGAGTCAAGATGCTGTTCATCTTGAGGCAAGTTGCCCAGCTATGAATTTGCTCCTAAGATACAAGTTTGGGGCAGGCAGAAGATAAGCATTCCTATTCCTAAAAGGTGAGAAAGAGGAAAGAAGAAAGGGATTGTGGCGCCGGGCGTGGTGGCGCACGCCTTTAATCCCAGCGCTCTGGAGGCAGAGGCAGGCGGATTTCTGAGTTCGAGGCCAGCCTGGTCTACAAAGTGAGTTCCAGGACAGCCAGGGCTAAACAGAGAAACCCTGTCTCGAAAAACCAAAAAAAAAAAAAAAAAAAGAAAGGGATTGTGGGTGTTGCATAAGGAAATCCAAAGCCCAGCAGTGTAAAATAGTGTATCTTAAGGCTCATGAATAACGAGTTTTACTCCACATCTTGCCTTTCACACCCCTTGTTGTAGAATTTGGGCTTTTAAAACTTTGACAGCCTTGGTGTTAATAGCTCTGCTGGGTGGGTGCAGCCTGTGTGGCATGGGTTGGAATGCTGGTCTGTGGCTCTTCCAGGCTAGAGTCAAAAGTTTGGCCACCCAAAGCCTTCTTTTGACAGGATCTTTTCCAAGCTATGGGTTTCTGAGCCTGACAGGAGGAGCAGTACCCATAACTTCCTGAGCCTCTGTGGTCATCTCTGTTACCTTGATGCTTCACCTCTGGCTCCTAGGAATCTGTTAACTCATCATAGAACTGTGGGGGCTGCTCTCCCAGACATGCATTCTCCTTCTTTACATCGTGGCCAGGAAGAAGCTTTCCTTTTGATTGTATATTTAATCTTTAAGTCAAGAGAAGCCACGCTGGGGCTCCTGCTTTTGTTTACATAGTTCATCAGCCAGACATCTAATTTTACCACTCATGAATCTATTTCCTGTAAAACGCCAGGATAGGACTCAGTTCACACCGGCTCTTTACCACTTTTTAATTTTATTTTTCATTACTGTATGTGGAACCCAGATCCTTGAGCATGCTAAACCGTTTTCTACTATTGTGCAGTATCCAGCTACCCTTGCTTCTCTGTAACAAGGATCTGTGTTCTTCCAGTTGGCAGTGACATGTTCCTTATTTCTGCGACCTCATTAGAATGACCTTTACTGTTCATATTTCTATCACATTTCATTCAAAAGCATTTGTGTAATCTCTGAAAAGACAGAGGCATTCTGTGTAGTTAGCTTCTGTGCGGTCACCTCAGAATCATCCCTAAGGCTCTGTTCATAGTGACAAGGCTTTTTTTACACTCAAGTCTTGATTCTTCCATCTTGTACCTATTACCCAGTTCCAAAGTTGCTTCTGCAGTTTGATTATGTTATAACAACAACTCTACTCCTTGGTCCTAGCTTCTGTCTTTGTCTGGTTTACTGTAACGACATACGCAGATGTGGAGGCTGGTCTGTGGAGGTGGTGTTCTCTTGGTATGCTTTTACCATGTATAGTTCTAAAGGAATTATGTTACATCTTTACCCTGCTACACCAATTGTCTATATTGCTTTTGTTATTTGGGGGGATAATTTTTGAGATTGGCTTTTCATATTTTACTCAGAGTGACTTCAAACTCAAGTTTATACTTGAGAGCTGGGATTATAGGCACAGCACCACTATGCTTTTCTACTTCTATATATTTTCATTTATTCTCTCTGCCTTTTCTTTGTCCATACATGCATATAATTGGGGGGAAATGAGGAGAAACATTTGATGCTTAGTTGCAGTCATAATATCCTGTCCCAGGATGCCTCAGGGTGCCTTTAAGAGTAAGAGCTAGGGCTGGTGAGATGACTCAGTGAGTAAGAGCACCCGACTGCTCTTCCGAAGGTCTGGACTTCAAATCCCAGCAACCACTTGGTGGTTCATAACCATCCGTAACAAGATCTGAAGCCCTCTTCTGGAGTGTCTGAAGACAGCTACAGTNTACTTACATATAATAAATAAATAAATCTTTAAAAAAGAGTAAGAGCTAGCATCTTTAAATGGTAATATACATTTTAAATCTAGGACACTTAACATCATAGTAGTACTAAACCATACTCCATGCCTATATTTAAAGTTTGCTAGTAGTAGTTGCTCAAATAATTCATGTATATTTTTTTGTTTGCTTGTAATTTTTTTTTTTTTTTTTTGTATTTGGTTTTTCGAGACAAGGTTTCTCTGTGTAGCCCTGGCTGTCCTGGAACTCACTCTGTAGACCAGGCTGGCCTCGAACCTAGAATTCCACCTGCCTCTGCCTCCCAAGTGCTGGGATTAAAGGCGTGCGCCACCACGCCCAGCTGTTTGCTTATAATATTTATGATTGCTCAACTGTACCTACATCTACCTGCATGCCAGAAGAGGGCATCAGATGCCCATTACAGATGGTTGTGAGCCACCATGTGGTTGCTGGGAATTGAACTTAGGACCTCTGAAAGAGCAGCCAGTGCTCTTAATTGCTGAGCCATCTCTCTAGCCCCCAATTCATGTATTAATACTTTTCAAAATGGTGCTTTCCTTATCTTCTTTGGACTTAAATGTAGGGGGTTTTCAGTACTATAAGCTTTGTAAATTGTATGTTGTGTTTTGTGTGCTGAGGCATGCATATCTCATGTATAACTCATTTGAGTTGCTTGGGTTTCAGTACATATTTAGGACAGTCTTTTCTAGGAATATATTTTAAAAATGTTTTTGGAAAGTATTGTAAAATTTAAGCTCATACAGATATATTATAGAATGATATGGAAAATTTTCATCCTATGGAAGTATACCATAGGATTTAAAGATTATTTTACCTCTCAAATATAGAGATAACTGGTCCAAATTTGCTCCCATATACATAATAAAGTGGCATGCCTTTTTATTAGGTTGATGTTTTGGGGAAAGTCACCGCAGGTCTATAATAAGAAAACTACCCATAACTAGTGATTGTTATAATAATGAAAATGTCAGGAGTTCATGCCTGTCATCCCAGCACTTGGGAGATAGAGACAGGTAGCTCTCCAGTTCAACCAAGTAGTCTAAGGCCAGCCTGGGTTACGTGAGAAAAAAGGTTACAATCCCAAAATATCGTATGCAATTTACTTTTTACTTTTGATGACCAAAAGTGTTTGACTAAATTGTAGGTCATATTTTGTAGTGAATACCCCTTCCCCTTTCTGTTCAGTTAGAGAACAGGAATGTATGCTCAGGATAGCAATACTTGATTTTGTTGACGTGAATCAAAAATTGGGGAGTTACTGTTTTTAAAGACTTATTTATTTATTATATGTAAGTACACTGTAGCTGTCTTCAGACACTCTAGAAGAGGGCGTCAGATCTCGTTATGGGTGGTTGTGAGCCACCATGTGGTTGCTGGGATTTGAACTCCGGACCTTCGGAAGAGCAGTCGGGTGCTCTTACCCATTGAGCCATCTCACCAGCCCCGAGTTACTGTTTTTAAAAACTGACATTCACTTTTAATAAGTTGTTAGAAGCTACATTCATGTTTGTATGGTACATCCATTTGGGAAGCAAGTAACTTCCATGTGTGGTGGCATTTGCTTTTGAGAAAAATTGTTTTTCTTTGGGGACAGAGTAACTCTCTGTTTTAACTTCTGGAGGGTGTCTTAGTTACTGTTCTTTCTCCTCTCTGTGAGAAATCATTTGAAAGAGGGCATCAGATGATCCCATAGAAGTGTGTTACAGACCAAGCCACCACATGGATGCTGGGGAGGGAGCCTGGGACCTCTGGAAGAGCAGGCTGGCACTTTTAACTGCTGAGCATCTCTCCAGCCTAGCGTTCTTCTTCTCAGTGAGTTTGCAACCTCTGCTAATGGAGTGGTGGTGTTCACACTCAGGGCGGATCTTCCTGTCACTTAAGCCCTCTGAAACCCTTCCACATGTTGGGAAGGGTTCTGTAGCTCTCAGTCTTGTCAGCTTGATGGTAAAGATTGACTATCACAGACTGGTTTTTTATTTTGGAAATGGGTCTGACTGTCTAATACACCCTGTCTGGAACTTAATATTTTCCTGCTTTAGCCTATTCAATGCTGGGATTATGGGTGTGTACCACCTAACTTAGGTAATAAAAATATTTTTATTTTACAAAATGTTGTGCATAAAGTTCAAGATTTCTTTGCACCCTCTGATCCCCATTATTTCTCTCATTTTAACTACTGGCCTGAAGTTTATTTGTATTCTGTGTCTCTAGCCAGGTATGGAAGTGCATACCTTTTTTTTGGGGGGGGGGGTTCAGGGAACTTTTATTGATGATATTGATGGGGGTCTGGGATGGAAATTGTGAGGGAGATGCTCACTGCTGGGGGTTGAGTTAGGAAAGGGACTCCTCTGCAACTGAGGGCCTCTCTCCTGCTCTCAGTGTCCTTCCTGGGGTGGGTGGTCCAGGGTTTCTTACTTCTTGGAGGCCATGTAGGCCATGAGGTCTACCACCCTGTTGCTGTAGCTATATTCATTGCCATACCAGAAGATGAGCTTTACAAAGTTGTCATTGAGAGCAATGCCAGTTCCAGCATCAAAGGTGGAAGAATAGGAGTTGCTGTTGAAGTCGCAGGAGACAACCTGGTCCTCAGTGTAGCCCAGGATGCCCTTCAGTGGGCCCTCAGATGCCTGATTCACCACCTTCTTGATGTCATCATACTTGGCAGGTTTCTCCAGGCGGCATGTCAGATCCACGATGGGTACATTGGGAGTAGGAACACGGAAGACCATGCCAGTGAGCTTCTCTCTTGTTCAGCTTTGGGATGACCTTGTCCACAGCCTTGGCAGCATCAGTGGATGCAGAGATGATATTCTGGGCAGCCCCATGGCCATTATGCCACAGCTTTCCAGAGGGGCCATCCACAGTGGCGATTCCACTCTGAGTGGCAGTGATGGCATGGACCATGGTCATGAGCCCTTCCACGATGCCAAAGTTGTCATGGGTGACCTTGGCCAGGGGGGCTAAGCAGTTGGTGGTACAGGATGCATTGCTGACAATCTTGAGTGAGTTGTCATATTTCTCGTGGTTCAGACCCATCACAAACATGGGGGCATTGGCAGAAGGGGTAGAGATAATGACCGTTTTGGCCCCACCCTTCATGTGGCCTTCTCCATGGTGGTGAAGACCCAGGAGACTCCACGACATACTCAGCATCAGCATCACCTCATTTGATGTTAGTGGGATCTCGCTCCTGGAAGATGGTGATGGGCTTCCTGTTGATGACAAGCTTCCCATTCTTGGCCTTGACTGTGCCATTGACTTTGCCATGGGTGGAGTCATACATGTAGTTGAGGTCAATGAAGGGGCCATTGATGGCAACAATCTCCACTTTAGAAGGCAGCCCTGGTAACCAGGTGTCTAATACGGCCAAATCTGTTCACACTGACCTTCACCAACTTGTCTATGGGACGAGGCTGACACTGCACAAGAAGATATAGCTGTCTCTGGAACAGGGAGGAGTAGAGAGCCAAAAGTGTATACCTTTAATATCAGCACGTGGGGCAGAGATGGGTGATTTCTTTGAGTTTTTTTTTTTTTTTTTTTTTTAAAGATTTATGTATATGAGTACACCATTGCTCTCTTCAGATACACCAGAAGAGGGCATCAGATTCCATTATAGATGGTTGTGAGCCACCATGTGGCTGCTGGGAATTGAACTCAGGACCTCTGGAAGAGCAACCAGTGCTCTTAACCACTGAGCCATCTCTCCAGCCCCATTTTTTTGGAGTTTAAGGCCAGCCTGGGCTATATAGTAAGACCTGTTTTAAACAAACACACACACACAATGAAAAAAAATTTGTATGGAAAATATATGGGGAATATTATTTTAAAATGCTTTAAAACCTTTTTGTATATTCTTTTTGTTTGTTTGTTTGTTTTCAAGACAGGGTTTCTCTGTGTAGTCCTGGCTTTCCTCTAAAGACTAAGCGCATGCTTGTAACCACTGAGACATCTCTTTAGCCAGGCTTTTTATTATTTTTCAATTTTAGGTGTTTTCGATTTTTGGTTATGATTTTCCTTTTATCCAGGGTGTTTTACTGTCTTTGGGATGTTTTCCTAGCTATCTTTGTTTGTGTGTTTGTTTATGGTTTTCAAGACAGGGTTTCTCTATATAGCCCTGGCTTTCCTGGGAAAAACTGTAGGCCAAGCTGGCTCTGAACCCAGAGATCTGCCTGCCTCTGTCTGTCTAGTATGAGGATTAAAGGCGTGCACCACCAGTGTCTGGTTTCATTTATTAATTTATACTTCAATGTTGAAGATCAAGCCATTCAAAATGCCAGCATAGATAGGGAGGAACTTGAGAAGGCCCCATTGCTGAAAATGGAGCTATTTGTTGGTAGTGGATAGCTACTGTGGGAGGGAAAAACCATTGAAGGTGTGGCCAGGGTTGATTGCCCGTGTTCCACTAGCTCTATAGCCATGCACATATGGTCTGCATTAAATGGACTTAGTAGACTAGTTTTTAAAAAGGGCTGGAGAGATGGCTCAGAGGTTTTTTTAAAAAAGTCATGAAGCTGGGAGGCAGACATGTGGAGATCTAGGGCATTGGAGGGGAGGAATGGGGCTGGACATAATCATATTTCATTGTAAACACATGAAATTCTCAATAAAAATTAAATAAAAGTATTTCTATTTTAATTGTATTGTCAGCAAATATGGTTTTCATGTTACTAGTACTTTCAAATTTGACCTTAACTTTTTATAGTTGAATATTTTATTACTGCTGTTGCAAAATTGTTCAAAATGTAGTGCATGTTAGAAAAGTACTGTATCCTGGGCTGTATTCCTGATCCTCTTTAGTTTTTACATTTTATTTATTTATTTTGTATGTATGTATGTATATTTATTTATTTTGGTTTTTCGAGACAGGGTTTCTCTGTATAGCCCTGGCTGTCCTGGAACTCACTCTGTAGACCAGGCTGGCCTCAAACTCAGAAATCCGCCTGCCTCTGCCTCCCAAATGCTGGGATTAAAGGTGTGCACTACCACTGCCCGGCTATTTTGTTATTTTTAAAAGAAGATTTATTTTTAATAAATTTATACTTGGTAGCACAATTATAAATAGTTGTGAACTGCCCTGTGGGGGCTAGGGATTGAACCTAGTTCCTTTGGAGGGGTAGCCAGTACTCTAAACTTCTAAGCCATGTCTCCAACTGTACTTTTTACTTTGTAATTTTGAAGCAGATTCTCACTGAATTTCTTGGGCTTGCTTTGTACTCTTACACAGGCTAGCATTTGAGTCATGAGTCTGAGCCTCCTTAGTAGTGGGATTACAGGTCCATGCCAGGTTTAGTTTAAAAGACAATGAACAATTTTAATATCTCAAAGTTCTGCTTTTCTAAAATCCATGAATGGCTTCATGATATAGCTTTTGCTCACAGTTTTTCAAAAGATTGCAGATGAGTAGCAGTCATCTAAAGATTTGACATGAACTACATTATTCACTTCCAGTGAAATCATTTCCATAGCTATAGGGGGTGGCTTCAATTTTTGTCTATCTATCTATCTATCTGTCTATCTATCAATCTAATCTAATCTAATCTAATCTATTTCTAGCTGCTTGCAAAAGGGCTCAGTTCCTGTTGGTAGGCCTTCTTGAACACGTGACAGTTGACATCGTGGAAGGTGAACGTTTGAGAGAATCAGAAGCTTGGTCTTTTTTTAAAGACCCTTGGAAGTTGATACACTTTCCCTTCTGCTATCTTATATTACCCATAGAGAACGGTTTTCATATAGGGTGCAAGAATTACACAAGTCTATAGATACTACAACATTGGAACAATTATGGGCCATCTTGGAGTCTAGATAGTCATGAAGTTCTTTTTGTAAAGATTTTTATATGTTCTTGAAAATAATGTGTAGTCTCTGGTTCTTGGGTATAATTCTTAAATGTTTGGTTTTGGTCAAGTTCTGCATTTTGATTTTTTTCTCCCTTACTACATTGTGTAACTGAAAGAGATATATGTTGGGCAGTATTGCACTAAATTTGATGTGATTTTATTTTACTTTTATTGTGTGTTTGTGTACGTATGGTATGTGCACACATGCTTATACCTATGCATGTGCATACACATAGACCAGAGGAGGGTATTGAATGTCCTGTCACTGTCTTTTTCTTTCTTTCTTTCTTTCTTTCTTTCTTTCTTTCTTTCTTTCTTTCTTTCTTTCTTTCTTTCTTTCTTTCTTTCTTTCTTTCTTTCTTTCTTTCTTTCTTTCTTTCTTTCTTTCTTTCTTTCTTTTTTTTGTTTTTCGAGACAGGGTTTCTCTGTATAGTCCTGGCTGTCCTGGAACTCACTCTGTAGACCAGGCTGGCCTCGAACTCAGAAATCCNCCTGCCTCTGCCTCCCGAGTGCTGGGATTAAAGGCCTGCACCACCAGGCCCGGCTTCTGTTACTTTATAAGACTTTTATTTGCCTTTTTTTTTTTTACTCTTCCCCCTTCTTGAATTTGACTTTTTATTTTATTTTATTTTATTTTATTTTATTTTATTTTATTTTATGTATATGAGTACACTGTAGTTGTTGGTCTTTGGACACACACTAGAAGAAGGTACCAGACCCCATACAAATGATTGTGAGCTACCATGTTATTGCTGGAAATTGAATTCAAGACCTCTGGAAGAGCAGTCAGTGCTTTTAACCACTGAGCCATTACTCCAGCCCAAATCTGACTTTTCTTTTAGGCTCATTTTTCTTCTTGAAGCATGTTCTTTAGAACTATTTTAAATAAGGGTCTATTGCAGTAATTGCTCTTTTTCTTAAAAATATCTTAATTTCCTCCTCATTTCTGAGTCATAGTCTCACCAGTATGTAGAAATCTGGGTAGTTGTTTTCCCCTTGAGTATGTTCAAGACACCCTTTTCTTACTTTTCTACTGTTGTTGAGAACTCAATTGTCATTATAATTGCCGTTACTGTATAGGTGGTGTTTTTCTTTCTGGCTGCTTTAAAGTCTTTTTCTTTTTCACTTTTTGTATTTTCCCTCTCACCAAAGGTAATTATGCTGAGTAATGAATGCATTAATTGACTTGATTATTGTTATAGTTACTTTCCTATTGCTATAATAAAACACAGTGATGAAAGCAATTTATTAAAAAAAACTGTTCAGCGGTGGGGGCAATGGGGGTGGTGGGGGTGGTGAGAGTGGTGGGGGTATCAGCAGTAGAATTGGTGGCAGCACACGCCTTTAACCCCCAGCACTTGGGAGGCAGAGGCAGGAGGATCTCTATGAGTTCAAGGCCAGCTTGGGTTACAAAGTGAGTTTTAGGACAGTCAGGGCTACCCAGAGAAATCCTGTTTCAAAAAGCCAAAAGAAAAAAAAAAGTTTAATTTGGCTTATGCTTTTAGAGGGTTAGAATCCATGATGTCAGAGCAAAGGAATAGCTGAGAGATCACATCTAGACCCATAACCATGGGGCAGAGAGAGAGTGCACTGGAAATCTTCTAGAGTCTTTTGAAATCGAAAAGACCACCCCCAGTGATGCATTTAGACAGTTCTACCAGCTGGGAACCAAGTGTTCAAATATATGAAATATGGGGGATCATTTTCATTCAGACTATCACAATTGTGGTTATGATTTCACAGGATATTGAAATCTTGTTATGTAAGTTAAATACATAAAATTTTATTTGCTAATTATGCCTAAGTGGGAGAACAAATATAAAAGTATACTTTTAAATGGGGGCTAATTGGGAGTTCTTGTGCATGCGCCTTTCTGTAGGGCAGGTTGGTAGGGAGTTAACTTCATGGTTGTTGACCCTCCAAATGTCTTTCAGTGAAGATCCACTTTATGCAGACTAATATTGCCTTACTGGTTGCCTGGGTAGTAAGGTTTGATTAAAGGATTAAGCCAAGAGCCTGGTAGGTTTATATTATGGAGATTGTCACCTATTAAGGAAGTAAGAGGATTATTGTGAAAAGGTTATTTTATCTATCTATCTATCTATTTATTTATTTTG
>NC_034603.1:47118076-47129545 GCF_900095145.1 Mus pahari
CCTGGAACTCACTCTGTAGACCAGGCTGGCCTTGAACTCAGAAATCTGCCTGCCTCTGCCTCCCAAGTGCTGGGATTAAAGGCATGCGCCACCACGCCCAGCTGAGGTTTTTTTTTTTGTTTTTTTTTTTAACTTTTATGGCTTTCTTTTCAAAGATCATTTATTACTTTCACAATTGGGGAAAAGTGAATTAAACTTCAAAAATATCTTTAGTTATAATAGAATATAGAGCTATCTTGGACATAATAGAATATAAAGGGTTTAGGTTGCCTGAGGAAAAATAATCACCTTTGAATTATCTCTATTTAAAACAAAATATGATCTACTATAAGATCTCAACAAATAGGGGTTTATTTAGAAGAAAGCATAACATTAAACAAAGAACTGTGAACAATGAGTAGTTTGTTTCTAGTTTCACTCAGAAATTCTTTGAAAGGTCACAGACTAAAATGTGTGCTTCTGTGTACATTCTAATGAGTTTCTAAAAGGCCTCTCAGACTGTAATGGAAGTTAGGGATGACGTTACATTTCACTTAGTATACACACAGGAAAAAAAGCAAAGGAAAAATATCTCACGAGGAGGAAGAACACCCAATATGTCATCTTTAGGTATTAGGAAGCAAACATATTAAGGAGGTGTATTCTTTGCTGGAGTATAGGCTGAGTGATGAAGAGCATTGGCTGCTTTTCCAGAGGATCAGTTTGATTCCCAGCATCCACATGGCAGCTCATGACCATTTTTAAACTCTAACAAGGCCACACCTCCTAATGTGGCATTCCCTATGGGCCAAATATACTTAAACCACAGTTTCACAGTTTAAGTTTCATTTGTGTGAAAATGACACAGTGGGCATTTTCACCTTCTAAAATTATCTTTTTTGAGTTTTCAATTTTTTTCCTGCACAGTCTTTTTTGTTTTGATTTTTGTTTGTGTGTTTGTTTTGATGTATGGTTTCTCTGTGTAGCCCTGTCTGTCTTGGGACTCATTGTATTGACCAGACTGGCCTTGAACTCAGAGATATCTGCCTGCCTTTGCTTCCTGATTTAATCCTGATTTAAAGGCATGTGCTACTACTGTCTAGCTTTCTCCTCTTTATGGTCAGTTATGTAATTCTATAGTTTCTGTGCACTACCTTCCTTACTTCCGAACCTCATCCCCTCTGTATTTGTTACTTCTCTGCTGTCAAGCTAATCCTGTCCTACTGACTACAACCATCTGGCACCACCTCTCAAGTGGAGAGAGTCATGGGTGTGGTCTCACAGAGGAGCCTCCTTGGTTCTCAGTATCACCAGGGTCTAAGAACAGTGAATTGAGTTCTGATGCTTACGTACAGAATTACGCTTTTGAGTTGAGATGCATTTTTATGCAGTGAAGTTGAACTCATCCACAGGTTAGTGTAAATGTGAACCTCCAAAGAATTTTTTTTTTTTTTTTTTTTTTTTTGTGAGTTTTTTTTTTTTTTTTTTTTTTTTTTGTGAGATGAATTTCTAGGTTGTGTTCCTACTGCCTTGGTTGAGTGGTTGGTTATCTTTACTTCAGTCAGTTTTAACTCTGTTCCTGATTTTATAGTTTATTATATTTGAACAATTGAGTGTTATTTTTTATTGATTTAGGAATTTTCAGCCTAGATTTTCTTGGTCTGTATTTCATTCAGTTCACACACTAAAGGCTTATGTGTATTTCTTGCAGAATTCTTTTAATTTGTAGCTAAAAGGACATAGCTCTGGTTCCTAGGCCCCGCTCTTCTCGGAAAGAACTAGGTGGAAGATTTGACTTTATAGATACAGGTTATGGCTTACAAGAAGAAAACTGAAAATTAAAATTAACAGACCACTTAGGATTTGCTCAAAATTCTATGCTGCGTTGTACACTAGGGTTTGAGATATAAATATTCATAGGCATGGTTGATAAAGATTTCCTAAAAACTTGTGATTTTCACTGAAAATATATGTTTAGTCATTTTGAAGAGTAACATCTTACTATTTTTCCCTTTTAGCTTCCAATAAAAACAGGACAGCAGAGCACACACACCAAAGTCAGCACTGAGCACAACAAGGAGTGTCTGATCAACATCTCCAAGTACAAGTTTTCTCTGGTCATCAGTGGGCTCACCACCATCCTGAAGAGCGTTAACAACATGGTGAGTGTCTGATTTACAGGATGTCTGCCTTGTGGTGAATTTGCTTCATTTTCGTTGTGGTTTGGAAGTTTGGAGAGCATGTTTTATGTATGGAAAACATATTCTTAGGCTTGCAAACAGAAGTCGCTATTTAATGGACAAGCACAAGTGTAACTTTGAAATTTTGACTTCAGGTTTTATTCCCTTTGAAGCTTCTCTTATTAATTACTCTGTTATTCAGGAATTAGAATTTTATATCTCTTTTGTATTGTATGTAAAGTGATCATAATATAGATTCCTTCTCTCCTTTCTTAAGCTATGCCTTCAGTTGGGTAATACAGACTTTTCCTCTTCCTCCAACAGCTTCTAACAACCTACTTCATACTCCTCTAGACAGCAGATGGACATTTCCTTCTCTCAGTTTGTGGTGTTTGTGCTGAGCTGTGAAGCAGCCTCTTTTGTAGATTTTGAGGATTAGTTTTCTAGTCATGTCATCTTCGGAGAATTTCCTTTTAAGTAGGGTGTTCAATACCAGAGTTACAGAACTGATGAATTGTGGGTATGGGCAGTCCAATAGATTTTTTTCTTTGCTAAATTTATGCTTTTTTTCTTCTAAAAAGCATAGGACGTTTTATAAACCTGCATAGTGATTTACAAGATACACTTCCTGTTGTGCTGTAGCTCTGTGCCTACTGTGGAGCACAGTGTTAGTGTTTCTTCTGTCTGAGCATGTGGCTGCATTCCCAGGCGCACTGCAGTAGTTTATATTTGCCATTTTTGTTAGAACTCTCGTGATGTTGGCATTCATGTAGACCTTACTGAAAAGTTACAGGGCCTGTAAGGTGGCTCAGTGCGTAAAGGTAATTGTCAGTGTCCTCGGAGCACACTGGTTGAAGGTGAGAACCAACCCCTGAAGTTGTCATTCTCTGACCTCCACATGGGCACTGTGGAGCCAGCCATACTAGCACACGCACTACATGTACAATAATGATAAAATAGAAAATAGAAAAATTTAAAAGAAAAATTATACAGTGAACATCACAGTTTCTTGTTAGTACGTAGGTGATACAGTTTGAAAGTAATGAATGCTTAAGATTCATTGTAAGCGATGTAGTAGCATTTTGTTTTAATAAGAATTAAGAAGTTAATTGTTTTGTAAAGAAGAAGATGGCTGAATGCTAATTCAGGACAGGTACAAGCCTCTTAACTCATGAATTATTTTAAACTCTCATTGATTCATTATTTACCCCCACATCCTTCTTCCTTTTCTTCTTCCCTGTCACTCCCCCAGCCTTATAGAGTGCATAATATACTCTGGGCTGGTGCCTCAAACTTATTTCCCTAGTGCTAGCATTGAACTTCTAATCCTCTTGTCACTATTTCTATAGTGTTGGGACTACCAATGTCTTTTCATTATGTCTGGCCAGATTATAGATATTTAAAAATACAAAGCAGCATGTTTTACTGTTATATAGCTAAGAGAAGGCTTTAATAAATGCCTCTATTTCTGTTAACTTGGAAATTTATTTTTTGAGTATTAGGGTAAAGGAAGAAATGATAGATTTAAGTATCATTGAATGTAAAAGACAAAATGGAAGATTAATACTTTTTCTTGATCTTTAGTCTTTTATATTTCATGTGTGCTAATTTGTAGTGAAGTGTTAATCATATTTTCTGAATATATTTTTTAGAGGATATTTGGAGAAGCTGCTGAAAAAAATTTGTATCTCTCTCAGTTGATCATATTGGATACACTGGAAAAATGTCTTGCTGGGGTAAGTAAATTCATTCTAAAGTAGGCAGGTTTTGTGAATTCAGCCTTGAGAATGAGCTGGAATACCGAAAGGTCAGTATGGGACACTGACGACACACTAAAAGTCTTTGTCTGTGGTGGATGAATATGAATTCTGTTAATACAGATGACCTGGTGGCACAGTCTAGAGAAAATTATTCTTTGAGCTTTTGTAAATCCCATAGATATTTAAGTTTACTTAAAATGTTAAGTTTGAGCCCCATTTCTGTCTCTTTTTTTTTTTTTTTTAAGAATTTTTTTAGATTTATTTATTATATGTAAGTACACTGTAGCTGTCTTCAGATGCACCAGAAGAGGGCGTCAGATCTCATTACGGGTGGTTGTGAGCCACCATGTGGTTGCTGGGATTTGAACTCAGGACCTTCGGAAGAGCAGTCAGTGCTCTTAACCACTGAGCCATCTCTCTAGCCCCCATTTCTGTCTCTTAAGATTTTGTTTTAAGAAAATATTTTTTTTTAAAGATTTATTTATTTATTTATTATATATAAGTACACTGTAGCTGTCTTCAGACACTCCAGAAGAGGGAGTCAGATCTCGTTACGGATGGTTGTGAGCCACCATGTGGTTGCTGGGATTTGAACTCAGGACCTTCAGAAGAGCAGTCAGGTGCTCTTACCTGCTGAGCCATCTCACCAGCCCCAAGAAAATATTTTTATGAAGGAATCACTATTTGACTTAATTATTTTTCAGATGTTGTTAAGCCTGTGTCTTTGTATAGTTGGAAGAATGTGCTCAACAGACCAAGGGTAGTCTTACTTTCCTGCCTTCATGATATGGTTTCAACTTTATACAGACCTCGAAAATGGGCTCTGTCCTTTCTTTGTTTGAAGTTGTCCTTCTGAGGATAGCTACTACCAGAAGATTTGTGTAAATGTGAGCATTTTCATAGGCATGTGGAGGAGTCATTGAGTACCACGTAGTTCTTTCCCAGGTTGCCTCTGAGTAGCTGTGTCTACTTATTTCAATTAAGACTTTCACTTTTTCAAGATGTTTTCTGCTGCATACAGTATTTATATTCTTCTCTAATCTTAATTTTTTCCCCAAACATGGGTAGGTGTTTATATAAATACATAATGAATATTTGTTTTAAAATTGTCTACTCCATTTATGCTAGTTAGCGCATTTCTTTTTATTCAGCATAGAATATAGAATTTTGCTTTTATTCAGAATAGCTTTTCTCTTATGAGTTCTCTACAGTAAATCTAGAGGGAAGACACTTAAAACAATTTTTTAAAGGGTATTTTAAGTGGATGAGTCTTATGACTGTGTGTATGAGTGTGTATACATGACTGGATCTGGAGTTACTAGTGGTTGTGAACTCCCACGTGGGTGCTGAGGACCATGTTCAGGTCCTCTAGATGCTTTTAACTACTGAGCCATCTCTCTGGTCTCAAGAGGGAAGAGATTTTAACATATTAGGATTGATGATGTGGTTGGGAAGAGAAAGAATGTTTAGAAGTGACAAGGATTATGCAGGGAATTGGAAAACAAAAACCCGAAACAACTTACTCACACTCACAAAACTTTCCCTGGGGAAGTTTGTGGGCCAGAAACAAAAAAGTATATGATTTATTTATAGTTTTTAAAGTTTAATTTAAAATTATTTTTAATTTTTAATGTGTGTAGTTTACATGGCGTCTATGCATGAGTGTAGGTGCCCTCAAATGGCAGGGGCTTCTGACCCCCCTGGAGCTGGAATTACAGGTGTTTGCAAATCATCATCCAATGTGGATGCTGGGAACTGAACTCAGGTTCAAGTTCAGGCAAGAACAGTACGTGCTCATAACCACTGAGCAAAATCTCCAGCTCCTGTAGTATTTATTTTTATTTATGTGCATATGGGGTGCACATATGGAGGTCAGAGAACAACTCTTGGATAGTCAGCTCTCTTCTTCCACTTGACAAGGATTTTGGGGATTGACTTTAGGTCGCTGGGTTTACACAGTAAGTACTCACTAATCGAACCAGTTTGCCAGCCCAGCATAATACTTCAAACTCTTAAAATTAAAAAAAGTATTTATTTTATTTTATGTGTACAAGTGTTTTATCTGCATGTATGAATGTATGTATGTGTGTGCATGCCTGGTACATGAGGAGGTCAGAAGAGGGCATCAGATTCCTTGAAACTGCAATTACAGATGGTTGTGAGCTACTGTGTGGGTGCTGACAACTGAACATGGGTCCTTGCAAGAACAAGTGCTCCCAACCACCGAGCCACTTCTCCAGTCCCTGATATTTTGAATTCTCACTGATCTCTGGCCATAGTCCAGAATTACAGCATTTGTAAGTTTTATACTTAAAATGGTAGGAACTATTTTAGTTTGGTGTCCTCTGTTAATCTGTGAAATGGAGAACAAAAACACCATTATATAGTGGGATGGAATTGTGAGTTTAGACATTGAAACCTTGGCAGCACTCTTAGTACTTTGTAATTTCTGCTATATCAGACCAACCATGATTGAGTTGGGGAGAATGGTGTAATGCCTCTTTAAGTTTCCACAACTTTTTCTTCATTAACATTTTTAATTGTGAGGTAGTGTATCTTGGAGAATGGTTGTTGATATTCTTTGGGGATATCCTCATTGTAATGATGGTATATTTTCACAGTATACCTGCATAGTCTACATATTATGTTGACTTGGTCTGCTTTGAAATTGTTTCTTTTTGGTTTCTTTTTTTCTTTTTTCTTCCTTTTTTCTTTCTCTTCCTTTTTTGTTTGTGGAATTAGACATTGTATTCAGGGCCTTGTGCATATATCACTGATCCATAACCCCAGAACTAGGTCAGGTTAGTGAGTTAGCTGCTGCTTAGGAAATAATCCAATAATCTGTAAGACCAATGGGTCAGTTTTAAAAGTAAATTTCATGGAATGTAAAAATGAGATATGTGGAGTATGGGGGTGGGTTGGGAATTGCTCTAAAATAAAGAAACTGCAGGACAGAAGAGTCATGCCGTGATCTCTGAATCACTTTTGGATCCTCATTGAATAAAAAACTGTGAAGACCTTTTCAGTGTCATACAGTGTGGATTGGGTATTTGATACATGGAATGGTGATATTTCTTAGAATGTTAATTGTGTTGAAATTGCATTAGAGAATATCATTAGGATAAGCTGACACACACAAGGGCTGAGGTATTATAAGGTTTATAAGGTACTTTGATGTGATTTAGCTCAGCAGTATTTGTGGTGCATAGTACATTGTTTTGGTCCAATTATACAGAGGCCATGTGCTCCCCACCTAGGAATTTCTCTGGAAGTTAAAGGCAAATGATATAGTGTACTCACAGTGAACATGAATAAAGTTTATTGAGAACGCACAGGGAACTGCAAGTTTCTAAAAAGGGAGGGATCAACTGATAAACAAGGGAACCTGTGAGGCAAGGTGGAGGGTCGGGCTTCAATTGTAATGACAGGGTAACGATGTCTTCTTTACTGACCAGATATAGGTCGATGTGGCAAAGTCAAGGAAATGATAGCAGTTGTTGAATTCGAGTGATAGCTGTGTGGCTGTTCCTTCTATTCCAGCTTCTCTGTGTGCTTGAAACTTAACAGTGAATGTTTGCAGGTAAAGTTAAAGCTTTATAATTATGTGATTATTTCCATTTTAGCAACCAAAGGACACAATGAGATTAGATGAGACAATGCTGGTCAAACAATTACTACCAGAAATCTGCCATTTTCTTCACACCTGCCGTGAAGGAAACCAACATGCGGCCGAACTTCGGAACTCTGCTTCTGGGGTTCTATTTTCTCTCAGCTGCAACAACTTCAATGCAGTCTTTAGTCGCATTTCTACAAGGTTAGTACCTAAATCATGTGGGACATTTAAGTAAAATAAATTTTAGAATTCTTGTCTGCATAAGAGTGGTTAACAGAATGACATCTGGGCTTTTGAAGGAATTCTATATATTGATTTTTCTTGACATTTTAATTATGTAATGTTAGAAATTACTTTGGAGATAGTGATATTTAGATATGAATACTATTACAGACTTGGAGAAGATGCCTCTATGGCCAGATCTATCTCCCTCCCTCCCTCCCTCCCTCCCTTTCTTCCTTCCATGTGGTACTAAGGATTGAATTCAGGGTCTTGTGTATGTAGGCAAGCTTTAAACTTTAAACATATTCTTCAGATTGAACTATGCAAATCAGGTAGAATAGTTGAGAGGAATAGCAGACATTCTAATGACCTAATTCTCATGGCTCCTAAATTTCCTTAAAAATAATCTAAGTAATATAGAAACAAAAGGAAGTAATTATAAAATAAGAGTCTTTGGAGAGTGAGCTGTGTTTTAGTGACTATGAAAATCCCATTTACTGAGGACTCACAGTTTATGCCATGTCTCACAGTGATAATGAAAGGTTGTTACAGGCAAATAAATTGATACCCCTCAAAAATTAATGTATTGTGCTGGTATAATGGCTCATAACTTTAAAACTGAGCATTTGGGAGCAGAGACAGGAGTTGAAGACCAGCCTTTAGTGAGTTTGAAGCCGGACAGGGCTGCATAGTAAGACTCCGTCTCAAAAACATAAAAACTCCTACAAACAAACAAACAAACAAACAAACAAACAAACAAACAAACAAGGAATTGTGTCAAATAATGGAATTTGACACATTTCCAAATTTCTAAGTCGGATAGGCCTCAGGAACTACGTTAGTTTCATTATATTAGTTTTCAATATTTCTATTTTAACTATTTTGTGGAATTTTAAAATACTGTATATTTAATTTAATGATTTCAAAAATGAATTAATCAGGAGAGATTGCTTAGTGGTTAAGAAAACACATGATTCTCTTGCAAAGGACCTGAGTTTGGTTCCCAGCGCCTGCATGGTACCTCACACCCGTCCAGTTTAGGTAATTCAGTACCCTGTCTGGACACTAGGCACACATGTGGTGCATGTACATGCACAATACATTCATATAAGCAACCATATGCATAAAATAAAAACAAACTTTTAAAAATGTAATTTTGGTGAAACGAAAAGTCAAGTGTTGACTGGGGAATCCCTTGGTCTGTAAAGGCCCTCACAGAGCAAGCCTGCTGGGTGTGGGTTTTATCCCTGGGCCCTATGGCATAATAGAAAGAATCACCACTACAGTGCTGTCCTCTGACCTACACCCCTAACACATAAAGCTTAAAAATGAAAGAAAATTATTGTTTGATTATTTCCTGATAAGTCAAAATCATAACCATGATATTACAGATGAGAAAAGTAGTTTAAAATGGTGCTCAGTGGGATGAAATTATAAAGAAATTGTGACTGACTTGTCTTCATGAAAATGATTTGCCTTTCTTGTATAAGTACATTCATATAGGTTCTTAATTATGATAAAATAAAAAGTATAAAACAACTCATGTAGAGATTTAGTGACTAAAAGACAAATACAGACAGAGAAAAGTAACCCTTTTTACTTGTTGGTCCCTCTTATCTCTAACTTACTAGTGTTCCACCAACGGCTTTCTATTACGTTTCCCAGCGAGGTGAATGAGAATATACATTAAAACTTGAGAATTTATGGTCCAGTATTTAAGAACTCACTTGCAATCTTTTTAATAAAAAAGTTTTTCTATAATTATAATGGTAGGTGACACTATTCTATGATATTACATCCTACAGTCTTAATAGACTATGAAAAAAAAATTTAAAGTTTATTTAATGATATATCATTGGTTAAGGTTTATATAACAGAACATTTCCATGATTTTTTTTTTTTTTGGTTTTTCGAGACAGTGTTTCTCTGTGTAGCCCTGGCTGCCCTGCAACTTGCTCTGCAGACAAAGCTGGCCTTGTAGATTTATTTTATATTCTGAGTCACCATACACTGATGGAGCCAACAAGGTGACAAACAGGGAAATAGGATTCTGGAAAGTTATACAAAGTAAAAATCCTTTCATTTAGGTCACTACGAGATTAGTTTTATTACTTGGAAAAAAATTTTTAAAAAGAAGATAAAAAGCAATAAAGAAAAATACAGTTTCTTAGTGTATCCATGCAGGAATTGTTAATGTTTTTATAGAACAATATTTCCATGGAGTTTTTGAGTAAGTGTATTGTTTTGTAAAATAGAACAAATGTGCCATCTTTGAAAATCCTAAAGTTGGCTTGGAGAGATGGCTCAGCTTTTAAGGACACTGACTGCTCTTCCAGAGGTCCTGAGTTCAATTCCTAGCAACCACATGGAGTCTCATGACCATCTATAAAGGGATATGAGGCCTTCTTCGGCTTTGTAGGTGTACATGCCGACAGCACTCCTACATTCAAAAAACTTAAATAATTATTTATTAAAAAAAGGAAAAACCCTAAACTCACCCAAAGCTGCTTCCATGAAATTTGGCAGCATTAGTTCATTTATAGATGACTTTTGTTGATTTTCCAAGTCTAGTAGTTTGTTATCTGTTGCCAGAATAGAAGTTGTGGCTAGAGTTTCATTGACTTCTGTGGCAGATTAGCCAGAAATGGGATCTGTGAGATAAATACTTCATACAGCTATGTGTCTTGATTTACTTAGTACCAGAATTAGGACCACTCACCTAACAGACTGCTGTGATGGTTTAATTTAAATGGGGGCATCTTATGATACTATTCTTATATCTAGGTGATACTATTCTTATATCTAATATTCTGTATATATAGAAGATTTGAGTCCTTCCTTCCTTCCTTCCTTCCTTCCTTCCTTCCTTCCTTCCTTCCTTCCTTCCTTCCTTCCTTGTTTTGATTTTAGATACAGACTTTCTCTGTGTAGCTCTAGTTGTCCTGCAACTAGCACTCTGTAGACCAGACTGACCTCCCTCTCAGAGCTTGTCCTGCTTGCTTCTCCTCAGTGCTGGATTAAAGGTGTGCACCACCACCACCCAACTACATTTCATTTATAATGAAGATCATAAAATGAGTTGGACTTTACCAGTTTGTCAACAGATGTTCTTTTTGGCGGTGCGTGGGGCAGTATTGGTGACTGAACCCAGGGCTTCATATGTTCTACCACTGAGCTACGGTTGTAGCCTTCTTTTTACTTTGAAAAAGGGCTTCACCAAGCTGTTCAGGCAGGCCTGGAACTCAGTTTGTATATCAGGCTAGCCTTGATAGTGTCCTCCCTCAGCTCTCTTAGAAGCTGTCATTACAGGCCTGTAACACCCAAAACAGCTTTAGTTTTTGTTTCATTTATTAATTGAAAAAATCATAACATAGCTTTATTCTGCTGAAATGTCTTGTGCTGTAGGCTTATTACACTCTTTAAAGTTTTATTTTTATATTGTTTTATATATGTTACTTGTGTTTCAATGCCTGTGGAGGCCAGAAAATAGTATGGGATCCCCTGAAGCTGAGATGACAGGTGGTTATAAGCTACCATGTAGGTGCTAGGAATAGAACTTGAGTCCTTTGGAAGAGCAGCCAGTGCTTTTAAGCAATCTCTCCAGCCCTCATTGCACTTTCTTTTCTTTCTTTCTTTCTTTCTTTCTTTCTTTCTTTCTTTCTTTCTTTCTTTCTTTCTTTCTTTCTTTCTTTTTTTTTTTTTTTTAAAGATTTGT
>NC_034603.1:47130345-47139294 GCF_900095145.1 Mus pahari
AACTCACTCTGTAGACCAGGCTGGCCTCGAACTCAGAAATCCACCTGCCTCTGCCTCCTGAGTGCTGGGATTAAAGGCGTGCGCCACCACCGCCCAGCTTCATTTTTTATTTTTACATTGGACTTACTGCATTTCTTTATGGGCTTTGTGATTGTGAGAATTAAAATCCAGAGCCCTTTGCATTAAATCGTGCTTTCTCTTTATTTTCTTCTTTCTTTCCTCTTTCCCCTCTCTTCCTCCCTCCTTTCTCAAGACCAGGCTTTACTTTGTAGCCCAAACTATAACAGTCATTCTCCTTGTCAGTTTCCTGAGTGCTTGGATGATGGGCTATGATAGGTAGGAGCCACTATGGCTAGCTGAAACTAGATTCAAATTAAAATATTTCATTTTTTTTTCCTGTAAACCATTTTTCCTGTATACTTATACCATTTTAATATAATATGATCTAAACAGGGAATGCAGGGTCGAGGAGACCTGCTCCACCATTATTCCTCTTTAGATTGAAGCGATTCTAAAAGTTGGAAAAGCTCACCTGTGAATTTCTTTTTTTTTTTTTAAATGTGCATTTTAAACTCTTTTTTTTTTTTCTAATTTTTAAGATTTATTTATTATTATATGTAAGTACACTGTAGCTGTCTTCAGACACTCCAGAAGAGGGAGTCAAATCTCGTTAAGGATGGTTGTGAGCCACCATGTGGTTGCTGGGATTTGAAACTGTGAGTTTCTTCTCTTAGTAACTACTGCTCCCCCTGCCCCCATTCGGATTGCAGTTGTAGGGGGCAGGGCAGTAGGATGGCTTAGCAGGCACTGGTGCTTGCTACAGCCTGCTGACCTGAGTGCAGTCCCTGAGACCTGTATGGTGGATGGAGGGGACAGTTTTCACAGTTGTTTTTCTGATTGATAATGCATGCTCACACACAATAAATAAATGTGATTTTTACAAAGGAAGAAAATCTGATACTCAAATTGTCCCAGTTTTAACAGTTATAGTGTCTGCTTGTACAGCTGTATGATTTTGGACTTCACTACACTAGTTGCTAATTTCCTTGCCTTCAATTTCAGGGAAACATAGGCACATTCGAAAATATACTCCAACCTTGGAATTAACTAATTTTTCCAGAAGAGCCATGGCTAATGTGAGAAATACAATTCAGACCTCAGTGTTAAAGATACAAATACAAAGTTTACTGGAATATCACTTTTTGTCATGACTCTTAAATTGGTTGAATTATTTAGTTTTTTTTTTTTTTTTTTAAATAAATACGTTCTTATTTTATGTGTCTTCATTCATAAACCCCCTTTCCATTAAATCAGAATTTTGGACTGTTCTAAGACTTAAATTGATAAATTACCTTTGATTTTTACTTTTCAGGTTACAGGAGTTGACTGTCTGTTCAGAAGATAATGTTGATGTTCATGATATAGAACTGTTACAGTATATCAATGTGGATTGTGCAAAATTAAAACGACTTCTGAAGGGTAGGTTTAAATAGATATATCTACAATTAACTTATAATTAATCTCAGCATTATGATTATAGTAAATCTGTTTGAACTGGATATCAAAATAGATTTTATAGTGTGCATGTTCTTGTGAAATGGCCAGTAATGCATGTGCTTGACTGAATTTTGGGCAGTTGAAAATAATACAGTAGAACATGAATTTTATTTTTTGAGACAGGGTCTCTCTGTTTATTTCTGTTTTTTCTGGAACTCGTTTTTGTAGATCAGGCTAGCCTTGAACTCAGGGATCCACCTGCCTCTGCCCCCTGAGTTCTGGGATCAAGAAGGGCGTATACCATCATGTTCAGCTGAGAATATGGATATTTTAAATCTTGGCAGTAGGAAATTTTCTTTTTTCTTTTTTCTCCCTCTCTTCTTCCCTCCTTTCCTTCCTTCCTCCCTCTTTCTTTTTTTTTTTTTTTTTTAGGATTTTTAAAAAGTTATTTTATGTATATGAGTGCTCTATCTGCATATAGACCTGCATGTCAGAAAAGGACATCGGATCCCATTACAGAAGGTTGTGAACCATTATGTGATTGGTGGGAATTGAACTCATGACCTCTGGAAGAGCAGCTAGTGCTCTTAACCACTGAGCAATCTCTCCAGCTTTCTCTCTCAAGTTTTCTTGAGCTACAAGTTTTGCTTTTAATAAGGTGAATGTTGTCCTTTTAGAATTTGATCCCTTAAGTGACTCTAGGTCGTAGTTCAATTTGTTTGGTTGTCCAGGTCCTTGAAGAACATGGCCTTGAGCTGCTGGAGTAGTGTATGCCTGTAATCCCAACACATGGGCAGATGAGGAAGGAGACTTCAAGACCACTTTGAGCTCTTAGTGAGTTCAATGTCGTGATGGGCTCTGGAGTAAGACCTAGTCTCCAGAAAAGTAACAAACACCCCTCCCAACAAAGACAGAGTTAAAATACTGACCAACCCTCACAACAAAGACAGAATTAAAATACTGACCAACCCTCACAACAAAGACAGAATTAAAATATCAGACAGGTTTAATTTCTGACCTCAGAGACTGAGCTTGAGTTATGTAAGCTATGAGAATTTTTAATAGTTGTGCAATACTTTTTTCAAAATGCTTAATATTACAAAACATACTATTAAGCTGGCTATAGTTATATACACCTTTAATCCCAGCACTTGGAAGCAGGAGCAGGCAGATCGTGTGAGTTTGAGACCAGCCTGGTCTACAGAGCTCCAGAGCAGCCAGGTTTCTGTTGAGAGACCCAGTCTCAAAGAAACAAAAACAAAAGCAATACAATGACAGAAAACTTCTTTGCTTTTTTGCCTTTAATTTAGTACACAAATTTTACATGTGTTCATGGAATCTTGAATTTTTTTGAAAGGCAGTTTTAAGAGAAAAGTTTATAGACATGAGTGTCTACTATTTAAAAAGTCAGAAATATCCCAGATAACCTAATGATAACCTCAAGGTCTTAGAAAAGCAAGAACAATCCAGATTCAGCAGCAGGGGACAGCTGGAAGTAATGATGGTCAGAGCAAAAATCAGTGAGCCGAAGAATGAAAGAACTGTGTAGAGGGAAACGGAGAGTCGACTCCTGGAAAATTAACAGGATTGACAAGTCCTGGCTTGTCAAGACTCTGTCAAATTAGAAATGAACAAGCTGAGTTAACTACTGGTCCCAGTGAAGTGCAGAGGAGGGTATAGTTTGACAACATATTCTAAATAGTTGGTAAACCTAGAAAAAATAGCGATAAATTCTTAGGCCTATCAAAACTGAGTCAATATGGTATTAACAGCCTCAATAGATACATAGCAATAAAGACATTGAGGCAGCAGTAAGGCAATTCAAGTAGTAATAAAAGGTCTCCCAGTAAAGAAGAGGGCAAGAGCGGATGGAGTCCACTGCTGAAGTCAAACAAAACCTCCCTTTACAGAAAAATAGCAACGGAAGGAATATTGCCATTCTGTGAAGCCAGCTGTACAGTGATAAGAAAACCAGATAAATATGCAACAAAAAAGAAAACTTGAATTCTCAGCAGAACTCCAGAAGCAAGACTCCAGAATACCATGGTTTCCTTCCAGGGATGCAGTGTTGGTTTAACACAGCATAGAATGAACCAGCAAGTAAACCAGCTTGTAGACTTAAGAACAGAAATTACCCGGTAGCCACAGGTGATCCAGAAAAGGCCCTTGCTTCAGAAGTTCAGCATTCTTTTATAATAAAAGCTCAGCAGGCATAAAATGAATGCACCAAAACATAAAAAAAAAAAAAAAAAAGAATGCATATGAATAAAACCTGTAGCCAACATTATACTAACTGAGGGGAAAAATAGAAGTTCCTCCAAAATCTAGAATGAGATTAAGGTTCCCAGTCTCAGGCTGGGTGTTGTGGTGTGTGCAGACTTTTAATGCTCAGAAGGCAGAAGCAGGTTTAAGCCTAGCTTGATCTAGTTCCAAGCCAGCTAAAGCCATATATTGAAACACTGCCTCAAAACAACAGCGAAACAAAAACAAACAACCTAAAAGTTTCCCGTTCTCTCTTAGAACTTAGTTTAGTATGCAAAATCTTACCTAGGGCAGTAAGTCAAGAGAGAGAAATAAAAGGAATTCAGATGGAGAGCAGAAGTCCAATTTCCCCAGTGTTGAGGCAACATTTCTTCTGTTTCACAGCAGAATCGAGGTGGGAGCTCCCCCTGCTGGCTAGTTTTCACAGTGCAGAAGTTGTATGTGGGAGGCTGGAGGAGAAAGGCATTAATGAGGCTCCCACTGCTGAGATCTCTGCCACCCATAATACCACCTTGTAGGCAAGATGTACTCATTGCAGTAGTGGCACAACCATACGGAAGCAACCAGATGCTCTGTGCTTGGTTTTGAAGCCTGTTCCCCAAGAGGGAGTCCATGCCTGGAACTGTGAACCTGGTTAACATCCTGTGCCTGAGGTCTCTCGCCCTGGAAGGGAACTTACTGTTGTTGTTTAGCTAAATTGATAAAGTGCCAAGCTGCCTTTAAAATACTTACGTTTATGTTCATGGGTTAAACACTACTTTGAGTCTTTTTTTTTTTTTTTTTCCTACTTTGAGTCTTAAAGAAACAGTATAATGAATAATGGAAATTTTAGAGTTGCATAGCTGCTGAAGATACTGAGTAGTGGGCAAGTGCTCAGCCCTCAAAAAAAAACCATTCAGGCTACCTCTCTGAGGCTCAGGGAACAGTGTAGAATGAGGAATGGAAAGAGTAGAAGAGCTGGAAGCTAATGAGGAGGGCTGCAAAGTGCTGTCATGTGGCCATGACACTGCCAATGTAAATCATGATCTCAACAGCAGCAGCAACGGACCTATACAAGACCGGCCCCATCAACAGTCTTCATATATCTGAGAAGGGTCCATTTGGTCCTCCCCTTCCTTGCTGAACTATGAACTACTAATGGATTTGGGTTGGGGGAGAGCAAACAATGTTGTCTTTTGTGTACCACCTGATGAGCCTATCTTCTCTGCTGAATAGTAGCAGACCCCTTCACACAGGTGAACCTAATTTAACTCAGTGGATCACTGAATACAAAAAATGTAAATGTGTGAATAGGATTGTAGGGAGTCCTTGGTCTTGCAAACTTTATATCCCCCATAGAGGGGAACGCCAGGGCCAAGTGGGAGTGAGTAGGAAGGGGAGCAGGTCCAGGGGAGGGTATAGGGGACATTTGGGATAGCATTTGAAATGTAAATGAAGAAAATATCTAATAAAATAATTTAAAAAAAGGATTGTAGGGAGTCATAGGGATAATAGTGAAATAAGAAGGGGAAGTTTGACAAAAGTCAGAAATAGGATACATATATGTATGAAATTGTCTAAAGAACAAAAATAATAACAAATAGAAATATGAGTAAATACAATTTTTCTTAAGAAAGAAAAAAATAGACTTTATACACACCCAAAAGGGGATTTATTAGAGTAACCTGTAGGTGTGGCCCAGATAGTCCAGCAATGGCTGTCTCCTGACAGAAGGGCCAAGGACTGAACTGGATGTCCCAGCGGTCCTAATGTTATGCTGGAGTCCTAGAGAATTCTTAGAAAGCTACTGGTCTTTAGGATATGTTGGAATACAGAAGAAGTAGCATCAAGAGATGGCCTAAAGGATCTGCTGTACTCAAGATATGACCTTCAGAGCAATCCAGTTAGCCATTGGAAGTCTAGAGGGGCCACCCCTCCTAACACTGTTGTTGTTGCGATGATGATGATGATGATGATGATGTCTGTTGGCTTTTAAGGGCACTAGAAGCCCACAGCTTTCAGGAAGAAGTTTAAGCTTCCAGTTCAGTGGAATGTATGTTATGCCTTGGGCAGAAAAGTTCTCCCCCCTTCTGGAACACAAGCTAGTAGGCCAGCAGACTTAAGGTTGTGGCATCAGAAAGTAAAACATTTTCCTGTAGGACTCTAGGGGTGATAGTGAGTGGAACCATTTCCATTTCTATCCCTTGATTCCTGGATTCCTGAATCCTGGCTAGGGAGAAACTGAACCATATATTGGATGCTGAAGCACATATGACCTTCTGGAGAACCCTGCCCCAACCTTCCAGGGTTCTGTCACCTGATATCCATTGTAACTGTGTCTTCCAAAGGCTATTCCACCATTCTGTCAAGTTAGCTGCTTCAGGAGGTAGGGAACATGGTAAGACCAGTGAATTCCGTGAGCATTAGCCCACTATTCTATTCATTTGCCTGTGAAGTGAGTTACTTGGTTAGAAGCAGTTCTGTGTGGAATATCATGGTGATGGATAAGACATTCTGTAAGTTCATGGATGATAGTTTTGGTAGAACCATTGCATGAAGGAAAAGCAAATCTATAACCAGATTAAGTATTCTAGTAAGAAGTAAGAGTTGCCCTTTCTATGGAAGAACTGGTCCAATATTGTCAGACTGCCACTAAGTCTCTGGCTGGTCACCTGGGAGAATGGTACCATATCTGGGGCTCAGTATTGGGACTCTGCTGCTGGCAGATCTGGCACTCAGCAGCTGCTGTAACCAGAACAGCCTTGGTGAATGGAAGTCCATGTTGTCAAGCCCATGTATAACTTTCTTTTTTGCCACCATGGCCACTTTGTTTATGGGCCAATTGGACAGTAACAGAGATATCTGGAGAAAGAGGCTGACTGTGTACAGAATGGTCATCCTTTCTACTTCATTTTTGAACTCTCCCTCTGCTAAAGTCACCTTTTGATGAACATTTATATGGGCCACAAGTATCTTTACATCATTTGTCCATTTGGAGAGATTTGTCCCCATCTTCCTTAGTTATCTTTCTCACTAACTTTCCAATCATGCTCCTAAGTCTCTAACCATCCTGCCAATCCATTGGCTACAGCCCATGAATTCGAAAACAGTCACACCTGGCCATTTCTCATTCCAAACAGAATTTACAACCATGTGACCTGCCCAAAGTTTGCTTTATAATGAAGATTTCTCTTCACTGGCATTTTTTATGGTTGTTCTGTAAAGAGGTTATAATGCAGTAGCTTTCCATACCTGGGTGGTGCCTGCATAGTGTGCAGAACCATCAGTAAACCACGGCCCCCAAACTTTTCTTTCTCAGTTGATTCTAGGAAACACCCCATGAGATCATATACGTACATGCTTGTAAGAAGACACTTTAACAAAAGTAGAAAACAAACATTTGGACAACTTCTTCATATATCTTGCTCAGGACCTATTGGAGCCTGATCACAATATATTCTACTTCCATTTGATAATGGTCTGCTGTTGTGTACATCCTACTTCATGGCTTGGTATTATGGCTGGTAAAACCAAGTACTCCTCAGCTCACGATAGGTAGCTCAGATAGCATAATGACTTGGTGGCCCATTCAATAGCAGGCAAAGAGCTGTCTCTTAATGGGAGAATGGTTATCTGCAGATGACACTAGATCCATGGTCTAAAATCCCAAGGGTCTCCTCTCATCTAGAGGAGCCTACCAAAGGCTATAAACTGCTACTGTCATCTAAAGAAATATTTTAGCGGGTCTCCTGGATCACATGGGCCAAGTGGTAGAGCAGCCTGCACAACAGCCTGGATCTGTTGAAGAGCCTTCCTGTTCTAGGCTCCACTCAAAGCTAGAAGCTTCCTTCTTTCCTTGATATAACAAAACAAAGTGAGGAATATGCTGCTCTGGAATCCAAATAGATCCACCAAGCTTTGTGCTGCTTTCTTGGTGGTGGGAAAGACCAGATTCAATAACTTATCCTTCACCTTAGAAGGGATATTTCTGCATATCACCACTGGACTTCTAGAAATTTCCTTGTTTGGATTTATTTACCAAAGTGGTTGCTACTTCCAGCTCACTTGGTTCAGTCAACATGATGCCATGAATATACTGGACCAGGGTGATATTTTGTAGAGAGAGATGCTCAAGATCCCTTCATACTGAGTTACGACATAGGACTGGAGAGTTAGTAAGTACTAACCTCGAGGTAAAACTATAAAAAGGTGTATTACTGACTCTTCCAGCTGAAAGCAAGTTGCTTCTGGTTGTGTTTATGGACAGGAATTGATAGAAAGCATTTGCTTGATCCGTAGCTGAATACCATGTACCAGGAGCTGTGTTAATCTATTCAAGTAAGGCATCACATCTAGTACAGTAGCTGAAATTTAGTCACTACTTGATTAAGTTTTGATGCTCAGTGGTCATTCTCTACGATCCATCTGACTCCTGTGCTGGCGAGTTAAAGGGAGATGTGAGAACTACCATCCCTGCATGTTTTAAGTCCTTGATGGTGGCATGAAGTATTATCTTTGGTTCACTACATTCCCAGGTAGAGGCAATGCCAGTCTCTTCCATTTGTGATTTCCAACCATAATAGCTTTCAGTTCACAGGTCAAGGAGCCAACATGGGATTTTGCCAATGTCTAAATATATCTATACCAATTATACATTCTGGAATCGGGGAAATAACCACAGGATGAGTTTGGGGACCCAGTAGACTCTCTGTGATTTGGGTTTCAGTCAAAATTCCATTAATCACCTGATACTCATAAGCCCCGACTTAACTGGAGGACCACAGTGTTACTTGGGGGAGGGGGGTCTCTTGGAACCAGTGTCAGTTTAAAACTAGTGTCCAGTAAACCCTGGAAAACCTGATTGTTTCCTTTTTCCCAGAGTACATTTGCCCTTGTAAAAGGTCATAGGATGGGAGAAGGGCTAACAGTTAAACTTTTAGGTATTTTAGCAAGGTCCTCAGGGGGACCTAGCCTCCTCATCATTCAAGTACTTCGGGGTATACAAACTAGCTCAAGTCTGGAACTCGATTGATAAGCTGAGATGCCCTCTTGCTACTCTGCAGTATACCCTTTCTTTTGTTTGTTTGAGAATTTTTTCTTTTTTCTTTTTTTTGATTTATTTATTTATTATATGTAAGTACACTGTAGCTGTCTTCAGACACTCCAGAAGAGGGCGTCAGATCTTGTTACGGATGGTTATGAGCCACCATG
>NC_034603.1:47139324-47140877 GCF_900095145.1 Mus pahari
TGAGCCACCATGTGGTTGCTGGGATTTGAACGCCGGACCTTCGGAAGAGCAATCGGGTGCTCTTACCCACTGAGCCATCTCACCAGCCCGAGAATTTTTTTCTTATATAGATGTAAAAACAAACAAAACAAGACAAAAAAATATATTCCTGGAAGCATTATTAGCCAGTACAAGAAGATCCATAGGAGTCATGCCATCATAAAAGTCACGTCTGCGCTGCCCTTCATGATAAATATTCTTGCCTTGCCTTTGGCAATTCAGTGCTGATCCTGACCCCTGTTGGGGGCCTAATTAAGCCCATCCCATTTAACTTTTTGGATTGAGCATCAGTGTTTTCCACCTCAAGATCCTGGCACAAAGAGAAGAGCAGGGACAAAGCCCTTCAAATCTTGGTGCCCCTCTTACTATTTTGTGCCTCATAGGATTAGTGAAGGGAATGTCTCCCGGGCCTTCCCGTTGTGGAGGATTTGGTTTTATACACCACACCCACTATTGCAATTTCTCTGAACTCTAAAATCCCTTCATTAGTACTAAGTCAATGCACATGAGGTATCCACAGTTCCTTTTCAGTAGAGTATGGCTAGTGCTTAGCCAACCAGTCAAGCTTTTGATACCTTTTTAACTGTAAAAACATCTGTATTGAACTTAAAACCTTAACCCAGTGGGCCCATATCAATAAATTCAGCTTGATTCAGTTTTATGGTTTTTTTCCACCATTATTTCATGCCCTTAAAAATCCATTTTCATACATATTGCCCAGACTACTGCTTGAATGAATTCACAAACTCATTAAAATCTTTAGTAGTGTACCACACCTTTGTTGTGAATTTCACTTTCTATTTCACTCCTAGAAGCCTTCTTAGCCTTGATTCTGGTTATAGTTCAGAGGCAGTTATTGTCAACACTGAGGGGCATCAGTATTGCCTTGCTTGATGTTTCTCTCTTAGGGAAAGTCACTGAAATTTGTAGACAACAAAGGATTAATTTCCTCAGGCCAAGGTACAAAAGGAAATATTGCAAGGTGTAACAGTGGGGCCGCACCCTCCACTAAGAGTGGGCAGACTACTGTCACAGGTGAGACAGACGCTTCAGAATTTGAGGGTTCAAAGTCCTCACCATGTTAGGGTCCCCTACACTTCTCCATCTCAAGTTACAGGATTCTCCTCCTTACCAGTCAGTGCCTTTAGGCTCATATTAGTGGAGGATTTACCTTAGCAACAGGAGAAGTGCACTTGACTAGGAGGAGTGAAGACAGGCAGGCAAAAAGTGGAAAGTTTCTCCTTCCATGTTCTTCTTTTGTAGGCTATCACCAGAAGATGTGGTACAGATTTAGGGTGACTTTTCCCATCTTAAGTGATTATATGAAGAAAATCCTTCACAGGTGTGATTCCAGATAGAGTCAAGTTGACAAACAAGATTAGTCATCATACTACCTAAGTTTCTGACAAAGCTATCAAAAACATGCATTGGAGAAAAGGTGCCCTCTTTAACAAGTGGTGCTGGGAAAACTGAATCAATCATCTCCTCCTCCTCCTCCTCCTCCTCCTCCTCCT
>NC_034603.1:47141477-47143441 GCF_900095145.1 Mus pahari
CTCTCTCTCTCTCTCTCTCTCTCTCTCTCTCTCTCTCTCTCTGTTTTCCAGATTTATTTTATTTATATTAGTACACTGCAACTGTCTTCAGACACACCAGAAGAGGGCATCAGATCCCGTTACAGATGGTTGTGAGCCACCGTGTGGTTGCTGGGAAATGAATTCAGGACTTCTGGAAGAGCAGTCAGTGCTCTTAACCACTGAGCCATCTCTCCAGTCTGGAATTTTAAAAAATAGTTAAATGGAAAAGTATAGACAATTACTGTAGCCATGATAAAAAAAATAACCATTTGTATGTTCTTGAGGCAGAGTTTGGTAAAGTGCCTTTTTATGTGGTAGCAGTTCTGTGTTGATTGGCCAGACTTCTACTCTGTATTTTTTATTAAAAAACATTTTTATAAAATAAAAAACTAAAATGCCGTATTATGATAATAGAATTTTGTACAGCTGAAAAGAAAAATGCCATCATGACAATTTCCAGAAAATGGATGGAACTGGAATTTATTATGTTAAGTTAAATAAGCTTGGTTCAGACAAACAAGTCATGCTTTGTTTTCTGTAGGGAACTTAAATTTAAAGGTGTGTTTATGTGCATGTGTGTACTCGTGTACACACACACACACACACACACACACACATACACACACTCACACACTACAGATAGATCATGAAAGGGAAAAGATCTTAAGTGAGGGGGAAACAGAGGCTATGGAATCCATGCAATATGGAAGCAGAAGGATGGACTGCCTGCTTGAGAAGAAAGGGAGCCAGCTAGGTGGAGGCAGGTAAAACCGGGTAGGGTAAGGATAACAATGGAGAGCAACATACATTGACACATATTTATGAAATGTCACAATACCCAATTCTTTGCATGGTAACTTAAAAATTAAAAGAATTCAAAGATAAAGTTAATCTAAGTATTCAGATTATCAAAATTAAAGCTGTCCTACTAGACAGTGGTGGCAAGCATGTGGCAGATCGTCAGTATGCTGCTTAGTAGACAACTTTCCTGAAAAGCAGCTCTATAGATTTCAAAATCCTCAGAAAGTATTTGTTCCTTGCTGACACAGTTGCTTACATTGAAGAAAAAGATGGATAAAACTTTACATAAATATAAGTATTTATCAGTGCTACTCAAAATACTGAAATGCTGGAGATTAGTTAAATGTACGACTGAAAAATGTAGTCTTTTTTTTTTTTTTAAGTTTTGTTATGTGTGCATATGCACGCAGTGCCCTCAGACAGCAGAAGAGGGTGTTGGATCCCCTGAAGCTGAGGTTATAGATGGTTGTGAATAGGTGCTGTGAACTGAACTCAGGTCCTTTGAACAGCAGCCAGTGCTCTTGACCACTGAACCACCTCTCCAGCGCATATAAGTTTTGTTGTTGGTGTTTGTGGGGCAGGGCCTCTCTGTGTAGCTCTGGCTGTCCTATAACTTTCTCTGCAGACCAGGTCTTTCCTTGAACTCACAGGGAGCCACCTACTTCTGCATCCCAAGTGCTGGGATGAAAGGTGTTGCCACCATGACTGACGTCTATGATTGTTACTGTATGTGTAAGGCGTCTATCATTGTTATTGTATGTGTAAGGCGTCTATGATTGTTATTGTATGCTGCTTTGGCTGCTTCTGTCTGTGCAGCATCTGAGTGCCTGGTGCCTGTAGAGGACAGAAGAGGGCGCCTGATGGCCTGAACTAGAATGGATGGTTGTGAGTTCCCTTCTGGATGATGGTTATCAAACCTAAGCCCTGTGGTAGAGTGTCTAGTGCTCTTAACCATCAAGCCATTTCTCAGTCCCCATGTTTATAGTTTTTGTTTGTTTGTTTTGTTAATAAATTTAAAAATAGGGCTGGTGAGATGGCTCAGTGGGTAAGAGCACCTGACTGCTCTTCTGAAGGTCCGGAGTTCAAATCCCAGCAACCACATGGTGGCTCACAACCATCCATAACAAGATCTGATGCCCTCT
>NC_034603.1:47143776-47149522 GCF_900095145.1 Mus pahari
CAGGGTTTCTCTGGGTAGCCCTGGCTGTCCTGGAACTCACTCTGTAGACCAGGCTGGCCTCAAACTCAGAACTCCGCCTGCCTCTGCCTCCCGAGTGCTGGGATTAAAGGCGTGCGCCACCAACGCCTGACCTGTATTTGGTATCTTGAGTATAAGAAAGTCAAAATTTGTGTGGTACTTCCCCTTAATGGGAAGAATGCAATACGATATTTGTGTGAAAAAACTTAAATTCTGTGCTATTTAATATATTGGAAATTTGACTGCTTTCCTATCAAAACACGTATTTTTGTTACTTGTAGGCTTTTTGGAACTGGGTAGAAAATTATCCGGATGAATTTACAAAGCTATACCAAATTCCGCAGACAGATATGGCTGGTAAGCTGGCTAAAGAGTGACTGGGTGTGGGGTGAGGGGCGGCATGGCACCTTGTTAAACTCTCAGAGGTAAATGTGCTGCTTTTCAATTTATTTTGTTCAAAAGTGTTTTTTCTGTCTTCTTTGATCAGTGGTAACAGGAATTACACTTTTCTCTCCTGTTTCTGTATTATTTCCAGTCCTTTCCCTTCTGAACAAGTGGTAAAGGAAGTTTGAAATGAAGCTCTAGTCTTTCATGTTGTGATTGAATACTGGTGGCTCTCTCACAGCGTGCATGGGTGTGCTTGTGTGTGTGTGTTTTCTAGAACTCTATATTTAGGTATATCTAAGGAGGAAATACCATTTTTACTTCTGAATAGCAATTTTGGGGTAACGCCTGCATAGTAGAGGCTAGAGACCCCTGGGGAACTATCAGCCTTTTGTTCCTCTGTGAGACCCTGAGACTGTGACAACACACAGCTATTCTAAAATACCAACGTTTCTAGGATGGGTCATATTAACTCTTCTCACACTTCTCTTAAACTGTGATATTTGAGTGTTTTAATAATTCTGGGTTTTAATTTAATGCAAGTATTTTCTTACCTAATACAATCATTTAATGTTTGTATTTTTCACAGAGTGTGCAGAAAAGCTGTTTGACTTAGTGGATGGTTTTGCAGAAAGCACCAAACGTAAAGCAGCAGTTTGGCCACTGCAAATCATTCTCCTTATTTTGTGTCCAGAAATAATCCAGGACATATCCAAGGATGTGGTGGATGAGAACAACATAAACAAGGTTAGGCGGGAAATGAGTGTCTTCCATTTCCTGATGGGAGCAGCTTGTTTATTCAAGATGTACACTTTAGTTACGTCCATGCTAGGTCAAACAGTTGGTTGGCCTTAGCAGAGATTATTCACATGTTATATTCATACTGAAATATATGCTGACTGAAAGGCGCTGAACTCTCTTGGTTTTAATACAGAATAATAGTAAACCAGATAAATTCTGTTATTTAAGCTTGTATTCACCATTAAAATACATTTAGAAATGTATAATTTAACTTTATGAATTAAATTTGGCTGGCTATTTGCAAATAAATTGTATAGCTAACAATGTATTTTCTAAGACTTCAGCACAATGACTTGAGGAAATGTATATTGATTATGCTTTTCCATTATGAAACATAACTGTCCTAACAATTTCTGTAAAACTAATAATAACATTTGGAAATTTTCATCTTTTCTATGGGCTGAAATAACCTAGTTAGATAAAAATCAGTTAAAATCATCAGGTCTTGGTGATTCTAAGTTTTCCTTATTATCATTAGTTTAAAAAAGCAGAAATTTGCAAGATGGCTATTTATTGGTTAAGAGTACTCTCTGCTCTTCCAGAGGACCTGAGTTCATTTTATTCTTATTTATTGATGCATAATTTTTATAAAATCATGTTATAGCCCTACCTGACTTTCAGAGTCATTAATGTTACCACATTTAGTTTTGATTTTGGTAATTTCAGTCTGCATGCATGCATAACACTTAGTTGGTTGGTCTGTAGGTTGGCTGGCCAGCTCTGTGTGTATGTGTGTGCACGTGATGGGTAGCACAGATTCATGGTGGCCTGCTCATTTATCTCAGCCCTATTTCCTTGAGCCACGTTCTTTCACTGAACCTAGAACTCACTGTTTATCTGACTGATGTTAGTCAGCAAGCCCTCAGCAACTTTCTTGTCTCTGTCCCTCAAGGCACTTGAGGTCCTGTTCAGCTTTTTTTTTTTTTTTAAATGGGACCCAAACTCAGGTCTTTTGTTTATAGAGCTGTCCCTCCTCCAGGCCTCTCCCCCTCCCAAATCTACCAGAAATTTGCAAATTTTGTTGGATGTCTTTTTTTTTTTTTTTTTTTTTTTTAGTGAACTTTTGGTTTTGTTGGTCTTTTCCTTTGCTGTTGTATATGTTGTTACATTGATCTCTACTTTAATATTTATTATCCCTGCCCACATGCTACTTCTGAGTTTAGTGTGCTCTTTTTCTAATCCTGTGAGTTACTGATGGGAGAACTTAGTTTTCGTGTGTCTGCATTTCCTCTGCATGGCCTTTGTTCTGATGTGTTGAACTGCTCAACTCGAGCTGTGCCTGATGGCCTTTTCCTGATAAGGTTTTATTTTATTTTATTTTTTAATTATTTACTACTATTTACTTATGGCTGTGTTGAATTTTTACTATTTGTGAATTTTCTAGTTTTCCTTATGCTCTGGTTTCAGTACCCTTTACCAGAAGTGACATGCTGTTTAATTTCAACCTCTTTCAACTTATTAAGACCTGCTTAGTGACCTCACATGACGTACATTTTGGAAAGTACTCTATGTGCACTTAAGAACATGTATTCTTCTGGTTTTGGGGTAGCTTGGCTTTTGAAATGTTATATAGATTTGAAGATATATGTGGAGATGAGGTGGAGGTCTGAGATTTTCATTTAGTAGAAAAACCAGGGGAAGAAATTTGTAAGATACAAAGAAAGATTGAGATCACAGAAACTGACTTTTTTAGGTGTTTGGAAAGATGGCTCAGGGTTTCAGATCACTTGCCGAGTACCTGACTGTATGTACCAGCTTCCTCCCTGGGTCATTTACAACTGCCTGTAACTCAGATTCCAGACTCATGGTACACATAAAGCAAGCAGACACACAAACATGCACAGAAACTAAAATGAATCTTTCAACAAGATAGACCTTTTTGCTTTTTTATTACTTATTTTTCAATAAAAAATGTGTGTGTGCTCTGTGTGTGTGTTTGTGTTCCAACAGAGGCATAAGATCTTTAGAGCTGGAGTTACAAGCAGTTCTGCGCACTCAGTGTGGGTGCTAGAAGCTGAATTCTTGTTCTCTGAAAGAGTAGCACGTGCTCTTAACCACTGAACCATTGCTTCTGGGTAGTTAATTTTAATAGTTTTATTTCTTGTTGGTGCTGCTTTTTAAAATTAAAACATACGAGGACAAAGGCCTGGCACACTTGCACATCTAGTTGGTTCGGTCTGTCGTCCTCCTTTGATTGGTCAGGTCTGATTTCCTAGTGATCTTCATAAGGTCTCTATAACCATTTGACCCTGTCCTGAACTGTTCAGGACATATCACAGAAGCAGTGCACAGGTGACTGGACAACGTCACTGGACGTCATCATCATCATCTTCAGTATCATTTTAATTCTGCACGGACTGCCTTTTTATTATTATTAGCTGTCAAGTCTGTTATATACTGGTGCTGCTGCCATCTTCATCTAGATCTATGTAGGGCCCTGAGCTCCTAAGGAACATCTTGTTTCAGCTGGCTTTAATTACGGCTTGTGGCAAAGCTGCATTTAAAAAAATTTTTTTTTATTTCTAGAAATGAAATTTAGAGCAACAGAATACCCTTGGGTATATTGTTTAGAAGGCTGGAGATTAAATATACTCTAGAGTAGTAGAAAAAAGTGAAACAATTTGTCTTCTACCACAACCAAGACAGGCTAATGATTAAGCTTCAAAGGTAACATCAAAATGAAAGATATAATCAACTAATACTTAGTTCAAATGCATAGAGTAAGGAATGTTTCTTTTCCCTGTAGTAAGTCAACAGAGAAAGTAGAAGTGTTTTGTGCGGTTTTTTTAAAGTGCTTACTTACTCTTTAAATATGAAATGATAGCCAAATACAAGCCATTTGTGTTTATAGTTGGAGTTTTAGAGGTGGCTAATTTGCTACTATGTTAGATTTATCTGTAACAGTACACACTAGATGTATTGTCTTCCTATATTTCAATTCTGTAGAAGCTGTTTCTGGACAGTTTACGGAAAGCACTTGCTGGCCATGGAGGAAGCAGACAGCTGACGGAAAGTGCTGCCATTGCTTGTGTCAAGCTGTGTAAAGCAAGCACTTACATCAACTGGGAGGACAACTCTGTCATCTTCCTGCTGGTTCAGTCCATGGTGGTGGATCTGAAGGTAATATGTTGTTCTTTCCCTTCTATAGACTTTAAGAAAATGAAGTGGATAACCTTCTTGTATAACTATTCTGCTAAAGATAATTGCTAACTCTAACTTTTGAGTTACCTTGGATGTTCTGTTCAGAGGACCTGCTGCTGCTGTTACTGTGCTCATTAGTTGAGGCTGAGAACAGGAAGACTGATACTCACTGGGTTTCCTTAATGTATATAGAGATGCTTGGATCTTAGATTATATTGATAGACTATAGTAACTGATATTTTGTGCTTTTTCTGGCAACTAAAGTTTATTATAATCGATGTGGATAATGTTGATTATGTTTATATACCTTGTTAAATAAATACTTCATGACTATTTAAAAGCCATTGTTTTCTATTGGGATTTTTATAGAACCTGCTTTTTAATCCAAGTAAACCATTCTCTAGAGGCAGTCAGCCTGCAGATGTGGACCTCATGATTGACTGTCTTGTCTCTTGCTTTCGGATAAGCCCTCACAACAACCAACACTTTAAGGTCAGATCATTGTTTTATATAACCATGTTTATTGATGTGGTTATCTTTATAAAATGCAGAAACTATAAAGATGAATAGGTATACTTTTATTAGTGTTTCTTTTTTTAAAAAGAGATTTATTTTTATTTCATGTATCTGGATGTTTTAGCTGCATTTATATCTGTGCACCATGTATGTGTACGGGGGTGACGGAGGCCAGAAGAGGGCATTGTGTTCCCTGGAACTGTAGTTACAGACAATTGTGAACTGCTGTGTGTGAGTCCTGGGAACTGAACCTAGATCCTTTTAAAGAGCAGTCACTGGTTTCAAACTTTTGAGATATTTTTCTAGCCTCTTACTAATATTTCTTAATTCTAATTCTTGATGTTAATTTCAAGACCTTAAATTTATTTTATTGAAAGTAACTTACTTTTTGCTATTCTTTTCTCTCTTTTTGTTAATATACATTTTTTTTGGGCAGATCTGCCTGGCTCAGAATTCACCTTCTACATTTCACTATGTGTTGGTAAACTCACTGCACCGCATCATCACCAATGTAAGTCTAAAAGGTATTACTGTATTACTAAACAGTTAAGTTTTCTTTTTTGATTTGGGTTATATGTTCTTTTCTTTTTAAGGAAGATTCTGGTTTTATCAAATGTTCTGAACTTAGACCTTTCTGTAAACCAGAGATTCCCTAAGATGCTTGCACTAGCAGTCGATGTCCAGCCGCAGTTGTATATTCAGTCTCTACCTGAGGCTTTTAGTGAGAGGGATGGAGTTAATGGAATCTTTTGGAAGGAATAAACCTACAAAGTTTCTTTCTTTCTTTCTTTCTTTTTTTTTTTTTTTTTTTTTTGGGTTTTTTTTTTTTTTTTTTTGTTTTTCAAGACAGGGTTTCTCTATATAGCCCTGGCTGTCCTGGAACTCA
>NC_034603.1:47149582-47152046 GCF_900095145.1 Mus pahari
GGAACTCACTTTGTAGACCAGGCTGGCCTCGAACTCAGAAATCCACCTGCCTCTGCCTCCCGAGTGCTGGGATTAAAGGCGTGCACCACCACGCCCGGCTACCTAAAAAGTTTCATTTAAAGTTCAAAATCTGTTGAGAACAATGCCACTGAAAAATGATTTAGTGCTTTTGTAACAAAGCACTTGACAGATTCTTTCTTACTATCTTTTTGTTTAAGTTCGAAGGAAGAATAATTATAGTATAGCCTAGTTGTGGCATATTTAAAATGGTGAAGCTTTATTTGATTTTACCTTTTAATCCCCCTTAATTAGAATAAAACAATGCTTTAAAATACATATTCACAAGAGACAAAAGCATTTCAGAGAAAATAGCTGACTCATTAGAGGTGTTTGTGCTGTGCGTGTACTAAATGGAAAGCGGGCAGGAAAGCAGTAGTAGATGTGGACTGCGGAGTTGAAAAACTGGTATCAGCAGTTGGATTTGAATGTTCTCTGATTTGATTTTTCTTAGTACTACTTTTACACAGTGACAGATATGTTACACTTATGAGGAACTTGTTCACTTGTTTCTCTTTTCCTCCCTTAAAGTCTTTGATGACTAATACTTTGGAGTATTTGTCTTATAACTAAATTCTGTTTCATGACTTGTGAATTAAAATAACACCCATACCTTTATTTGCCTTGGAATTATCAAATTAAACCTAACATTAGTCTTTTTTAAAGGTATTTTTGCAGGGTAAAATAACTCTGATCAAGCTACTTAGTGACATACTCATTTTGCTTTGTGGAGTGCTAGTAACATTTTAGGATGTTAGGTCTCTGTTTCAACCTGGCCTTGCAGGACATCCATCATTCATGAAACAGCAACCACGGTATATCTCCTGCATTATGAACAACTAAATGCTTAGGAATAATACAGTCCTCATTTGAATATCACTGATGGAGGTATAAGTTACACTAAATCCAGTTAGTTCCAATGAGGATAGTATTATGAATTTGAGTCTAGATAGAATATGTTTATATAAAAACCTATACATTTGCCAGTGTAATGATTCAGGCTATTGTCTCATCGACTCAGCACATTGACTCATTCCAAGATTTAGTTTTAAATTTAAAAAACAACAAAAAAGATGCTTTTTCTATCCCATAAGTTTTTATGTAATTCCAAAATACTAGTTGCCTACCTTGATTCAAAATATTGAAAGTATTCCACTTATTAATTGGATAACTTTATAGAATGGTTAACATTTAATAAATCCAAGTTTATAGTCTTTGAATATTCTGTGATTAGTTACTTTAATTGTGAAATATTTTTGTCTATAATTGAATACATAGAGCACTTTCAAGCATGGACTTGGCACTGCTGTAAGTGGCTGAGCTGCTCCTTTCTGGGTTTCAAGCATGCCTGGAGTGTTAGTTCCTGCATGCCTCCGTGTGCCTGGTGAAAGCATGTGCTCCCCTTTCTGAGGAGTGCTGCATGTATGAAGGCACAGTGTGTCTGCATCTGGGGACATTTGTGTATATAAAGTACCTGTACTGACTAGTCTTGAAATACATCAATATCTGTTGAGTGGAATAGCTTGTAAACAACTCAAATAATGCCAGTGTGTCTTTTTGTTTGTTTGTTTCTTGAGACAAGGTCTCACCATGTAGTTTTAGATGGCCTGAAACTATGTAGACCAGGCAGGCCTTGAACTCAGAGATCTGCCTGCCTCCCGAGTGGTGGGGTTAAAGGACTGAGCTACTATACCCAGCCTCCAAAGTGACTTTCAGGTTATACTTTAGTTATACCTCATCCTAGAGATTGCTTGGTAAATTGTTTTTTATTAGAGTCCACACTACCCAGACTTGAGGCTAAAAAATACTGACTTTAAAGTATTTTTAATTTTTAAAGACTATAACAGTAAATACGCAGATTTATACAATTCAGTTTTATAGTTTTACTGGAAATTTTTAGTAGGAAAATGTTTGTTTTCAAGTAATATGAATTCTTTCCTAGATTTATGGAGTCTAGATCTTTAATTTGTTGGTATATATTTTCTTTTTAAATGGTTTGGTTCAGTATACCTCCTCAGCTCTCCTTTTCCATGTCTATTAAACCAGTTTACAACTTTAAAAAAATTATTATATTCCCCTAAAAGATAAAAGTTGTAATCTTTTTGTGGGTTTATGTAGAATGAGAAATTATGTTTGGAGTTTTATATTGCTTCTGTGAGATGTCCTCATACACAATTTATAAGTACTGTGTTTAAATCTAAAACATCCCATTTTCTTTTAGAGATTCTTAAAGTCTATTTGCTATTTGAATTTTGATGCAGTGGTAGTTTTTTGTTTTGTTTTGTTTTTTTAGTAGTTTTTTTTTTTTTAAAAGATTTATTTATTTATTATATGTAAGTACACTGTAGCTGTCTTCAGACACTCCAGAAGAGGGCATCAGATCTTGTTATGGATGGTTGTGAGCCAC
>NC_034603.1:47152501-47160811 GCF_900095145.1 Mus pahari
GAACTCACTTGGTAGACCAGGCTGGCCTCAAACTCAGAAATCTGCCTGCCTCTGCCTCCCGAGTGCTGGGATTAAAGGCCTGCGCCACCAGGCCCGGCTTTCTATTAGTCTTAATATTTTAAATAAACTATTATTAAGGGGAAATGTCTATTTCATTGACTAGTTTCAGAATGTACACACTTAGTAACTGACTAAAATACTAACGTTTTCTTTTATTAACTCAGGGATGTCTAATTTTTAGTGCCTATTTTATTTGAGAATATATCCTTTACTTTGAAATAAATGAATTAATTCCTTATGAAAATAGAAAATTTATATTTTATAAAATTTATAAAAATTTTTAAATCTTAAGTCTAAAAGTTAATATATAGTGCATACATACTACTGTGGTACAGTTTTGCAGTTATCGAAAATGATTACATAGTAAGCTGGTTGTGGTGGCTTCTGCTTGTAGTTCTAGCATTTAAGAGGCTGAGGCAGGAGAATCACAGGTTCTAGACCAGTTTGAACAACATAGTGAATTCCAGCAAGAACCTGTGTCAGAAAACAAACAGATTTAAACTAAACCAAAACTGAAAATAGCAACCTCCACTCCCAGTAATTTGATAAGATATTAAAGGAGATGCTTGTCTATTTAGTTTATTGATTTCTGCCAAGATTTTATGCAATGTATAGGAAGAAGTCAGGACTCTGTGTACTCTCTTATTTTTTGTTTTTTTAAATCATTGAGCATTTTGTTACTTTAAGGTGATTAACAAAACATAGAAATCTGGTTACATTGATCACTGTTTGACTTGGGCACATCAGTGCCTCAAATCTGAGAAATGTGTTATATTCTGTGGTGGTTAGTGTTGTCAATAAAGTCTGAAGATGAGCCTTTGAACATATCCATGAAGATTGATATCATGATTACGTTAATTGCGGTAGGAAGGCCCCCATCCACTGTGTGGTACCATTCCCTGGGCAGTGAGTAGAGAAAGCTCTTTGTTCCTGCTTATGGATTTGATGTGACCAGCTCTCTCCAGCTCTTGCCACTTTAACTTCCTTGCCACTAGAACCTGGAATTGTGAGCTAAATAAATTTTTTCTTCCTGAAATTGCTTTTGTCAGAGTATCTAATTACAACAACATGAAGAGAAACGGAGACAGTAAACACCAGTGTGTAGGAACTGGCTAAATCAAATAACCGAGAGACATCATAACCATAATAGTTAAACATTTATATTTCTTAAATTAATGAATTTTTAATGTGTATGGTTATTTTGTCTACTATATGTCAGCGAACCAGAAGCACACATTTGGTGCTTGTAGAGGCTAGAAGAGGGTGTTGGATCCTCTGGAACAGGAGTTGCAGATAGATGTGAGCTGCCACATAGGTGCTAGGAATTGAGTCAGGGTCTTCTGGAAGAGTAGCCAGTGCTCTTAACTGCTGAACTACTTCTCTAGCCTCTATTTTATTTACTTTTTGAGATGAAGTCTTTCTGTGAAGTCCAGGATATCATTGAAGTTCCTCATGCCTTAGCCTCCCTTGTGTCAGGATTAAAGTTGTACACTACTGTGTCTGCCTTAGTTTTTCTGTAGAGTATGAATGTGTTATTTAATATCAGATTTTTAACTAAAGTATTACAAATTAAAATTTTATATTTAAAACATATTGTTCTCATGTATAATCTATATAAGTAGTGAAAGTTTATCCAGTCATTTTTCTATAAACTGATCAACTTTAATGATTTTTCACAATTACTATTTTTCAAGCATTTAAAATTGAAATGTATTAATTAAATTTAAAGTAAAAGTCACTTAAGGATACACTTAAATAAAACAGACTTTATAAATCAGCTAGATTGGCTAAATGGAAATAGGAAAATATCTATATAAAATAATTATTTTATAAACCCTTAGCTAGGTCTGGGGATGTAGCTCAGTGGTAGAGCACTTGCTTAACACACACCTGTCCCAGGCTCCTGACTTCAGTGTCTGGCATTGTAAAAACAAAGATGCTTAGCTAGGATCAGCCGTCTTTGTTTTTGGTGACCATTTAGTCTTCCATGTGTTGTGCCATCTGCTTATCAACGTAAAAGATTATTGATACACTAATGGCTTTATTCCATTTACTAATTTCATGTTAATTGTTGTTTGTAAGCATTTGACTAACGGTTTTATATAGTCTTTCAACATTGTGTTAAACCACTAATCTCATGGAAAGCTGTGATGATAGCATTTTTACCTGGTGAAAATATATAATGTATGCATGTGTTTCTGAAATTTGTTAATACTAAACTTTTTTTTGTTTTGTTTTTTGTTTTTTTCGAGACAGGGTTTCTCTGTATAGCCCTGGCTGTCCTGGAACTCACTTTGTAGACCAGGCTGGCCTCGAACTCAGAAACCCGCCTGCCTCTGCCTCCCGAATGCTGGGATTAAAGGCGTGCGCCACCACGCCCGGCCTTAAACTTTTTTAAAAGATAAAAATTGGTTGAAGAATTTTGCAAATAGTTTTTAAATTTATTATGGCATTGTTGAGAAAGGACAACCTTATTTGCACATGCTTAGAATTCTATTTTAACATGTGTGTCTGGTTAGTGTTTGAGTTAAAGATAACATTTGAAGACTTTGAAAGTCATATTGTATATTTGCATGGTCTTAGAAAGTTTCTCAGAAAAGTATAAAAGTGTTTAAAAAAAAAGAAGGTATACAACAGTAAAAGAATGTGTACAGCCCATGTGATTTTTGTACTCTATGTTCTCTTGTTTTTTCTTCAGTCTGCGTTGGATTGGTGGCCTAAGATTGATGCTGTATATTGTCACTCAGTTGAACTTCGGAATATGTTTGGTGAAACACTTCATAAAGCAGTGCAAGGCTGTGGAGCACACCCAGCAATACGAATGGCACCAGTAAGAAACCATGAGCTTTGCCTTCCACCTGTGTACTGCATTTCCAGTCTTCTCATTCCTGCTGACGGAGTTAATGGGTTGCCTGGGCCTTCCTTTCCTAGGGATGCTGTATTGCCATGCAATTGCTGCCCAGTTAACAGCGGTTGTTTTTCACAACTTCTACTAGTTGAACTTGACTTTCCTAAAGTTTTCCAGAAAATGTTAACATCTTAATGAATGTCATCTTTCTTGTGTTTTTGGTTTAACTTTTTCTTACTCAGTTGTTTTGATTTGTTTCTTATGTTCAGACATTGGGTTAGAGTGAGTGTCTGATACTGAATGGTACACAGCAAATTAGAAATCGAGTAAAACAGCTGTTACTTAAACAGTATGTTTTAGTAAATAGGATCATTTAGCAAAAATTGATAGGAGCTTGACATTGATGTATTTTGAAACTTAACAAAGGCTCACTTTGAAATTGTGTTCTGAGAGATTGGTTAATAAAGACTATAACTTCATAGAGAGTGGGCTTCCACACCTAATGATAGGATTGTGCTCAGGATCTCCTGACTTTGATGTAGGAAGAGCATTTACATGGTGACTCTTGGTGTTGACTGGTGGTGCTTTGTCTTCTGCTTGCTTTCTGTTCTTATTGGCTGTTGTTGCTCACGGGGTCAGGTGCTAGCCAGTCACTGTGTTGCAAGGCAGTGGGCTTCTGTGGCTGGAAGTATATATAACCCATTGTAACTACCTCAGAAAAGTCCTTGATTTCTTTGACTTTTTTGAGTATAGTTACCATTATAGTCACATCATGTCATTTCAAATGAAAATGCATCATGTCTTCACCTGTTGGTTTTATCTAATAAACTATCCATCTTACACGAATATTTAAGCAGGTGGCTCTCCAGCATTCTTATCTTTCCAAGATCCTAAGGACAGAGCACTTTCCTTTACACAGTTAGGGTCAGTCCTGCACAGCTGTCAGAAGCAGTTTCTAAGGATTTTAAAAATATAACAGGTGTTCAAACGAGGAAGTTTTCTATACAAGGTACCATTCTATTTTTATCTTAAAATATTTATTTTTGTGCTAAAAATAATAGCTGAAAGGGCATGTCATTGATTTTTTTTTTTTCCTTCAGTGCTGAAGATCAATCCCAGGTTTCCCATAAACACCTAACATGTACTATACTATACCCCCTGCCTCAATGGTATTTTATTAAATAAAATTTAATATTCAAGCTTACTTTAGTTTACTTTTTGTGATGGTATGTATACAATACCTTTAATGTAAAAAAATTGTTACAGGTATATATGTTAGTGGTAACATATAGTGTAGCTATGTAAATATTTCTTAACTAGACATTTTCTTTAAGTTCTAGTAATTCCTTGAATTTACCCCCACCTTGTTTTTTGCATTAGGAGGGCATGCTAACCGTCAAACCCAGGAGAGCTTTCCTATGCCCAACTGTACCACTGATCTGTGTCTCCAGCCTCAGCTTGCTGTGTGCTGGGCTATAGCTCAGTGGTATAGTGTTTATTTACCTCTCACACTAATAGGAAGATAATTGGAATTGGTGGAAAGCCATATTTGCTTCCTGTTTAATATTCAACACCTCTGCCACTTAATTTTTATGCATGAGTGCTCAAATGAAATGAACCTCGTTTATTCTTTTGAACAGCCACAGATTTGGTTGGAAGTCTGACATAATCTACATTTTTAACTTCTTAGATTTGGTTGTTAGTTAACACTTGGAGGCCCTACATTATGCTATGATCACTGTTTTCTTTAAGCTGTAACTTGTAAGGATTTCTTGTGGCTCAATGACATGATAAAAGTTTGTTTTATTTCTGTTTTTATTTATTATTTTTCGTAGTATCAGTATACATTTAGTTTTCAGAATCACTTTTAAGGTTTTTTTTTTTCCCCCTTTGAGATACAGGCTATGTAGCTTTGGCTGACCTTGAACTGTCTTCCTGCTTCTACCTCAGTGGTCTAAAAGATTCATTTTTTTTTATTATTTTTAATTAAATGAATATATGTGTTGATGTGTGCACATGAAAGTAGATGCCCATGGAGGCCAGAGGCATTAGATGTTCCCCTGGAGCTGGAGTCACAGGTGATTGTGAGCCATCTGATAGGAGTTCTGGGAACTGAACTGGCCTTCTGGTAAAGCAGAACATCCTCTTAACCACTGAGCCATTTCTCTAGTCCTTTAAAGTTCTGTATATTTGTATATATAGTATGAATGTATGTGTACTGGCTATAGGAAAACTTTCTGCTAATGTTTTCATTAGAGAAAATGGCAAATTAATGTGATCCAGTTGTATAAAGTAAGGAAGTTTTAGAGTTTGGGGATTTTTGTTTTGTTTTGTTTTTCGAGACAGGGTTTCTCTGTATAGCCCTGGCTATCCTGGAACTTACTTTGTAGACCAGGCTGGCCTTGAACTCAGAAATCCGCCTGCGTCTGCCACCTGAGTGCTGGGATTAAAGGCGTGTGCCACCACGCCCAGCTGGCGAGTTTGGGGAATCTTTAAGGTAAACACCATTCTTCGTGTTAATGTGTGAATAGACCACAGATATGTCTGGTGCTAATGCTAGGATCATGGGTTGTGCCTTGTTTACATTGCTTGAAATCATTTTGGTAGCTCTTAGGAATTGAGTTATGCCTTTGCTTGCTGCAGACATAGCAATGCAGAAGTTCTGTCTAGCTGAACATAATGGGCATGCCTTTAATCTTAAGGTCTTGGGTGGCATAAACAGGCAAGTCAGGACTACACAGCAAGATTGATTGATTGATTATTTAATATGTATTTATATTTTTTGAGACAAGGTTTCTCTTTGTAGCCCTGGTTGCCTGGAACTTACTCTGTAAACAGGCTGGCCTTGAACTTAGAGATCTGCCTGACTGTGCCTCCAGAGTGCTAGGATTAAAGGCATGTTCCACCATTACCTGCCTCATAGTAAAATCTTGTTTCAAAAAAGGTTCTGTCTATGAAAAGGTAAACTATTGTGTGTTTCAATATAGTATTGATTTTCTAATAAATAAATCTTGAGCATGGGGTTGCCTCCCGCCTCAGTGGTTTATGTTTCTGACCAAAAGACACCCACCCAGCCTCTATATTTTAATATGCCTTAAACAGCAAAATAGCTGAGCGACTGCCTCACCTCTATGATGTTAGAATCTACCTCCCGCCGATAATGCCAAGTTACTACTCACTAATTTCTATGTTCCATCTTGGCCACATTAGTTCAGTTAGTCAGCCGTCTAGGCCACATTTCCTTGGCCCAGAGCCTGGAGTGCTCTCCTTGCTTCTCTACTCCATGATGGCCTCTGTGTCTCTCCTCTCTCCACACTCCCCTGAAGCATGACGGTTGCCCTTCTTCCCCTTCCTTGTGGTCCCAAGCCTGGGAAACCTAAAACCATGTCTTTTTCTTCTCCCTCACTATTGACTGTTCGTATCTTTATTTACCAATCAGAATTAACTGGGGCCAGGTTCCCTGAAGCTGCATTAGACCCTCTCCTGCAAACTGTTTTGGAGGACCCAATGAGTATTTGAATACAGGCAGCTAGCTATCTGTCAAAGCTTGACAACTGCTTGATATTTTGGGGATAAGTTACTTGGTAGGAAGTAGTAGTCCTTTGAGGACTGGAGAGATAGATGGCTCAGCCGTTAGGAGTACTTGTTGCTCTTAGAGAAGATCTGAGTTTGGTTCCCAGCTCCCACAAGGTGGCTCATGAAAATCCTTATATTTAGTTCGAGGCGAAGATGATACCCATACAAGCAGGCAAACCTCACACATGCAAAAACAAATTTAAAGCTTAAAAAACTAACTACTTGGATTTTTTTTTAAATAAGATTAAAAATATGTTGTTGTTGAAGCCATCCCAGTTCCTTTCTCTTTTACAGAGTACCCTTGGAGATGTTTTGAATGAAGTTAAAACCCAGTTTCCTAAGAGTTGTTATTATATATAGCTTGTGTTGGATTGGATTTTATTGTTTAACTCTTGAAAATTCGTTTGATTTGTTTTGATAACTAAGCAAACTAAGGCCAAATCTGGTTACAGGAATTAGAATGTCTGTCGCATGGTCCAGCAGAGTTATGTCTGACGTTGTTTTGATGCCTGCCTAGTGTCTGCTCAGCTCCTCAGTTGCCCTCCTTTACTAGCAGGTTAGCTGGATGTCGTTTTCACTGCTTCAACAGAGACTCACAGACTCACAGGCTCCCAGAGCAGCGCCAGGCATGCTGCTGTGCTGTGTGCCAGGCACTGTGGGCATGCTGGTATGCTGTGTGCCAGGCACCGTGGGCATGCTGGTGTGCTGTGTGCCAGGCACCGTGGGCATGCTGGTATGCTGTGTGCATTTGTGAGTGATTTTGTGGATGAATTTCTATTTTGATTGAACTAAAAATTTGTCTATTTGGGTTATTTCTCTTTCACAAAGCCAGTTTAATAAATTTTTTCCATTAATATGGCCTTTTAAAGAGCTGCTTTCATAATGTTTGTCTGGTACCATTTCTAGGTTTTGGTCTAAAGCTGCTTTTGATCATTGGAACTAGCTGCTTTCATATGACGATTATACCAATGTTTTTTTCTTTTACTTTTTCTTTTTTTTTTTTTTGGCACTTTAGTATTAATTTTAACTTTTTGAAATATTTGAGAGTAATAATTTATATTTTAAAACTAGAAGTATGCTTTAATAAAATTAAAATGTAAATAAAGTTTTAAATTTTGGTCTTAGATGATATCTTGGCAAAGATGTTTCTTACCATGCCTGTAAAGTCAGCCCTAAAGTTTGAAGTTGGCAGATGGTTTTGGTTCCTAATAACTCCCTGAACCTTTGGCTTAGGAATTTCTTGCCTGGCATAGCTGACTGTCTTTAACCAGAGCACATGTGTCAGATCCTAATTTTTGCAGTACAGAAGATAAATTAGTAAATGAAGTCTTTTTTTTTTTTTTATTTCTACTTAAACAGTTTGTTAAGCAGCTAATTGTTCCTGACTCTATATAACCCACTAATGGTCATTAAATTAAAAGAGGTAGTTGGAATTTCTCAAGTCTTAGATTTCCTACTAGTCAGTTATACTATAGAACAAAATTTGCATGTTAGCACCTGACATTAAACCAAAAATTACTCAAAAAACAATTACTAAATCAGAGATAACTTATGTATTGCTGGTTGTCCTCTGACTGTGTACTTCCTGTGCAGTGCCATGTCACTCTGTTACATCATAGTGAGTTTGTTCGGTAAAGGCTTCACCTTGATTTCCTATTAGACCTTGAAACATACACATGCATGCACATGCAAGTACACACACACACACATATCTATAGAGCAAACATTTCACAGAACTTATTACAAACATTTCCTTTAGTGTTGGAGAGTTTGAATATTTCATTTCTTTTTTTTTTTTTTTTTTTTTTTTTTTTTTTTTTTTTTTT
>NC_034603.1:47160936-47166502 GCF_900095145.1 Mus pahari
TCAGGTGCTCTTACCTGCTGAGCCATCTCACCAGCCCCCAAATATTTCATTTCTTAAATGCTTAAAAATTGAGCACTGTGTGTGTTGGGTGATATGTTCATCTTCAGTTGTTAAAAGAAAGTAGCCTGTCTACAGAAACGTTTGTTATGGTTGGATAAAGGCTTCCTAGTCTGCCATCCCTGTATCTTTCTATGTACTCACTGTAGGCATCCAGGTCAAAAGTAGATGGTGTGTGTGTGTTAGTTAAAGGAAATAGTTTATAAGACTGGAGAGAAGATAGAGCAACAGTGAATCAAGAATGCAATTGTTAGATTTTTTTTAAAATTGACTAACATTCAGAATTATGTTAATCGATTATAATATCTCTGTAATTGAACTACATTTTCACCAGAGTTCTGTTTTATGAATATTCTTAGGTAGAAAGACAAATGTATGCATCCTACTAACTTAAAGAGGAAATGCCGTCAAAATAAAAAAGCAAGTTCCTAACTAATGCCACAACTGCAGAGGTTGCCTACAGAGACCGTTTTAGCAGGTCTAAAGAACGTGCCTTTACTACTCTCTGAAAGCGGATGTTTATTTTCCTTTGTGTGGTATCGAGGATTCACAGTAGTTTTTCATTTCTTTTAGTCCAGCCAAGTGATGCATCTTACAGTTGATAGGCTGCAGTCTATAGTGTATTTGTGTATGTGCATGTGACATAAGTATTTGCTAATTTGAATTCTCTAGTATGTATATTCATGTGTGATATAGATACATTATTTTTCCTCTTACTATTTTCATATTTGAGAACCATTTTTTGAACACAGAGTCAACCTGATATGATGCCTCTAGTGTTTTAGATTATTTTTATATATTACTAGATTGTTATATAAGAATGATGTAAATGCTATAAAAACATTTTTTTTTAAATGCAGTGTTAAATGTATGCCTATTAGCTTATGTTTCTACCATTATTATACATTTGGTGGTATGAAATGTTTGTTTTCAAAGCATTTTAAATAATTTCTTTTATAAAGTATAGCTATTATTCTGAATCTGATGTCTGATTGTTTCTAAGGTGATGCCATGTTTTTGATTTGTTATTAGAGTCTCACCTTTAAAGAAAAGGTAACAAGCCTTAAATTTAAAGAAAAGCCTACAGACCTAGAGACAAGGAGCTACAAGTGTCTTCTTTTGTCCATGGTGAAACTGATTCATGCAGACCCAAAGCTTTTGCTTTGTGTAAGTATTTTTAATGAAATGCTTTGAAATTATTCCACTAATTTATTTGAACTGAAAGGCCAAAATTCTTTTAATTTATGAGTAACCTCTAAAACATTGCTAAGAAAGCCAGTTCCAGAGAATACTAATATACTTAAATCACATTTTCTAACCTTTCCCTCCTCATTGAACTGTGTGTAGTAGCATCATTTGCCCTTGTTCTGCATTATAATCAGACCTATTTCTGGGGTCAGGTGGGACAAACGACTGTAAAATCGGTGCGCTCGCATCTGTACTGCTCACTCTTTCTGCTATTGCTAAGCGAGTTAGCTTCTATAGCTAGCTCCTTGTGTGCTCCTTTGATCAGCTTTCTATTATCATTGGTTCTGCCTGGAACCATATTAGAAGAGAAAGTTAAAATGAGAGTGGTTAATATCCAGTTGTTGCCATAGCTCTGCTTTTTATTGCTGCAAATGGTATTATATTCCTGAGAGCTTCACTTTGGTGCACAGAGTAATTAAGAACTAATGTAAATAGTGTAACCAAGTGAGAGTAAAGGATTAAAAGCACAGGCTCTGGGGAAGGACTGGCTTACTTAACCTTTGTATCTTATGCTTCTCATCTGAAAAGGTAGGCAGTAATATAGTTCCTACTTCAGAGAGACCATTAAGAGTGAAATAGTTTGTGTAAGGCTTTTAGGAACAATTCCTAGCATGTAATAAGCAATAAAATTAGTTACTGCTGTTATTAATAAGTACAGTTTGCATTAGCATTATTACTGTCCAAGTAAAACAGTTTGAATTGTTCACAGGATGGTATGTTTAACTTTTATCAAGTCTCTCTAGTCCTCGACCTATCATGTCTCTAGACCATCAAGGACCATTGCCTTCTGCTTTCCTCAGTCTCAGGCTCATGCTTGGTGCTGTATGGGTTTACAGCTGTGCTCTTCACATTACTAAAATGAGGTCATTCATGACTGTGTGGCTGTGGTTTCAAGAATTCTGTGAACCCCATGTTTTGAGTGTGTGTGCGCACATGTGGTTTTGTTTGATTTTTGAGACAAAGTATTGCTGTATATACTAGGTTGGCATTGAATTTACTATGTATGACATACTGACCTCAGATTTGTTGGGTATCCCAGGCTGGCCTTGAACTAGATGTTGCTGAGTGCCGGAATTACAGGAATGTACTGTCATGCCTCCACTCCAGAATTTTAAAAAATGTTTACATGAGTAATTTTTCTGATGAGAGATAATAGAGCCAGAGTAGATGAAGTTCCTAAAGTGTGGGTTCCCTCAAAAGAAGAGCTATTATCTTTTTGTGGTTTTTGAAAAGTCCACACAAATATGAGAGTTTAGTGGAATAAACAGTTAAATCTTTAGCTTGGAAAAGTTTTAAAAAATTTGTCAGTGGACTCTGAAAATTAGCTTTGTTCTCTTGGTTTCTCTGGTGTGCGGCATGAACTGTGGTGACATCTCACTGTGCAGGCCATAGGACGCTAGGGTTACTCTGTTTACTTGGCTGCAGTTTTATGTTCACCAGTGAACCAGGGTCACCAGTGATGTTCATGTTAAATAAGTTATTGTTCGAAGAACAAGGGTTGAATTGTTTGAGGGAAAATAGTTTAAGTAAAATTTGCTATCTTCCAAGAGTTATGGAATCCTTTTTTCTTCCCTTGGTGATGATTGAACCAGAGACAGGTACTTTTGTAAAGCAGACAGATGCTCCATCCCAGGCCTACCCCTGCGCTTTGTGGGGCTTTTGTTTTGTGTTTGGGGGAGTTGAGAGGGTGGGTGGGGTTTCCTTTGATAGGCTAATTGTCACTACCCAGGACAGCTGCCGAGCTTCATGGACGGTGCTTCCTTTGCTGCCATCTAGTGGTTGTGACTTTCCTCAGTCACCTCAGGAAAGTAAAACAATATTGTCCACATAAATTCTAAACCTCACTTAATAGGAGAAATGTAAAGATGGTCTCCATCATGGTATCTTGTTGAAGTAATTGAATTCTGTCTTGTGTTTATACCATCTTTGTCCTAGTTCCTGTCACTCTGTGTGTTCCCAGCTACTACCATGTCTTACATTCCCCAGTCATTTCTCTACATTATGTTAGAGTGTTCTCTTTAAAGAGTTTTGTCATGCCTGGTCCAACTTAAGTATCTTTTAGCTAAAGTTGCTCTTGGATAACAGGTAAGTGGATCTTTGAGTTCATGACCAGTCTTGTCTAGAGGGAGTTCTGGGACAGTAAGGACTATGCAGAGAAACTGTCTTAAAAAACAAAAACAACAAACAAACAAACAAACAAAAAAAAAAACCCAAAACCCAAAATGTGAAGTTTGAAGGGGCTGGAGAGATGGTTCAATGCTTAAGTACTTCCTGCCTTTGGTTCCCAGAGCCCACACAGGCAGGCAGATCACTATTGACTGTAGCTCCAGCTCTAAGGACACCAACACTCTTTCATCCATGGCTCCATGGCCACCTGCACCCATGTCCTGTCTGCACAGACATGCACACATGCATATAAGTAATAAATACATTTATTAAAAGTAAAACTGAAGTTTGTTTTTCTCCTACAGAATCCAAGAAAACAGGGCCCTGAAACTCAAAGCAGTACAGCAGAACTAATTACAGGGCTCGTACAACTGGTTCCTCAGTCACACATGCCAGAGGTCGCTCAGGAGGCTATGGAGGTAAAGGAAGTGAATTCTGGGCTTTTGAAAGAAAGATTGTAACTGTCTTCTGTACTTTTTCTGAGAAGTTAAATTTTTAAACAATTATTTGACTCTTTCTATGTGCTTTCTTTTAAAAATATATTTTAAAAATTTTAAATTGTGTGTGTGTGCATATGGAAGTCAGAGAAAACTCAGGTTTCTGGTCTTGGATGGCAAATACCTTACCAGCTGTAGCCATCTCATCAGCCACTACAAATTCATTTGCTTTTGAGACAAGATTTTTACTCTATTGTCCTGCCTGGTCTCTTAAATCCTGAAACAATCCCCCTCCTTCAGCTGTAATACTAGCTGGCATTTTAGTTGTGTGTCACAAGTCATGTTGTATTTGGATCACATTGTGTAAAAAATTTTTGGTAGCTTATAGTTTCTTTATTCCTTACTTTATTCTTGTGTCTGCGTAATGGGGGTAGGATGTGCCTGCACACGCACTGGCACGTCTGGAGATGAGGGGACAACCTGTGGGGTTTGTCTTCTCTGTCCACCTTTATATGTGTTCTGAAGATTGAACTCAGGTGTTCAGGCTTCTGTAACAAGTTCCTTACTGATGAGCCAGGTAATGGATGGTAGACATTCACTGTCATTTCTATTTGAGAATTTCTACAAATAATACTATTAAAGTTACTGTATCATTTAATATTTCCATTAGTAGTATATTGGTGTTTTGGTATTTCTCCATTGTTGATGACACTAGTTATTGTCTGTTTTTAAATTTTGTAAACCTACTGTGTTAACAAAGGTGACTTTTAAAAAAATTATATTTATAGCTGGATGGTTATGGTGCATGACTTTACTCCTAGCACTCAGGATGCAGAGGCAGGTGGACCTCACAGGCAGTCTGATCTCAACCAAGCCTACACAGAAAGACCCTGTCTCCAAACAACAACAAAATTACATTTACTGGCTTTTTCCCCCCCAGTTTTTATTAGGTATTTACTTTATTTACATTTCAAATGCTATCCCCAAAGTCCCCATTACCCACCTCCCCACCACCACCACCCCGGCTCCCCTACCCACTCATTCCCCTTCTTGGCCCTGGTGTTCCCGTGTATGGGGCATATAAAGTTTGCAAGACCAATGGGCCTCTCTTCCCAATGATGGCTGACTAGGCCATCTTCTGCTACATATGCAGCTAGAGACACAAGGTCCGGGGGTGCTGGTTAGTTCATATTGTTGTTCCACCTATAGGGTTGCTGAGCCCTTCACCTCCTTGGGTACTTTCTCTAGCTCCTCTATTGGGCGCCCTGTGTTCCTTCCAATAGCTGACTGTGAGCATCCACTTCTGTGTTTGCCAGGCACTGGCATAGCCTCACAAGAAACAGCTATATCAGGATCCTTTCAGCAAAATCTTGCTGGTGTATGCAATAGTGTCTGCATTTGGTGTCTGATTATGGGATGGACCCCTGGGTGGGGCAGTTTTTAGATGGTCCATCCTTTCATCTCAGCTCCAAACTTTGACTCTGTAACCCCTTCCATGGGAGTTTTGTTCCTAATTCTAAGAAGGGGCGAAGAGTCCACATTTTGGTCTTCCTTCTTCTTGAGTTTCATGTATTTTACAAATTGTATCTTGGGTATTCTAGGTTTCAGGGCTAATATCCACTTATCAGTGAGTGCATATTATGTGAGTTCGTTTGTGA
>NC_034603.1:47176216-47223260 GCF_900095145.1 Mus pahari
TATTATCCTTTGAAGGGCTGGATTCATTGAAAGATATTGTGTGAATTTGGTTTTGTCATGGAATACTTTGGTTTCTCCATCTATGGTAATTGAGAGTTTAGCTGGGTATAGTAGCCTGGGCTGGCATTTGTGTTGTCTTAGGGTCTGTATAACATCTGTCCAGGATCTTCTGGCTTTCATGATATCTGGTTAGAAGTCTGGTGTAATTCTATTAGGTCTTCCTTTATATGTTACTCGACATTTTTCCCTTACTTATTTATTGTATGGGAGGATGTGTGCATAGCACAGCATCTATGAAGAGGTCAGAGAATAACTTGTAGGAGTTGATTGTTTCTTCCCACCATTGGGTCCCAGGGATTGACCTCTGGTTGTCAGGCTTTTACTGACAGCAGTGTCTTTACTTATCCCGCTCATCAGCTTAGAGTTTACTTGTTTTTTAAATTATCTTTAATCTTTTTTTTTTTTTTTTTTTTTTTAACAGCTCAGTTGTTATCCCCCTCCTGGTCCACCCACCAACAGTTCCTCCTCCCATCTGCCCCTCCCCCAGTTTCCAAAAGGATGTTCCCACCTCCAACCCACCCCAAGTCTCTTGAGGGTTAGTGTGTCTTCTCTCACTGAGGCAAGACCTGGCAGTCCTCTGTTGTATATTTGTCCAGGGCCTCATATCAGCGAGTGTATGCTGCCTGGTTGGTGACTCAGTGTCCAAGAGATCTCAGGGGTCTGGGTTAGTTGAAACTGCTGGTCTTCCTATGGGGTCACCCTCCTCCTCAGCTTCTTCTAGCTTTTCCCTAATTCAACCCCAGGGTCCCCAACTTCAGTGCATTGATTGGGTATCTGTGTCTTGCCGCTTTTTGGGCCTCTTGGAAGGCAGCCATGCTAGGCTCGTGTCTGTAAGCACACTATAGCATCAGTAATAGTGTCAGGCCTTGGAGCCTCCCCTTGAAAGATGGATCCCGATTTGGGCTGGTCACTGGACCTCCTCAGAGTTTACTTTTAAGTGTTATTTTTGTACTGACAACTTAAACATATACCTTTTATTTAAATGAATTTTTTATAATTAACATATACAATTAGTTTAAGACTTAAGAATATATTCAGGGGGCTGGAGAGATGACTCAGCAGTTAAGAGCACTGACAGCTCTTCTGAAGGTCATGTTGGCTCACAACCTTCTGTAAAGGGATCTAGTGCCCTCTCCTGGTGTGTCTGAAGGGAGTGACAGTGTACTTACATATAATAATAAATCACATATATATATAATTTATATATATATGATTATATATATATTTATATAATTTATAATGTATTCAGCCCAGAAAGTTTCCTTTTTGCAGTTAATACTCCTTCCCATGTTCTATACACTTACTGGTCAGATTCTGAAGATGTGGGTTAGTTTTACAAGTTTGTAGTTCTTGAGTAAGATTCATCAAATATGATCTTATTTGTTCACCTCCCTTAAGTTAGGAAAAATTTTTTGACACTCGTGTATTGTCGCACATGTTAGTTCCCTTTTCCTGGTTGTTGATGAATATTGCATTGGCTTGTTCACCAATGGGCTCAATTGGTAGACAACATGCACTACTACTGAATGTCAACCTTGTATTCCTTTGCCGTCCTCTTCTTATCCTGTGTCTTTTCCTTGGCTCCTTTGTAATAATTGATTTGCTTTGTTAATGTAATTAGTTTGCATTTTAGATAAATGAAATAAAGGTTTTTATTTTCAGTTCAGCATAATTGCTGTAACTGTATTGTGTTAGTGGTTGATTTTTCTCAAGGTTCATCCTGTTTTATTCTGTTTAGTGTCCCATTAATATGAATATAGCACAACTCATTTACTCATTTATCTGTTGATGATCATTTGTGTTTTGCTTTTGGCTCTTTAGAAGTACAGCTTTTGCTGGGTATGGTGGTGCATGCCTTCATTCCCAGCATTCAGGAAGCAGAGGCAGTTGTAAATTTGGGGCCAGCCTGGTCTACATGTTGAGTTCCAGGCCAGCCTGTTACAGAATAAGACTCTGTCATCAAAATTGATGATGATGATGATGATGATGAAGGAAAAAAAATTGATAGCCTCTAGGTACACACACACACACACACACACACACACACACACACAATGTGAACAGATTTTTTATTTTTCTTGAGTAAATTCTAACTGACGTAAAAAATCTTACTGTGTGGTCTCACAAGAGACCTAGCATAGCTATAAGAATACTGGAAGAAAGATAGTACAAGCATAGAAAAGTGTAATGTAGTACATAGAAAGTAAAGGTGTCTTATTTATGTGTAAGGATGTGTATCTGTGAATGTGTACACGTGTGTGTGTGTGTGGGTCCCCAGGGAGGCCAGAAGAGGGTATTGGCTCCCTGTAGTTGAAATTACATATAGGTGGTTGGTCACCTACTGAGATGGATGCTAGGAACCAAATGCAAGTGTTCTAGAAGAGCAGCAGCAAATGCTCTTAGCTGCTAAGCCATCTCTCTAGCCCCAGATTCACTGGAGAGAGGGGGAGGGGAGGAAGGAAGGGGGAGGGAGGGAGGGATGTGGGGGGAAAAGAGAGAGAGAGAGAGACAGATCTTGTTACAAAGGTTCAGTCTAGGAAGTAAAAGTGCATGAAGTTACTAAAGCTTCAGGATGTATAAAACACAATGTGTAAAGTGCTATAAAGACAGAAGCTGTTTACAATCCAGAGGCAGTAGTGTTCCTGAGAACTTTTCCTAACATCCGGTAGTAAAGATGGGGTGGGGTTGTTATCATCCAGTAGACTATTACACTGAATTCAGACAGTAATTTTATTTTCCAAGTATAACTGGAAATATTTAACATAGGAGACTTAAAACTATCAAAGTATTGAAACATTATTTTATTGCCGTAGTAGAATTAAGATAGAAATCAGTAAGAAAAAAGTGTATAAATTTTAAAATGTTGATATTGTGTTTTCGTTTACATACTACTGAGTATAATTTAGTGCAACTACCATTAAATGTTATTTTATAATATCAGAGCTAAACATAAATGCTGATAGTTAACTCCTGGTCATAGAGAGAAGTGCACATGTCCACTTACAGAGCACACAAAATGGTCAGCAGTGCAGCTTGTGTTGTGTCTTCCTCCAGAGTGGGCGCCATTCAGATGTGTCAGCCGAGTAGACAATTCCTGTTATACTGATTTAATTGAATTCTTTGCAGTAATGAAAATAAAATGAATTGGATTGGTGACACACTCATTTAATCCCAGCTCTCAGGAGGCAAGAGACAGGAGGCTAGTTATGAGTTCTTGGACAGCCTTATCTACATGGAGAGTTCCAGGCCATCCAGTACTACAGAGTAAGACCCGGTCACTAAAATGATGAAGATGGTGAAGAAGAAGAAAAGAAAAATTGATGGCCTCTAGGTCACTAATACATAAATCTAAGTTGTGAACAGTGTGCATTTTTCTTGAGTAGATTCCAGCTAACGTAAGACAACAACAGTAACAGCAACAACAACAGCAATAACCAAAACCCCCCAAAGAGGCTGGTTTACATAGAGAGTTCCAAGACAGTCAAAGCCACATAGACCCTGTCTGAAAGTAAACTAAACCAGCGTGAGTTCCTGATGAGTGCAGAAACTGGAGGAGTCTCACCGACAGTGAGAATTATCAAAGGCAAAGTGCATTCTGTCGACTCCTTTACACAAAGCTTCACAGGCAGAGCAGCCTGGTGAGGGCAGGCAGAGAGCCGATGCCTGGTGGGCATAAGACAGAGTAGAGCAAAGGGGTGTGTGTGCGTGTGTGTGTGTGTGTGTGTGTGTGTGTGTGTGTGTGTGTGTGTGTAATCATCCTAGAAATTGCTACATTGCTTATATTGTCTTTGGAGGATCTATTCAAATATTTTGATTATTTTCACTTCAATAATCAATTCTTAACATTTCTTGTCTTGTGTATAATATACAATTCAAGATTAAAAAATACATGTATCTTCCTGTAATAGTGTATCAGGAAGACCTTAATTATTCATTAGTAAGAGAATGGGTTTATATTTGAGAGAGTAGTATTTCAACTTGGCATGCTATTAAACATCCATTCAAACTATGTGAACCACTCAGCAGTGTTTGAGAATGCTTAGGAGATACTAGATAAGTGTAATATGTTTGGAGCTTGTTGAAGCTGTCAGTCCCACACTGTGTAGAATTTATTCATCAAGAACAAACCACAATAATAAGGTGTTTCCCAACAAATTGTATCATCTAATGACTTCTTAGCCATCTTTTTAATGTCACTGTGTTCTCTGATACTGGCATGATGACATAAATCACCTTTGAGGTACTTCTCAGGGTATATCTCTGTCAGCTAACACATAGCAGTATGGAAAATTAAAGCAAAGGAGAACATGAAAAGGAATATAATCTCATTGAAATGCAAAAACCTAATAAATTTTTATTCAGATTAAACAAAAAACCTTATTAAACAGAGAATGTGCCACCTAAAAACCCCTAAAATATCCCAGTCTCACCAAATGCCAAACTATTTGTGAGTGACAGGCATAAAGCTGGGATTTGGGTCTTAGCTTCTGTTCTTTGTACTATACCAGAAGACTGCCTTCTCTTCTTTGTATGCATAATATAAAGTCCTTCAAAAACACAGATGTGCTTTGGCAGTTCAACACCCTCCAAAAGAAAACCTCAGTATGCCTTAGGTTCTTTTCTTTTCCCATCAAACACTTTGCCGAAGTTTCTATGATGGGTCTAGAACCCCTGAAGCAGCGGAGCTCATAAAGACTGTGCCCCTGTCTAAGAGCTAAGATGTTACATGTGTTTGTCTTGTCACATGTGTTTGTCTGCAAAGTTCAGATGGAATAAGAGAAAGCAACTGCTTTAAATTCCCAACCAAATTGATGCCACTGTATGAAAAACAATAGAAAACCCTAAAGTACCAGGAAATTGTATCAAGTGTTTGTATAGTAGTGGTAAAACTGAATTGCAATTTGTACTTTTTTTTTTTAATTGCTAACTGTAAGTTATTTATTTGTTTCAGGTAACAGTTCATTGATGTTTTAATAACAGGGGCTTAAAGATCCCATATGTATTTTTACCATGGACCGAATGTACTGAAATGTACAATAGAATTTGCTAGGGAATGGGGAAACACTGTGGAATTGCAGTCTAGCTTGAGCTGGTTTGATGAAAGGGTCTTTGCTTTAATAATCTTGGATAGTTTTAATTTATAAGCTAGCATATTTATATGGAAGTTACTTATTTAAAATGAGTCACTTAATTCCTGCTAGTCTTCATTAACTAAAGTAAACTGTTACTAAATATAAAGTTTGTTTTGTTTTTGCCCCTCTGTCAATTTTAGAAAGTAACTTTTCTGTCTAAAAAGTTTATGTAACAAGGAAGTTAATTTCTGCTGTTTCATTGTGTGGGTTAATATTGCCGTATGTGTTAATTTTAGGGGAGATAATTTATTCTAGAGTTATTAATTATTGAAACCTCGTTGTTTATTTCCTGAAGCAGCTTGGTGTGTGTATATTGTTTTGAGTTCATTCATGGCTCCATGTAGAGTAATGATGGCAGGGGCAGAGGGAGTTAGTTAGTTTGGGGTTGGTATTCTGACTGGCTTTCAAAAACGTGTTTTTCACTGTTCCTAAGACAGACCCAGCTGAGTTTGTTAGCATTTGTAAAACGAGTGCTCCAGTGTTATTTTTCCAAGGCGTTTTCAGTGCCTTCTCTTTGTACATTTCAGGCTTTGCTGGTCCTTCATCAGTTAGAGAGCATCGATCTCTGGAACCCTGACGCTCCTGTAGAGACGTTCTGGGAAATCAGGTACATGGGCTTTCACATTTTAATTTGGTTATTGTCTTTAAATGTTAGCTGTGAGATATTTAGTTCATTCTTATATTTAATTTGAATTGAAAATGTTCAGAGAACTATCACATATTTGTGAAAACGTTTTAAGATGGTGTTAATTTTTGTCAGCTGGCTACACGTTTTTCTACTTCATGTATCATCCTGTGTGGTGCACTTCTAAGCAGTTACAATTGTGTTTGTTGTTTTGAGACAGGGACTAACTATGTAACCTTGGCTAGCCCAGAACTTAACTGTGTAGATCAGACTGGCCTTAAAGTCTAAGAAATCCACTTCCCTCTGCCTCTGGAGTGCTGCATCTAAAGGTGTGTCCTATCATGCCTAGCTATAATTGTGTTTGTTTTGTTTTGTTTTTTAAGTTTATTTATTATTATATTTAAGTACACTATAGCTGTCTTCAGACACACCAGAAGAGGGTGACAGATCTCGTTACAGATGGTTGTGAGCCATTATGTGGTTGCTGGGTTTTGAACTCAGGACCTTCAGAAGAGCAACCAGTGTTCTTAACCACTGAGCCATCTCTCCAGTCCCATAATTGTGTTTTTAATAGATTTTTTCAGTTATAAGACTAAAAGTATTGACATTTTGTAACTTAGCTTTTAATTTTTAAACTAAGCATATAGCTCAGTAGTGCAGTATATGATGTGCATTAAAGGAGTGGTGAGCTAGATCTTTGTCAATCTTCTGTATGTACTAGTGGTTTTGGTGAATTAGCTAAAAACAGGCATATATGTATAAATAAGAAAATATGTATAGGATTTAACTGTCTATTTCTGAAGCCGAGTAGATGGCTTTCTTTAACAAGCATGAGGGCACTATATTAGGAAGATGTAAATCTATAAACCTAGGCCTATGCTATTGTCTCATCATAGACATGGGTGTGTTAGGTATGTGGAGACCGAGTTAAAAATCTAAACTCTAATAATGACATAGTCATTGGAGATATATGTAATTAACTTAACACATCATAAATGCATTTATTTAAATATATATGAAATAGTGCAACATAAAATCAATTTGAATTGTCAGTGAGATATTTTATATTTTTTCATAAAGTCTTCAAAATTTGTAGTGTGTCTTACTACACTACATTTGAAAACACATTTCATTATGGACAAGCTTCATTTAAAGTGCTCAAGTGGTCACACGTGGGCGGCTCATAGCTAAACAGCACAATTGTATAGTATTGTAGAGTATACAGAACAAATTAGCAATCTTGTTCTCTAAAGTATGGGAAATGGACCAGGTGTCAGGTGTCTTGGCTCACACATTCTGTTGTGAGTCTGTACTTTCACATTTGGAGCCAGAAAGCAGTTACAGCCTGGGAATGAGGGACTATGGCTGTGTTCTGTTGAAACTTCCTTTATAGACGTGAGAGGCATGGCAGCAGTTTTTAGGCCCTGCCTCCAGGCTACTCGTGCTATGCAGGCTTTGCTGTGTGTGTGAATTTATAATTTTTCTGATCCCCACTGCAAGGATAGAATTTTTTTTAAATGTGTTGTTATTAACATTTGGATAAAACCTGTAAACAAGTAAAACTAAGCCTCTAAACGTACATCTACTATGAAATATGTCACGTTATGTATGATTATGTATATGTATTAGGTTCTTGATGATTTTGTAACAATGAACTTTTTGTTACTGCAGCTCACAAATGCTTTTTTACATCTGTAAGAAATTAACTAGCCATCAAATGCTTAGTAGCACAGAAATTCTCAAGTGGTTACGGGAAATTCTGATCTGCAGAAATAAATTTCTTCTTAAAAATAAGGTAAGCACAGTGACTTTTTTTTTTTTTTTTTGTTTTGTTTTTTTGAGACAGGGTTTCTCTGTGTAGCCGTGGCTGTCCTGGAACTCACTCTGTAGACCAGGTTGGCCTCAAACTCAGAAATCAGACTGCCTCTGCCTCCCAAGTGCTGGGACTACAGGTGTGCACCACCACTGCCCGGCTGTACAGTGACATTCTTAAATTAGAAATATCCCGATAGTAAGGAGATGTGTTAGTTTTCATTTTACTGCTATGATAAACACCAGGACCAGCAACTTGGGTTGGGTGTATTTGGCTTACATGTCTTGATGGCAATCCATCATTGGGGGAAGCCAAGACAAGGAACTAAAGCAGAGGCCATGAAGGAGCACTGCTTACTGGTTTGCTCTTTGGCTTGCTCATTATACAACCCAGGACCACTGGGTGATAATTGCCGACAGTGGACTGAGCTCTCCCGCATCAGTCATTAATCGAGAAAATGTCCCACAGACTTGTCACCAGGCCAGCCTGAAGGAGTCATCCTTTTAATTAAGGTTCCCTTTCTAAGATTACTCTAGCTTGTAGCCAGGTAACAAAAGGCTAACCAGCGCAGAACAAGTTAAAAAGGTTTTATTAGCTGGATTATATCCTACTTCAGCTCCTCCCTCAATGAAGTACTTAAGAGAAGTGGAAGTACAGAAGGTATGATCTGGTAGTCCAGCATTTAAATATTCTAGGTTTTGAGTTGGTAAATGGAAGGTTAATGAATTCTAGTTGACTTAAGTAAGATTCTGGGTCAGGCCTATGAAGAGTAGAGGCTACTGTAATCAAAGATGCCTCAAATAGTGTTTTCTCTTTATTTTTAAGTCCTCATGACTTGGCTTTCGGAGCTAAGCTAGTCTGGGAAATAATCTTTAAAAAGCTGAAGGGCAGAAGTTGTAAATTTAAGTTAAATTTGTATGTCTCCCCTAAAGTTATTTGTCTGTTAACTGGGTATGGTAGCACATGCCTATAATTCTAGTACTGTTGAGGCCAGCCTGAGCAGAGTGGATTCCAGGCCAGCCTGGACTACACATTGAGATGTTGTTTCAAACAAGGCCTGAGGATGTATCTTAATAGTGGAGCACTCAGGTTCTGTAGAGTTAGGGATGATTTTATCTTTTGAAAAAAGATCAGGAATCGTTTTTTAATTAGAATACAATTTTTTGGTCCTGAACTGTTGAAACATTGAAGTTCTGGGGAACAGGAAAGAACCTAACGTTTCTTTTAACATGTAATTTTTATAATCAATTTCAAGGTTTTTCTATTATAACATAATTTGAAGAATACTTGATTTAATTAATTTTTATCCAGGCCTAGAATTATAGCTATAAGAAACCTTACCAAGCATCTTGATACAATTTTATTTAGAGGAATGCTGATGGAGAGGTAAGGTTATTTGTATCTGGCTTATATTGTGTTTATGTCACAGAACAAAGTTTGTCCTGAAGATTTTAGACTTAAGAATTTTGTGTCTTTGGCATATTGCCTAACATGGTCACTGTTAGTAATCTAGTAGTGAATCAGAGGTACTCTGTAAGGGCTGGCGAAATAACTCAGCAGTGCTAATTATCCTGACAAGGCAAAACTGTAATCTATAGATTGATAAAGTGCTACCATTTTCTTATAATAGATTTTACATAATCATCTAAATTGTACTTGGTTTGGAGGTTAGACAACTGAGAGGTGTTTGAAAGAAAGATAGTGCACAATCCTTATTTACCACAATGGGTTAATGAATGTTTCTAAAGGTAAAGCTTTTGGAGAGGAAGGTTTCCCAGGGCTGCCTTAAATAGAAAGTCAGTTCACACTACTCTCTCAGTGCCATCGCTGCTTCTTCTTTCTAGCAGGCAGATAGAAGTTCCTGTCATTCTCTCTACCTTTATGGAGTAGGATGTGAAATGCCTGCTAGTGGCAATACCACTCAGACGTCAGTTGATCATGATGAGTTCCTACGTACCTGCACTCCTGGAGCATCTCTGCGGAAAGGAAAGGGGAATTCCTCAATGGTAGGTAGCTTCCTCTGTAACTCTCCCGTATCATCATCTTTGCCCTACTTTTCTAAGTGGATGTTGGTAACTTTCGATTAAATAATTTAGCACATTAGTTGCAGACTGCTCGGAATTTAGTTGTATTGCTGCTCACTGTGGAACCCTGGGCAAATTTTTCACGACTCTGTGCCTTAGTTTCTTAGATTACAAGAGGTGATAGCAGGACATGGTGGAATACACCTATAATCTTAGTGTTGCAGAGGCTGAGGCAAGAGGATCATAAGTAGAGTTTTTGTTTTGTTTTTTAAAGACAGGATATCACTGAATAGCTCTGGCTATCCTGTAACTTACTGTGGACAAAGGTTGGCCTCAAATTGAGATATCTGCCTGTACCACCATGCCCAGCCTTTCAGCCTTTTAAGTTTTCCTTTTTTTTTTTTTAAGTGTGTATGGGTGCTTTGCCTACCTGTATATCTATGCACTCATGTATATCTGATGTCCACAGAGGCCAGAAGAGGGCTTCTGATCCCATGAACTGGAATCACGGGTGGTTGTGAGCTGCCTTGTGAGTGCTGGGAAGCAAACCCCGTTCTCTGGAAGGGCAGGCATTGCTCTTAGTGGCCTTAACCATTGGTTTATCCCTCTGTCCCAGAGGGGACAAGTTTAAAGGTAGGTTTACATAGTAAGACTGTCTTCCACAAAATCAATAATCAGAAAGCAATTAATAATAATAGTTAATAACAAATAATAAAACCAGTATGATTGTTGCTCCAGAGTTTTGAGGATTCGAGTAGGTAAAATGTAAATAGCACATGATTATTTGACACTATAGCTGACCACTATAATCATTTTTTTTTGTGTGTGTGAAAAAGTCTATTCAGATGTAGAAGTTGAATTAAAGGAGGTTCAAATTAATTATAATTAAAACACAGTATTTTGCTTAATTTTTGGATAATTGTTGCTAAGATGTTATTTCTTTTTCTCTTTTGGCTTTTATTTTTATTTATTTATGTATACATACATGTATATATGTATTGACACAGTCTTGCTTTGTAGCACAGGCTAGCCTTGAATTCGCTGTAATCCTCCTGCTTCACCCTTGCACATACTGTAATTAAGGGCAGTCGTGCTTGGCAAGGTTTACATTTGTAGACTAAGTCCCAAATATGCCAGGCTGGCTTTGGTCCTCTTGCCAATTCCACACAAGTGAGATTATAGATTTGTATTGCTATGTCCAGCAGGACATTTATTTCTGTAAATGTCCTTAAAACATAAATCAAAATATGAGCAGAATTATGAAATCATTATGGAAGGTTTTGTCTTTCAGACAGAGCCTTGTTATGCTTACGTTTCACTGTAGCCTGTTGAGGCAGAAACCTCAATGAGCCCTGTAGCAGCTGCAGTGTGTGCTTCGCCTGTGTCCTTGGCATTGGCTTTCTAAGTGTTTTTGCTGTCTTTGTGCCTCAGTGTTAGTTTGTGGGTCATTGTTTCAGCCAGTACTTCCGGGTGTTTGTTTCTTCCCTATAGGAAGCAGTGCTCGCTGTTGCTTCCTCTTCCTTTGTCAATATGGTTGACCCACAAGTGGATCAATTTTACTGCATTGGACTCTCTGTGTCTTAATCGTATATTTGTTACAGACTATCTGCATTTCTGGAATCTAGGATAATATCTATTCCAATTGAAATGAGTACCATTATAGGAACCATATATTGGTTCACATCTGATTTAGAGTAAGGTACATCAGAAAAAGATCTTATTATTAAAAAGGTAAATTCTTATTTATTTTGTGTGCTATGGTAGATGGTACATTGTTCAGTTTGTAAATACAGTCATCTGAGTTGCAGATACATCCCTCCTTCCTCCCAGGATAGCACAGCAGGGTGCAGTGGAACCCCACCTATATGCCGGCAAGCCCAGACCAAGCTAGAAGTGGCCTTATACATGTTTCTGTGGAATCCGGACACTGAAGCTGTTCTGGTTGCTATGTCCTGTTTCCGCCACCTCTGTGAAGAAGCAGATATTCGATGTGGAGTGGATGAAGTGTCAGTACACAACTTCTTGCCCAACTATAACACATTCATGGAATTTGCCTCAGTCAGCAATATGATGTCAACGGGTAAATGTGGCTCTTTTTTTTTTCCCCCCCTCTTTTTTTAACCATGTTACTTTGACTGACATCTAATTATTTTTACAGTGGAGTCTATTTAAAGAACAGTTTGAAAGTTTTCAGGGCAAATTCATACGGTTTACTTGAGATCCTTTTCTGAACAAGGTAGATGTAATTCAGTGGCATTTGAAATAGAAATTTTACTGAATTTTTAATATGCAAACTTATTGGTAACTGGCACTGTAAGTTGATGTTAGTTATAGATTCTAGAAATTACTCTGCTTGAATTATAAATGGGGAGATTTTAAACACCCGGGCATGTGTTTCCGTAGACATAGGTGGGAAGATGGCTGTTTTATGTCATAGACCTTTTGGAGTTGGGGATCAGTAAATACTCTTGCAGAGGTCGGTGAGAACACGTGTTCGCCTCGGTTGTCAGAATCATTTGTTTCATTCCTTTGCTCTGCTCTGTGTGGGGCAGGCTCCCAGGTGTGAAGATGGCTCTGAACACTAACTGGGTTTGCTTGCTGTCTTTGCTTAGGAAGAGCAGCACTTCAGAAAAGAGTGATGGCCCTGCTCAGGCGCATTGAGCACCCTACTGCAGGAAACACTGAGGTATGGCCTCAGCAGCTGCAGCACCTCCCCCTCCCTATGTTACAAGCCTCCTGTTAGCTATGTGATCAGAACAACTTGAGAAGCAAATCTGACTTATGTGCATATTACAAGTAGGGTATCCTCAGAACCTGCATTACATGTTGACTTTGAATTCACCCCTAAAGTTGCTCCCTAGTGATAATTGACTTCATTTTAGGCTTGGGAAGATACACATGCAAAGTGGGAACAGGCTACAAAATTAATCCTTAACTACCCAAAAGCCAAAATGGAAGATGGCCAGGTGAGTTTTTTTTTTCAGTGAATTTTTGTGTATTAATAGATCTGTTGCTTCACTTAAGTAATCCTTTATGAGCTACGAAGAGTAGGATATTATATAGAGTTGTTTTAAGAATACTTGTGGTCCGTCTGTGTCTGTTTGCCTAATCTTGTAGCTATTAGCCACATGTATCTGTTAGAATGTAACTTTTAACTCATTTAATTAAACAAGTTAGACTTACTTTTTCAATTTTACAGTAGCCAAGGTTCAGTATTTATTTACTCAGTTGGATAGTAGAGATGTAAAAGGTTACATGACTACAGGAATATTAAATAGCTCTGCTAGAAACCACTTAGCTGAGAGACCATAGATACACATACAGGTAAAACATTTATACACATAAAACTAAAATTAAAAAATAAATATGTATATGGTAGTTTCAAGTTTTTAATATAAAATATACTTTTTCTACTGGTAGAAATGGATAACAGTAATTTGTAAGATTTTTATTCAGTCTATGTTGAATTCTTGCTTTTCACAAAATGTTGTGTTTAGGCTGCAGAAAGTCTTCATAAGACCATTGTTAAGAGACGGATGTCCCATGTCAGTGGAGGAGGCTCCATAGACTTGTCTGACACAGACTCCCTACAGGAATGGATCAACATGACTGGCTTCCTTTGTGCCCTTGGTGGGGTGTGCCTGCAACAGAGAAGCAGCTCTGGCCTAGCAACATACAGCCCTCCTATGGGTGCTGTCAGTGAACGCAAAGGGTCTATGATTTCTGTAATGTCTTCTGAAGGGAATATTGATTCACCTGTCAGCAGATTTATGGACCGGCTTCTGTCCTTAATGGTGTGTAACCATGAGAAAGTGGGGCTTCAGATACGGACCAATGTGAAGGACCTGGTGGGTCTGGAGTTGAGTCCTGCTCTGTATCCAATGTTGTTTAACAAACTGAAGAATACCATCAGCAAGTTTTTTGACTCTCAAGGACAGGTGAAGTCTTCCCCACTTTGTTTTTTACCCTTCTTTATGAATACAATAATAGTTTGAAATAAATCAAGACTCTTTCTTTCAAATTATTTAAATTATATACCAACATGATAATTCACTTACATCTTTAAAAACTTTCATAATTACAGAAAAAAATTCATGTAATCTAGGGATCAACCTGCTTCTCAAGAACTCAGGCCTGTGGGTATGCCTGGAGTTATGAATAATGGATATGTGCCTTCGTACCTCTGTGTATCTGTGTGTTTGTTTATTTGCCTGTGGTGTTCCTGCATGTGATGATTACGTCAGTTTCATTGTCCTGGTCATGTTGTCTGTTCATTGATGTAAGATCGCTAATGGGCTGTGTTTTTGGTTGTGCGTGTGTAGGTATTATTAAGTGACAGCAATACTCAGTTTGTAGAGCAAACCATAGCCATAATGAAAAACCTACTGGATAATCACACTGAAGGCAGCTCTGAGCATCTGGGACAAGCGAGCATTGAGACAATGATGCTAAATCTGGTCAGGTAAGTATTCTGTTCTGGTAAACATTCTGTTCTGAATCACAGCAGAGTCTTGTTTTAAGAGGTAAGACCTCATATGCACCGATAATGGGGATGATGAAATAGTTTGCCATTTTTTTACTACATACCCAGTGTGACTATGGCAATAAGATAATCAGAAGTTGTATATGTTCCTACCTAAGTAAAATTTAAATATTATTCATGTCTAAAGTTACATTTACTTAATTTTGCTTAAAGATTAAATTTGGAATACCTTATCTTTTGTCCATATCTGATCTTTTTTTTTTTATTCCATGTTTAATTAGATACGTTCGTGTTCTTGGGAATATGGTCCATGCAATACAAATAAAAACAAAATTGTGTCAGTTAGTTGAAGTCATGATGGCAAGAAGAGACGACCTCTCGTTTTGTCAAGAGATGAAATTTAGGTGAGTTCTCAGAAGAACAAAGCAGGGTCTTATAAATATTACGTTAAACAAAGTGTAGAAAAATAGCAAGGCTTGTTGTACGGGGAGGGGAGGGAGGTACATATTTGCACATATTTGTTTTTTCTGATTATCTTAACCAACTTTCTCAAAGCTCTGTGCCCATAGGCATTTGTTTTTCTGTTTTGTTTTCAGTCTTTCTTTTTAAAAAAATTCTCCCCTTTCCTGGAACTAATTAACTTATGGGCACTAAAAGTTTCTGTTTCCACATTGCAAAGGGACAGTGCAAAGAACCAGCATCCGAATTGTATCTGTGTCCTTCTGATTTTTAGTCCATCACCCCTGATAGTGTTATCTGTTCTATAAAGTCACACTAGACCCATCAGCTGCTTGCCCTAGTAGAGCACTGTTTTGGTTATCAGCATATACCTACAGTTCCTTCAGTCAGAAAGCTAAGGCAAAAGTTCAAGGTCAGTCTGGGCTATACAACTATACAACTAAAACTTTTGTCTAAATAATCAGTAAATTATGTGTTAAAAACTTACTTGCTCTTTTCCTTTTTGTCATTCTGCAGGAATAAGATGGTAGAATATCTAACAGACTGGGTTATGGGAACATCAAACCAAGCAGCAGATGATGACATAAAATGTCTTACAAGGTAAAATAAAACAGAACAAAAATGGACAGAGAGAGAGAGGGAGGGGAAGGAAGGAGGCGGTTTTTAAAGTTCTATCATGTTTTCCTTTACTCAGGAACACCAGTACAGAGATAGCTGTTAGTTGTGTTCCGTTGTTTTGTAGGTGGTAAGCTTTTGCATTTGAGATATTTAAAGTTCCTTTTATTATTTTAATGGAAGGACTTTTAGTTGAAGCATGTGAGATAGTCTTAGGAAAGTGGTATTAGCTTAGGAAGTATGGTTAGCAGTGACTGAGAGAAGATACATAAAGCATTAGGCTCTATGACTTTAGGTAAAAACATTGATTGAGGAACATAATTATGATGAGTCTTTAAGGCGTAATTGCTTAGGTGCTGTAATGACAGATGATTGATATATATCAGAAATGGTAACTGTGATTGGATGATAATTTCATCCATTTTTCTGTTCAGGTATGACTTGATAATACATACTATTTGCTGATTGGTTGATTAATTGAGTTTCTTACTTCCATCATCATCATCATCATCATCATCAGTTTATCCATTTGGCCACTTATTCATTTATTTATTGATGGTGTTTCAAGACAGAGTTTCTCTGTGTAGCTCTGGCTTGGAACTCACTCTGTAGACCAGGCTGGCCTAGAACTCAATGACCCACCTGCCTCTCTGCCTCCGGAGTGCTGGGATTAAAAGCATGCACCACCATTGCTTGTCGAGTTTTTTCATTTTTATATTGTGATGTTGGAGCTTGAACCCAAGACTTGTAGATGCTAAACTGGATTACATTCTTAGCCCCATAGTTTTGATTTAACGAAGATATTATGCTTAAGATTACTTATTCGTAAGTTTCCCCACCAGTTTGAGGTCTTTGTGTGTGTGTTCTGAGCTTGATATATTTACTGATGTTATTTAGGTTGTATTTATAGTGTACTTAGTGAAGAAGAGAGCGCCTTAGGTTCATGTCTAAAAGGCTCATAGTTTCTAAATAACTTTTTTTTAGAGATCTGGACCAAGCAAGCATGGAAGCAGTAGTTTCTCTCCTCGCTGGTCTTCCACTGCAGCCCGAAGAAGGAGACGGGGTGGAGCTGATGGAGGCCAAATCACAGTTATTCCTTAAGTAAATGTCAGCCACCAAAAACCAGAGCAAAACGCAGATACAACTTCCTCCTCCATAGCAGTGTAACCAAAGTAGCTAATTATTATATTTAAAAGTAGACCTAATTGCTTCTAATTGTGGCCATTGACTGCTCTCATGAAGATAACATGTCTACTTGTGAAAAGACAGAACCAAGATAGAAAAATAATTTGTGTCGAGGTTTTTAAAGAAAACAGTGGGATAGTTGAAATTTTCCTTGTAATGAGTATAGATTGCCTGTTAAGTCATTTAAAATGACAATTTCTAAACAGTTTGGACCATGAGTTTTGTAGCTAAATATTAAAACTGACTTTTGCCAGCAAACATGGCACATTTTCTGGGTTTATGTCAGGAAATGAGCACTGTACTTTGTCAGGATAAAATAATGCTACCAGCAACTCAATAACGAGCCACATTGACTTCTGACCCCAGTATTATAAAAGCAGATGCTCACAGTGGCCCATATAATCACTCAGAATGCATGGTTAGCTTGCTGGTTGGTGTGGCCTTCACTGTGTAAAGGTCAGTCTCTGTATTTTCCAGGTACTTCACATTATTTATGAACCTTTTGAATGACTGTAGTGAAGTTGAAGATGAAAATGCACAAACAGGTGGCAGGAAACGTGGCATGTCTCGGAGGCTGGCATCCCTGAGGCACTGTACAGTGCTTGCAATGTCAAACTTACTCAATGCTAATGTGGACAGTGGACTCATGCACTCCATAGGTGAGATCAAATGAAAGCTACACAAAAAACTGGCCTAGCATGGTGCACAACTTTAATCCCATTAACTAGGAAGAAGGAAAAAGAAGATCTCTTATGAGTTCAAGGTCAGCCTGGTCTACACAGTGAGTTCCAGGACAGCCAAGGCTACACAGAGAAACCGTGTCTCTAAACAGACAAACAAGCAAGCAACCAAACAGAACCAAAACAGAAATATAAACGCTAGAGAGCTGGGCTGGAAGGATGGCTCAGTGGTTTACAGGACTGGCTGTTCTTCCATGGGACCTAGGTGTAATTCCCAGGCCTCTGTGCTAACCAGGCAGACATAAGGCATGCAAAACACTCATACACAGAAAACATAAGAATCTAGAGTTGACATAACATGCAAAATGAAAATTGCTTCATTCAGGCTGTGGTGGTAAATTTGCATCTGTCTATCCTCATCAGGCTTAGGTTATCACAAGGATCTTCAGACAAGAGCTACATTTATGGAAGTTCTGACAAAAATCCTTCAACAAGGAACAGAATTTGATACGCTTGCGGAAACAGTGTTGGCAGATCGATTTGAGAGACTTGTGGAACTGGTCACAATGATGGGAGACCAGGGAGAACTCCCTATAGCTATGGCTCTTGCCAATGTGGTCCCTTGTTCTCAGTGGGTAAGTTCATTGAGAAAGTCGGGAAATAGAATGCCTGACATGTAGCTATTGCTTCAACAAATAAGTATCTTCATAAATGTTTATTAAGTGAATTGACAAAAAAATACATAATGGAGAGCTGAGACTGTAGCTCATTGGTAGAATGCTTCCCCTAGCACCAGAGAAAGTCCATCATGATTGTGCTTGCCTGTAATCTCAGCACTTGGAGGGTGAAAGCAGAAGGTTCAGAAGGTCAAGGTCCTCCTTGGTTAGATAGTGAGTTTCAGGCCACTTGGAGCACTATAAGACTGTCTAAAAAAAATAGTTGACCAACTTGAGTCATTAAACCTTTTTTCTTAATGTGTTTTGTTTCTAACTGTAGAGAAGTGGTTGGTATTCCTACCCCTGACTAGTTCTTTCTTTACAACCCAGTGAAAAAAGTTCATGTAATCACCAATGGGAAGAAATGTGAAACACTGATGTTTTTTATCTTTACATAGTATATAAAGTAATTAGTGAACCTAACTTTAAGTTGTTAATAATACTAAATCTATAATGTGCGATTTTTGCTCGATAACTATCTCTGCTTTATGCATCTTAATTTTTACTTGAAGTATTACATTATCATTGGCATTTGAAATTTGCACTTGAAAGCATGCTGGATATGGTCGTACACACTTATCATTCTAGCACGTAGCATGTGGAGGCAAGAGAGTGAAGACTCAGAAGTCATCTTTGACTACAGAGCGAGTTCAAGGCCAGCTTGGGCTGCATATAAGTCTGTGTCTCCAAACAAAATGGACTGATAAAATACCATAGACATACATGACTATTTGTCCATCTACATTTATTTTGTATTCTGGGGATTGCTGTCAGGGCCTTACTTGTTAGGCAAGTGCTTTATCGCTGAGCTGCACCCTCTGCCCATCAAATGATAACATTCTTAGTAATACATTTGAAAACGTTGAGGAAGCTTTGTTCATTTTCATTTTAAAAGCCATGTGGATCCCTGTATTTTTGCTTATACCTTTAATTCCAGTAGGGAGAGGCAGAGGCAGGCAGATCTCTATGAGTTCATGGTCAGCCTGGTCTACCTGGTAAGTTCTAGGCCAGCCATAGCTTACCTAGTGAATCCCTGTCTTTTTCCCCCTCCTTTCTTAAAGTCATATGGATATTTTATCAAAAGAGGAAGGAAGGAAGGAAAAAAGACTTCAGTAAGAGTAAACTACTAATTATTAAAACCTTAGTTTTTAGATTGGGAAAGGATTTTTACCAATCCTAAATCTGATAGAGGACTAATATCCAATATATACAAAGAGCTCAGGAAGCTGGACTCCAGAAATTCAAATAACCCCATTAAAAATGGGGTACAGAGCTAAACAAAGAATTCTCAACTGAGGAATACCAAGTGGCTGAGAAACACCTGAAAAAATGTTCAACATCCTTAGTCATCAGGGAAATGCAAATCAAAACAAACCTGAGATTCCATCTCACTCCAGTCAGAATGGCTAAGATTAAAAAAATTCAGCTGACAGCAGATGCTGGCGAGGTTGTGGAGAAAGAGGAACACTTCTCCATTGCTGGTGGGATTGCAAGCTTGTACAACCACTCTGGAAATCAGTCTGGCGGTTCCTCAGAAAATTGGACATAGTACTACCAGAGGATCCAGCAATACCTCTTCTGGGCATATACCCAGCAGATCTTCCAACTGGTAATAAGGACACATGCTCCACTATTTTCATAGCAGCCTTATTTATAATAGCCAGAAGCTGGAAAGAACCCAGATGTCCCTCAATAGAGGAATGGATACAGAAAATGTGGTACATTTACACAATGGAGTACTACTCAGCTATTAAAAACAATGAATTTATGAAATTCTTGACCAAATGGATGTATCTGGAGGATATCATCCTTAGGTAACCCAATCACAAAAGAAGTCACTAGATATGCACTCTCTGATAAGCGGATATTAGCCCAGAAACTTAGAATACCCAAGATACATTTTGCAAAACACAAGAAAACCAAGAAGGAAGACCATTGTGTGGATACTTCACATCTCTTTAGAATAAGGCACAAAATACCCGTGAAAGGATATAGGTACAGAGACAAAATTTAGAGCTAAGATGAAAGGATGGACTATCCAGAGACTACCCCATCCGGGGATCCATCTCATCATCAGCCACCAAACCCAGATACTAATGCACATGCCAGCAAGATTCTGCTGAAGGGACCCTGATATAGCTGGTTTTTTTGTGAGGCTATGCCAGTGCCTGGCAAACACAGAAGTGGATGCTTACAGTCAGCTATTGGATGAAGCACAGGGCCCCCAATGGAGGAGCTAGAGAAAGTACCCAAGGAGCTGAAGGGAGATGCAACCCTGTAGGTGGAACATCAATATGAACTAACCAGTACCCCCTGAGCTTGAGTCTCTAGCTGCATATGTAGCAGAAGATGGCCTAATTGGCCATCATTGGGAAGAAAGGCCCCTGGGTCTTGCAAACTTTATATGACTCAGCACAGGGGAAGGCCAGGGTCAAGAAGTTGGAGTGGGTGGGTAGAGGTGCAGGGGCAGGGGGAGGGTATGGGGAACTTTCAGGATAGCATGTGAAATGTAAATAAAGAAAATAATAATAATAAAAAAATATTAGTTTTTGCTTAAAAGCTGTAATGAGAGGGTGAGGAACTGGAAACTGGTTCAGGAGTCTTCCAGAAGTCTGGATTGGATTCTCAGCTCACATGGTCACTTCATAACCACTTGTCAGTCCTGTTTTAGGGGATTGGGTGCTCTCTTTGGCCTCCCTAGGCAAAACAACCATTTACATAAAATTAACAACAACAAAAATCAAGGAAACCTACCAGTAGCAGAGGCTTGAAGGGTGGGTTGGTGGTTAAGAGTGTTTGCTGCTCTGTAAAAGAAGTGGAGCTGCGATCCCAGCACCCTTCCAACAGCTGTAAACACATGCTGACTAGCACCAAGAGGCCTGCCTGTGCAGTACCAGTGCACACGTGTACTCATGTGCACGTGCATTGAAAATACACAGTTAAAAACAGAGAGCCTGTGAGATGGTGGTTTTTATATCTGAAAATAAAGCTCATATTCTTTGCCCTATAATCCCGCACTTCACCTGGGCCCCGCCTTATCTGTCTTCGGCTGATGCTGAGGCTCCTCTCTGTGTTCACCTCAAATGTGCTAACTCTGTCCCTGCCCTGGAGTACCCGTGCTGCGGCTTTCTGCAATACTTCTGTGGTTGTTTGGATTTGATTCAGTTTGGTATTAGTAGAATTATTTAACATGAGCTCTATCCTCTTAGCAAGTTTGTTTGTTTGCTTACTTGCTTTATGACAAGGGATGGTCTCACCTTGTGGGCTCTGGCTGGCCTGAAACTCACTGTGTAGACAGGATGGCTTCCGACTAGAGATCCTCTGCCTCTGTTTTCCAAATACTGGGGCACAGGCATGCATCTCCACAGCTGACTTACTTACAATTGTACTTTTATGCCCATTTATTAGCAATACTCCTAAATTATTTTCTTCAAACCTAAAATTTTTTCACACATCTTCAAATGTATTATCAGTAAATATTACGAACTTTTTAGCATTTAACTGTAATTAAAAGTCATTTAGTAGTTTTCTTAATGAAGAGTGAAGGTCTCGTGAAGCAACCTAGTGGTAGAGTTCTGATCTAGCATGCATGAGAACCCAATCTTGATCCCTCCTAACACAAGAAAACAAATGTTGCTGTAAGTCTGTGAAGCTTTGACAACTATTTCTAACCTTTATATCACGTGACTTAAAATACCTTTTTTTTTCTTTTTCTTTTTCTTTCTCTTTCTCTTTCTCTTTTTTTCTTTTTCTTTTTCTTTTTCTTTTTCTTTTTCTTTTTCTTTTTCTTTTTCTTTTTCTTTTTCTTTTTCTTTTTCTTTTTCTTTTTCTTTCTTTTAGTTTTTTGAGACAGGGTTTTTTTGTGTAATAGCCCTGGCTGTCCTGGACTTGCTGTGTAGACCAGGCTGGCCTCAAACTCAAAGAGATCTCTGCCTGCCTCTGTCTCCTGAGTACTAGGGTTAAAAGCATACACTACCATTCCTGGCTTGACTTAAAAATACCTCTTATGTATTTACTTTTTTGGAGCTAGGATCTCTGGTATAGCCTAGCTGGCCTGGAATTCATTGTGCAGAACCGGGATATCACCTCAAATGCGCAAAGTTTCTCAGCCTCCTGTGCAGGGATTAAAGGCACCCAACATCATACCTCGCCTCAATTACTTAAAATTCTTTTTGAGATGTTATTTATTCTATTTCATATATATAGGTATTTTGCCTGCATGCATGTTTGTGCACCATGTGTATAAAGTGCCCAAAGGGGCCAGAAGTGGCTGTTAGATGCCCTGAAATTGAAGTTAAAACAGTTCTAACTGCATGTGGGTACTAGGAATTGAACTTGGGTCCTCTCAAAGAGCAGTCAATGCTCTTAACTGCTGATCTAGTCCCCCAAATTATGTTTTTTTCTTTGGCAGTTTCATACATGTAAACAATCTCTCTTGATCATATGCACCAGTGTTTCTCAACCTTCCTAATGCTGTGACTCTTTAATACAGTTCCTCATGTTGTGGTAACCACAAACCATAAAATAATTTTCATTGCTACTTCATAACTATAGTTTTGCTATTGTTATGAGTAGTAATATAAATAATATGCATGATATCTGATATGTAACCCCTATGAAAGGATCATAAGATCCTCAAAGGGGTCTCAACCCATGGGTTGAGAACTGCTGATATATACCCTTGGCTCCCCACTTTCTTTCTTTTATTTTTTTTTCTTTTCTAAACTTTTATCTGCATTTATTTGATGCTGAATTTATTCCTGGGCCATGAGTTTTTTTTTTTTTTTTTTTTTAAAGATTTATTTATTTATTATATGTAAGTACACTGTAGCTATCTTCAGATACTCCAGAAGAGGGTGTCAGATCTTGTTACGGATGGTTATGAGCCACCATGTGGTTGCTGGGATTTGAACTCTGAACCTTCGGAAGAACAGTCGGGTGCTCTTACCCACTGAGCCATCTCACCAGCCCCGGGCCATGAGTTTTTGTTTCTTCAGTTTCTTCCAGGATATCTTTTTCTTCTGTGCAGCTTCCTCTTGGGGCTTTGGAACAATCTGTTTTTCTCAGTGAGGATCATCTCAGTGTGGCAGGGGATGCTCATGGATGGGTTAATCCGGCCATGAGCTCTGTAGGTTTGTCGGCGCCCCTTAGGTTCCTTGTTCACCTGGCTGTGTTCAATGACTAGAGCATCTACATCTAAACCAGCTGGCCACCATCCAGCCTGTGTCCAGCCTCACTGTTTGGGCTGCACCTATCAACACCTACCGGCTCCACCATCATTCTGCCGGAATGGCACACATTGCTTCTTTAAAGTGGCATCCTTCAGATACTTGGTAGCTTTGAGGATATGCATACCCTTGATGGCCTGGGCAGTTTCCTGGGTGTTCTTAAAGTGAACATGAAGGTTTGGACCTCTTGAATTGCATGATTTTGTGGGGTTTTTTGGGTCAAGAGAGTAGCAAACTATCTTCACAGGTCACCTCTGGCCACTTACAGGAAGAGTAGCTTGGAACTTTTTAAAAGAAAAACAAAACAAAACAAACAAAAAACTCAAGACCAACCTTATTAGCAGAGCTGTTGAGGAATCACAGATATCTACTAACGATGTGGTGGGTTTTTTTCTCCTTGTAACGCTTATGTAACTCAACCTGGCCTCAAATTTCTGCTCTTCTGCCTTTACTTCCTCAGTACTGTGATTACAAATGTGTACTGTCACTTTTTCTAATTAAATTATTTAAAAATTTAATTTGATTTTGTAAATACATGTTTTAAAAGTCAGTTGTTTAGAATTTGGGGGGTTTAGGAGAAAGGATGAGAGCAGAAAGGAATTTACTATGGGGCCTAAAAGCAACAGCTGCTGCTGTCTCTCTTTATTATTATGCTGGAATTGAAACAGTTAACTTTCTGTGCTAGAAAAGCCCCTCACTCCCCTCCTGATCTCCTGAGCTGGAGCCCAAGCCCAACAACTTCAATTTGTCCATAAATTATTATCATTTTTACTTAACTCATAATGGAAGGTAGATTGTCAAAGATGTATTGTGTAACTACAGGGGGGCTTCTGGGGTATTTGTAGTTTGGATTATTCAGTTTTTTTTCCCTTACTCCAGTGTCTCGTTCTTATAATATTGGGACCAGGCCAGGCTGAGGACAGGGCTCTGGACCATGATGGCCTTTAGTACTGTTTGAAGGTTAAGGGTTCTTTTTTTTTTTTTTAAATAGCTACTGATATTTTCTTTGTCTTCTCTCAATGTTGGGTTTAACACTGAATTACAGTTTTAATAATTGTGTAAAACAAAACAAAAAATCACAAAAACTTTAAGGAATGAAAAGCTTGTTGTACAAATAATAGAACTGTTAGCTTCAATCATAACTCTAGTTGTATGTAAATCTAACTGAATTTTGGGTTTTAACCATCTAGCTGATCCCCCTCCATTCTGATTTTTAAATAATCCCTTAGTATTTGCATTTTTGTTGTTTTTTGGCCTTGGTCATACTATATTTAATCATTTCTAAGAATGCAGTCTGTTCAAAAATGAACTCTTATTTTATGATGTAATTTAGCCAGATCCTGATGTCTTTCTGCCTTCTGGTAAAGTCTTAAATCCCTCATCTTTCACTAGTTAATTTTTACCATTAACAGCTATTAGAAACAGGTATTAAAAGTCATCTTTTTTAGACAAAGGTAAATCCTAGGAATAATAAGTTATTGTTTACCTTGATTATTATGAGCTTTAGATATGCCTTTTTTCAAACCTTTTACAAATTTTTAAATCTACTTAAGAAAAGAGTAAAATTGTTCACAGAAACACAATTGTGCTTTGTTACCAGGATGAGCTGGCTCGAGTTCTGGTCACTCTGTTTGATTCCCGGCATTTACTCTACCAGCTGCTCTGGAACATGTTTTCTAAGGAGGTAGAATTGGCAGACTCCATGCAGACTCTTTTTCGAGGCAACAGCTTGGCCAGTAAGATAATGACATTCTGCTTCAAGGTTTGTGTCATTCACTTTGTGTGCACACAGGCACTAGGTTTGCTGAGAAGGAACTGTTTACAGACTGTGCTGGTGGATTATCTTTTACATGTAGGCTGTGTGGCTATGGCTATGGCTATGGCTATGGCTATGGCTATGGCTATGGCTATGACCGTGACCATGACCATGGCCATGGCTATGGCTATGGCTATGGCTGCGCCTGATTGTGTGTTTCCTTAGGTGTATGGTGCTACTTACCTACAGAAGCTCTTGGACCCTTTATTACGAGTCATTATCACATCTTCAGATTGGCAACATGTTAGCTTTGAAGTGGATCCTACCAGGTTTGTCATCTTGTCACAGTTGCTCCCTCACTCCTCCCCAGTACTGCATGAGGTCATCCTCATCTCATGTTCCTCCCTTGGTTTTCTGTTGTTTTCCATAAAGGCGATCCATCACTGTGTAGCCCAACCTGTCCTTAAACCTGTACTCTTCCTGACTTGGCTCACTCTCCTGGGGTTATAGCCCTTCTCTTCACTCTTAAAAGGTTTGCAGGTTTTACACTAAAGGTTATATGCAAATACATTTTCCTTAAAGAATAAAAACATTAGTAGATATCATTAAAGGCATCATTGAGTACCACCTATGGATACTGTTGTGGTTTACTCCAGTCTGTCCTTTTTCCATTCTTTTGTATAAACATATATGTAATTTTAGAAGATGTATACTGTATTGTAATTGCTTAATTTTAAAAGGTAATAAATCTGTGGTTTACAACCTAATTCTTTTGGTTTGGTCATAGGCCTTAGATCTTTCTGTGAAAGTTTATGAAGATTACTGTTACTCTTTTATACTGCTGCACAGTATTACATAGTTTAGCTCTGTTACTATTTATGCAGTAGCATAACCCTTTGACTTTTTCCATAACTTCATTATTATTGGGGTTTTGAAACAGGATCTCACAGCATAATTGTGGCTGTCCTGGAGCATGTTATGTAGATGAGGCTGGCCTGGAATTCAGAGATCCACCTGCCTCTTCCTCTTAAGTGCTAAAGTCATATGCTACCATGCCCAGGCCAACATCCTTATTAGTATTCTAGCATTGTCTTTTCCATACTCAAACTGTTTGCTGTGGAAATGGTTTTTCTAAATGCAAATGGGGCTTTTTGTTTCTTTGTTTTGGTGATGTTGATAATTGTATTTGACTCCTTCTACATACTAGGAAGTGCCTAACCACTAAGCCTATCCCCAACCTCAGCAGAAATCTTTTTGATGCTTACTTTGTGCGAAGTCATCAGCAGTCCGCTGTTGACAGCAAAATGCAGCATAGATTGTTACTTCATCTGAGCCACCTTTACCTCACTCACTGTGTGCATTTCATAGTCACTCTAAGCTCCAAGGAAAAGTACATAGTTTTAAAATGTTCTTGCACAAGGTCCTATGGGATTAGAGATAACTAATTAATAATGTTTCTTATGTCTGTTTTTAAGAAATATTATTTTGTGTATGTGCTTGATGTATGTTTGCCGTATACATGTAAAGGTCAGAGTATACTTCCAAGGATCAAACTCAGATCAACAGGTTTTCTTGGCAAGTGTCTTTATACATTGAGCCATCTTGCCAACTCAGTCCTTTATTTCTGACCATGTTAAAAAATCAAGAAGGCAGACTAGCATATGGCTGATGGCTGAGTGGTAGATAACTTGTCTAGTAGCATGAGTCCTTGGTTCCTTCCATCCTCAGCAAAACACATACACACAGATACACACACACACAATCTAAGAAGATATAAGGAAGGGAGGCATCCATAAATCAGCTACAACTTTCATTTTAGATAAAAAATGACTTTCGAGGGGTTGGAGAGATGATTCACTGATTAACAGACTTGATATTCTTCTATGGGACTTCTCTCTGTTCAGTTTCCAACATCCATATCAGGTGGCTCATACCTACCTCTAAGTGCGGTTCCAAAGTAGCTCCTGGCCTTAGAGGCATCTAAATGTGTGGCACGCAGTCACACAAATTCACACATATAAATGAAACCCTTTAGCTTGGTGAAAGAGACCTTAGATCCCCAGGTACATAGGATTGTTTACACTTGAGCCTATGAACCACTCTGACAAGTCAAGATTTTGAAAATCTACTCTCCTGTGTTCACAGGAGGAAAAAATGGTTAAGAGTTCTGAGGGGCTGAGGACATAGCTCAGTGATGGACGCTTGACACAAATGCAGAAGGGTTTGGGTTATCTCCCTGGGGAAAGCTAGAAAAAGAAATGGAAAGGAAGGAGGGGAGGGGAAGGGAAGGGAGAGGGGAGGGGATGTGGGGGAAGATAGAGGACAAGAGGAAAAAGTGAAAGACAGATTGGCTGAATCTAGCACAGGTTGTTTAGATTGTGTTTGGCTTTTGCCATTCTGGGAATCAAACTATGGGCACACATATGCTGTAGAAGTTTCCTGCCACTGAGCTACATCTCTAGCTGGCAGTAACTTGTCAGAGGGCTGAGGTCCCAAGGCAAACCACCATTCCAAAACTTGAATAGAAACAGCTGAATACAGAGTGGCAGAGCTTACCACAGGAAAGAGCTGCTGGAGCCAGTAACTAATAGAGGTGCTTATTCCATAATTAATGAGTTGCTAGAGGTAGAGTATGGACTTGCTTAAATATTAGACTTCCTCAGGGTAGAATGAAGGGAGGGACAGAGGGAGGGAAGGAGAGGCAGAGGCAGAGCACAGGAGTGTGGGGAGATGCTCCCTGATTTACAAACCCAGGAAAGAATGTGCAACCCTACACAAAATCTCTACTGACCCCCACCAGGTACCTCATCCAGTTAGTAAGCTTAATTTAGTGATAATTTTCTAATTTTCTAGTTTGCAGACACAAATAGTTTCTAAACCAATTGATTTGTCTTTACTTTTCATCCATTTCTTTCTAATCTAGAATGTAGCACTGGTTACTAATACTATTGTTGTTGTTGTTGCTACTGTTTATAGTTATTACCATTTTACAAACACTGGAACTCCACCCATCTTAGGCTGGTGGCCAGGCAATGACTGTAATACTTTGCCATCATTTTATTTTTATTTTTTCATTTCGAGATAGCATATCAGTAAGTATTCTAGTTTGGCCAACAACTTGTGACCCTCTGACTTCAGACTCCTTAGTTAGGATTATAAGCCCCATATCAAAGTCCAGCTGTTACTACTACTTTCATCTTTTTAAAAATTAATTAGTTAATTAATTTTTACACTCCATATTTTATCTCGCCACTTCCCCTCCATCCACGCTCCAACTATTCCACATCCCATACCTCCTCCCTATTCTTCTGTCTCCATGTGGATGTCCTCACCCATACCCCACCTGACCTCTAAACTCCCTGGGGCCTCCAGACCGGGAAGTCCTCTACAGTATGTGTATTGGGGATCTCATATCAGCTAGTTTATGCTGCCTGTTTGGTAGTCCAGAGAGATCTCGGATTGGGGTACAGATTAATTGAGACTGCTGGTCCTTCTACAGGATCGCCCTTCTTCTCCTCTGCTTCTTTCAGCCTTCCCTAATTCATCTTATGTGTATATTTTGTCTGTATACCTTTGCATCACATGTGTGCAGTGTCTCTTCAGAGGCCAGAAGATGGAAGCAGATGCATTGAAACTGGAGTTACAGATAGTTGTGAGTTGCCTTTCTGGTGCTGGGAGTCAAACCAGGGTCCTCTAGAAAAGTAGCCAGTAATCTTAAGCACTGAGCCTTCTCTCTAGCCATACTATTACATTTTTAAATCAGTATTTTTACTGCATTTAATTGTATGAATCTTATCAACTGGTATATCTTAATTTACCTACTACTCAAAGATCTACTAGTATTAGAAGAATGCAACTTAAAAGGTTTATTAAAACATTTCAAATAAATATACCTATGTGATAAAAATCTGTAAATTTTAATTAACTAAATGAAAAAATCATGTGTCTTCTAATTTTACAAATGAACTGTTTTGAGTATTGTGTTTTAAAATACATTATTCAAACAATTTTTTTTTTTTGGTAAAAAAAAAAAAAAAAATTAGACTTCCTGGGGCCCAATCTGAAGAGGCTACTCCACCTTTACTTCAGAAGGCTTGCTGAGTTTCCAGGAGGAAGGTGAGAGAAACACACCTTTGTGCTTTGGGCTGGAGAAACGGAATCATTTCAAATACGCTCTTTGGATTCTGTTATTCCTAACCAATTTATGTTTCAAGAGACAAGCACCCTTTCCTAGCCTTATCTGACCTGGAGAATGGCCTTTAGCTACTTCTAACCTTCCACCACACCACACCCTTCTGCCTCACATAGGGAGTTCCTTCCAAAGGACTCAAGGACTTTGAGGTTCTGAGACTTTGGCCCAGCATACAACAACAAAGGAGATAGGAACTTTCAGCATTCAATAGACACTAGAAGGGGAGAACAGTATTCTAAACTCACACGTTATGAAGTTTAAGGGAGAGGAGGGCATCAGCACGGGCTTCCTGGGCAAGCACGAGTCCCAGATCCCATGTGAATAGCCTGTGGGGTAGCCTGGTGGTTACTTCCCTTCTGAAGCTTGATGGTGCCTTGTGGGGCAGTGAGAGCCAGTCCTAAAGTTCTGAGTTCTAGATGGAGCAGTTCTGCTGCTTTAATCTTTTACTCAGGTGAGGCTTCCATGAGTGAGTGAGCGAGCGAGCGAACTGTGTTTGCATCAGTTCCCCTCCAGCTCTTCCTGGCTTCCTCCAACTACCTACTGGCAAATGTAGGAAGCCTTCTAGAATTGTTTTACTCTGTGTGTGTGTGTGTGTGTGTGTGTGTGTACACGTGTGCACACACGTGTGTAAATGTTTATATGCTCATGACCTACTGCATCCAGTTACATTGCCCTTATTTGAATATGTTTAGGGCTGAACAGTTAGGATTGAGGTCTCATTTTTGAAATAAAACAGCAATACCAGGAAAAAAATTCTGGTTCTCCCTCCCTCAGTAGCTATCGGTTGTCTGTAGTTCTTCATCTAGAAGTGGAGCCTTGTTAAAATCTTCTTCCATTCACAGAGGCATGGCTACTGGCATTGTCTTTGCAGGTCTCAAGCAGGCAGCCTGAGAGTTCATGAGAGCATCCCTGTTTTGTTGAAAAAGACCCTGTTAAGCAGTAGTTGACCAGGTCCTCAGATTTTTTACAGTCAGTCCTCCTTTTCCTTGATGTTTCCTGAACCTGCGGCATAAGGTTGTGTTATACCTAAGGCATAACCAGACAGCCTACGGTCACTGACTTAATCATTGCATTTTGACCACTTGTAGTTCTCTCTAATAACCTCAAAAAACTGTGGCACTGGTCCCAACTATTAGATTAGCTCAGGTTGAGCATCCAGAAGTTAAAAAGATTCCAAGAGCTAAAGCTTTTTGAACATGGTGCTGGCACTCACTAATATTGGCATTACAGGCGTGAGCTCAGTCTGAAGGCCACACTATGGTGGAGAGAGGCCTGACGCCTACAAGTTATCCTTGAACCTGCCTCTGCCTCTCTCTCTGTCTCTCTGTCTCTCTCTGTCTGTCTCTCTGTCTCTGTCTCCCTCACCCTCCCCCCCCCCCACAAAGCTGATTTTTATGTTAAATTCTGATTTCCTCCAAATTGTTTTTGTCATGGTTGCTGTTGATTTTTTTTTTTTTTTTTTTTTTTTTTTTTTTTTTTTTTTTGTAGTTTTGAATGGGTACTGTAGTCCATACTTGCTACTAAACTGAGAATGACCTTCAGCTTTTAGTCCTCCTGTGGATACCTTCTGAGAATCAGAATTTCAATTTTGGGTTAGTTTGTTTTAGAGACTTGGCCATTACTGTATAGTTGAGACTGGCCTCAAACTTATGGCAGACACTGTCTCCTTATGATTACTGAAATTAGTGGGAGCCATGCACTTGCTGTTATAACTGCTCCTTTTTCTTTTTTTCTTTTTTTGTAGCAAATTTGTGGTTTATTTCAGTAAGGATCAAAAGTCCTATGAGGGGTGATTTTGTTTCAGCAGTCATGTATGTTTGGTTTTCCCTTTCCTTTTTTACAGGTTAGAACCCTCTGAGAGCCTTGAGGAGAACCAGAGGAACCTCCTTCAGATGACAGAGAAGTTCTTCCATGCCATCATCAGTTCTTCCTCAGAATTTCCCTCACAGCTTCGAAGTGTCTGCCATTGTTTGTACCAGGTATGCTGAAAGTTGGAGATTGCCACTCTGAGTCCAAAGCCAACTGAGAGGAGTGTCGTGTGCAGAGTCAGCTGCTGTGGGATAGAGAGGTAGCTAAGTAGGTAAGAGCACTGGCTGCTCTCACAGAGGACCAGGTTTGGTGTCCGGTACCCACATAGTGGTTCACAACCATCTTTAACTCCCATCTCAGGGGAGCTCGGGCTGTCTTCTGACATCCTCAGGCACCGGGCATGCATGTGGTGCGTATACATACAATCAGGCAAAACACCTACACACAGAGGATAAAATAAACCTAAAAATAAATCTTAAAGAGCTATCATTAGATTGGCGTCACATTTTCTTCAGATATTTAAAGAACTTTAAGGAAAATAAATTAATCTTCCTTGTGTTGAAAGCAACTAATAATTCACTATGTGTACTGAAATGAGGTATAATATGCATTTTTGCTTATCTTTTGCCTAAATTACTTACAGGAACTTTCCCACTGGAGGCAAGGTCATTGCTTTTTTGCAGTATAAATGATTTGAACTGTAATTTTGCCTTCTCCTATTAAGAGATCACTGGTTTGTCTCCTGTTTTCTCAGGTTAGGCTAATTGTCATAGGAATTCTCTGTAGAGTACTGCTTATAAGATAGAGTCCACCACCGTGCAGTAGCTAACAGACTTTCTAACCCTGTCACAGCAGATAGTGCTGCTGAATCAGATGTCCAGAGTGATTCCCTCTGTGTTGAAAGAATAAGGCCTGTGTTCTTCTGTAACTTCTGTTTTTGAATTAGGTACGCAGTTTTAGGAATTATTTATTTATTCCGAGGGATTGCCTATAAATCTGTATTAATTTTTCAAATAGAGAAAAGAAAAACAAGAATAGGTCCTGGGCTTTGGAATAAGGGTATGATAGGGAAAGGACTTACACATTTACCAGAACTCATGCATTTCTCTGACTTTGCAGTATTATTTTTTTTGGCTTGCAGTTTTAGTTGCTTAGAGACATTAACATCATCAGTGAAACCAGCATTTTAAAAAGCTGCATGAGGCTGCTATGTGAGTTTTTCTCCATTGCTATTTTAAAAGATATATCTCAATGTCTATTAAAAGAAAACTTTGCATACATAGAAATATGATAAAATATACTTAGCATTCAGTTTCTGGACGTGTTGTGACTTTACTGCCTTTTCAGAAAGCTCTATGAAGCTTAGGAAGCTCCACATAGGTCATCCACCTAGTGGAGTGTGCAGCTACAGGGTGGGTTAATTAGAACTGTGATAGGAAGCTTCATGCATTGCCTGTTTGCTTTCTCATAACTTTACCCTTAGATTTTTCTTTACTTTCAGTTCAGTTGTTTTTCTGTTTGTAAAATGAAGTGCACAAGAAACGGCACACATTTAAAAGTCTGAATCAGTTTCTTGGATTTTCAGAAAGAAAATGGATTTCCAAAATGACAGTGGCCTTGTCTCATTTGGTTGAAAGTGAATGAGGAATGTACTGATCACACTGTCTGCCTACTAGACTTTAATAGAAACCCTTCATGTGGCTGTTCCCATAATGAAAAATGTATTTGTATCATCAGGAAAATTAGGCACCAGTTTGAGAGCACTGTACTAGTAATGTAAAAAGAATTGGACACTTACTAAGTATGTGGGAAATATTTCATTAAGGAATAAATTTATCATCTCTACAAATTTAAGTAAGCAGGATTCTTGCCAGCATTCCTAGTTAGGTGTGAAGGGAACCATGAATACAAGGAAGTGCTGACTGGTGGCTCACTCTGTGCTGTGTGCTGCTTAGAGCGCACTTCACAGCAGCCTGCATTGCCTGCACTGCAGTTACCACATTAAGCTTCACTGAAACACCATACAAATGTTACGCTAAGCATTACTACTTTGTACTGGGTAAAGTTAATACAGACTACCATGGAGCAAAGGTTTTGTTGTAAGACTTTGTTTGTTTGTTTGTTTACTTATTTATTTATTTATTTATTTATTTATTCAATTATTTATTTATTTTATTAGATATTTTCTTTATTTACATTTCAAATGCTATCCCGAAAGTTCCCTATACCCTCCCCCCCCCCTGCTCCCCTACCCACCCACTCCCACTTCTTGACCCTGTCCTTCCCCTGTGCTGGGTCATATAAAGTTTGCAAGACCAAGGGGCCTCTCTTCCCAATGATGGCCGATTAGTCCATCTTCTGCTACATACGCAGTTAGAGACACAAGCTCAGGGGGTACTGGTTAGTTCATATTGTTTTCCACCTACAGGGTTGCATCCCCCTTCAGCTCCTTGGGTACTTTCTGTATACATAAGTGACCCTAAAAAGTCCACCAGAGAACTCCTAAACCTGATAAACAGCTTCAGTGCAATAGCTGGATATAAAATTAACTCAAACAAATCAGTGGCCTTTCTCTACACGAAGGACAAACAGGATGAGAAAGAAATTAGGGAAACAACACCCTTCACAATAGTCACAAATAATATAAAATACCTCAGTGTGACTCTAAGGAAGTGAAAGGTCTGTATGATAAGAACTTACTTCAAATCCCTAAAGAAAGAAATTGAAGAAGATCTCAGAAGATGGAAAGATCTCCCATGCTCATGGATTGGCAGGATTAACATAGTCAAAATGGTCATCCTGCCAAAAGCAATCTACAGATTCAATACAATCCCCATAAAAATTCCAACCCAATTCTTCACAGAGTTAGAAAGGGCAATTTGCAAATTTATCTGGAATAATAAAAAACCTAGGATAGCAAAAACCATTCTCTGCTTGTGGACGTTGTACATCGTGGTGCGGAGCCTAGTGCGCACCACGATGGTGCGGAGCCTAGTGCGCACCACGATGTACAACGTCCACAAGCAGTTGTGATAAAAACTGCATGGTACTGGTACAGCGACAGACATGTAGATCAATGGAAGATCCAGAAATGAATCCACACACCACGTATGGTCACTTGATTTTTGACAAGGGAGCTAAAACCATCCAGTGGAAAAAAGACAGCATTTTCAACAAACGGTGCTGGCATAACTTGCAGTTATCAGGTAGAAAAATGAGAACTGATCTATTCTTATCTCCTTGTACAAAGCTCAAGTCTAAGTGGATCAAAGACCTCCACATAAAACCAGAGACACTGAAATTGATAGAGGAGAAAGTGGGGAAAAGCCTCGAAGATAGGGGCACAGGGAAAAAATTTGTAAACAGAACAGCAATACCTTGTGCTGTAAAATCAAGAATTGACAAATGGGACCTCATAAAATTGCAAAGCTTCTGTAAGGCAAAAGACACTGTCAACAAGACAAAAAGGCCACCAACAGATTGGGAAAGGATTTTTACCAATCCTAAATCCGATAGGTGGCTCTGCTTGTGGACGTTGTACATCGTGGTGCGCACTAGGCTCCGCACCACGATGTACAACGTCCACAAGCAGCCCAGATGTCCCTCAATAGAGGAATGGATACAGAAAATGTGGTACATTTACACAATGGAGTACTACTCAGCTATTAAAAACAATGAATTTATGAAATTCTTGACCAAATGGATGTATCTGGAGGATATCATCCTTAGGTAACCCAATCACAAAAGAAGTCACTTGATATGCACTCACTGATGAGTGGATATTAGCCCAGAAACCTAGAATACCCAAGATATGTTTTGCAAAACACAAGAAAACCAAGAAGGAAGACCATTGTGTGGATACTTCACACCTCCTTAGAATAAGGCACAAAATACCCGTGAAAGGATATAGGTACAGAGACAAAATTTAGAGCTAAGATGAAAGGATGGACTACTGCTTGTGGACGTTGTACATCGTGGTGCGGAGCCTAGTGCGCACCACGATGTACAACGTCCACAAGCAGCCCAGATGTCCCTCAATAGAGGAATGGATACAGAAAATGTGGTACATTTACACAATGGAGTACTACTCAGCTATTAAAAACAATGAATTTATGAAATTCTTGACCAAATGGATGTATCTGGAGGATATCATCCTTAGGTAACCCAATCACAAAAGAAGTCACTTGATATGCACTCACTGATGAGTGGATATTAGCCCAGAAACCTAGAATACCCAAGATATGTTTTGCAAAACACAAGAAAACCAAGAAGGAAGACCATTGTGTGGATACTTCACACCTCCTTAGAATAAGGCACAAAATACCCGTGAAAGGATATAGGTACAGAGACAAAATTTAGAGCTAAGATGAAAGGATGGACTATCCAGAGACTACCCCCATCCGGGGATCCATCTCATCATCAGCCACCAAACCCAGATACTAATGCACATGCCAGCAAGATTCTGCTGAAGGGACCCTGATATAGCTGTNTNTTGTGAGGCTATGCCAATGCCTGGCAAACAGAAGTGGATGCTCACAGTCAGCTATTGGGTGGAAGATTTTGTTTTTTAATGAGCAAATGTTACAATGACCAAAGACAAAGATAGAAATAAAAAACCTTCAGACCTAATATGTTTTTCATTGAGTCTCTGGTCTCTGTTCTTAACTCAGTTTGCTTGCTTGCTTCCTCCCTCCCTCCCTTCCTCCTTCCCTCTCTCCTTCTCTCCTTCCCCCCTCCCTCCTTCCCTCCTTCCTTCCCTTCTTTTGTTCCTCTTTGGGCTTTGCTTGCCCTTGTAGCTTTGGCAGTGACATCATGGTGCCCTTGTACTTTTATGCTCTGCTGGGAAGGATGGGAACCCATTTTTTATTTTTCTTAGTAAACATAGCTCCTTTGAGGATTTACTGGGGAAACTTTTGAAGCTACGTGAGTATATTGCTAGCTGATTTTTTACTTGAGTTCAGATTTGGTTCTTCAGGCTTTTTTGTATATTGTAATCAGCACTATATATTTGCCTTCTTAGAAAAGATGGTTAATGCTATGTAAGAATAACACAATACAATAATAGTTATAATAAGTATGCCAAATTTATGTTTTGTCTCTTCTAACCCTCTTTATTTTTTATTAGATATTTTCTGTATGACAAATTTATAATTAAACTTTTCTCATATACTATTTCTTTTTTTTCTGTCAAATTTGGAACAAAGTGAAAATAATTTCTAGAGTGAATGTTCAGTTCTGGTGAGAAAGATGGGAAATAGCTACTGTGATCTTAAGTAAGCATTGTCTTTCCCACTTCACGTGAGGTTATACATGTGTGTTTAAGCTCAATGGTAGTCCCATACCATAATTGAAAAAAAAATCTGGATATTTACATGGTTATATTTTTGTAAACTGCCTTAAAGCCTGAAGCAAAGCACACTGAAATGAACTTTAATCTCTGCTTCCTAGGCCTAGAATGTGCTGGCATCTCGGTATACAAGAGCTGCTAGATGGAATGATGGGTAATGGGTGGGATGGTAGGTAGATGATAGGTAGATGGATGAATGGATGGGTGGATTTAAAAGTGAAGGGTTTCAATACCTTAGAAATCTGTATCAAAAAATTTGTATTATGGTTAAGTTGTTTTGAGAAAGTGTCTTTTTTGCCCAGGTTTACCTTGAACTCTTGATTTTCTTCCATTCACCTCCCAAAGGCTAGGATTACAGGCATTTACCACCATAACTAGCTCTTATTCTAAGTTTTTAAAATATTAAAAAAATTAGTTGGTATAATCTATTCAGAAGTTTTAACTTTGAAGAAGTCTTTATTCTAGAGATGGAACAGTGGTGAGACTGACACCTGTGTGTGTTCGCATGGATGGTTTGGGCTTTTGCATGGGAGAGGACGGAGAGGGCGGTCTGGATATCGCTATCTATAATGAATGACATTTTTAATCAGATTTAAATTTAAATCTACAATATTGTCTTCAATTTCTTAACTTTGGTATTAATAAACTTTTTTTTCCTAGTTGATGCTAACATTCTTTTTCCAAATACAGCGGCTTTCAATAAACTGAGTAGCACCATTTTAGGGATCACTCTGGAAGGGATCAGTGAAGATGTGAGATTATAACGGCACTCCTTTTAAAAGATGGATTTTAGATTCAGAGTCTCTAAAGTTTGTTTTCTGCATATCTAGCCATTTAATTTTTATTTAATAACATAATTAACTGCTAGGTGTTTGAAAAATAACTCTTAAGTCAATTGAAGGATACACAGAGAAGTATTTTATATATCAGAAAAAATTACGTAGACACAATGTTTTCAGTGTGTGGTCTACTTCATAATAAATATTTTAAGTAAAATTTATCAAAAGCTAGGAATTGACTCAAGTATAAATATTCCTGAGATTGCTTGAGGACAGCTTTTCCATGACTTATAGCCAGAAATAGTAGACATGATTGGGTCTCACCATTTCTTGCTGTTTATTTTATGCTTGGCTTAAAAGTGTAATAAAAATTAAACTCCAGGATTAAACTTCATCCCTCAAAATTGAGTTGATTTCTGCCTTTCTGTTGGTTCCATTTGTGTTCCATTTTACCGTGAAGTTTGTGTACAAGCCGACGTTGTTTTTGTTGCTGTGTGTAGCCGGTGCTGTGACCTGTTTGTGCTCATCTCTGTTCTGTAGGCAACTTGCCACTCCCTACTGAATAAAGCTACAGTAAAAGAAAGAAAGGAAAACAAAAAATCAGTAAGTTTGGAGAACTTTTTATTAGCTGTTTCTTTCGAAGCAAACCCCAAATCTTTGCTGTTTGTTAAGAACATCTTCACTCCAGCTATTTGACCTTCACTGTGAAATCATTCTACTAATTCTGGCACAAAATAGCTCTCATTTCGATTAACCCTGGAATTAAGTTACATTGAAACATTCTCTGTGTTCCTTTGGTTTGATTTACCCCAAAGGTATTTTTTGTACATTTATTACATTGAATATCCTTGATCTAATTTTATTGTTATTTTTAAAATTATAAGTGAATGCGAAAGAAACTTAATTTCAAGGCCTTAGGGGATGCTGACTGTCTTCATTCTTGCTTCTCGTTTGCAGGTCATGCGAGTGGTTTCTTTTTCTAGAAACAAAAGCATTTCTTATTAAATACATTGTGGGTAGAAATGTGACCTTCTCCTGCCCCAACAGACATTAAACTCAGGATGCACATGCTAGAGCTACCAAAACTAAGGATCATTTCCTAACTCTAATGTCAAAGTTGCTAAACTTTAATGTTTACTCCTTATATTTTTACCTTGATAGTATCAGCCACCCCTGATTTAGACATTTTGCTTAGATTGTAGAAATTTTAATGCTGTTGTTCCTTTTACCTCAGAGAAAATACACATTACATTTCTCCAGTGAAAAGAAAGCTCAGTGAGGCCATGCTCACACAGGAGCCTACTGTGCAAACATGACTTGACTGTATTACCTGCTTCTGACTTTGCCGTCTTGTGAAAGGAAGAAAGTTATGATTGCCATAATTATTTTCTTCCTACAACTATCATTTGTTCACAGTATAACTTGCATTCATTTTTAAAATAACATCACTGTGGATATGACTTACCATTATCCAGTTTAGTCCTGTCTTTGTTCACTTAATCCAATTGACTATAGAGAATGATGTAAAAAAAAAAAAAGAAAAAGAAAAACCAAAAAAAAAAAACTTTCACAATGTAGGGAGTTTTATTAAAAAGGAATAATTTAAAGTCATATTTGCCTGGTTTCATCTTTCATTTTCTACTTTACATATAATAAAGCTTTACATTTATAATCGTATTTAAAATTCAGAACTAAATTAAACTTTAGAGCCTTGTACTTTTATTATATCCATTCAGAATTTTCTTTTTGAGTGTATTATGTGAAATTGATCATCTCTGAACAAATGGATTGGATTGGATGGCTCTCCTGCTTAAAACATTTTCCTCTAATGCTTCCGCCTTCTAATTCTCAGCATTGTGGGTTTAACATTATACATCATCACTGTGGAAATTAATTTGCTGTTTCTAACATTCTTGTTTACTGTTACACTAATGTCATCGTGTAGCATAACATAATTAAAGTCAGGCTTTCTGTGTTTCTCTAGAGCATGTATTATAGCTTTCCTAACATTATTTATTATGGTTTTATATAAAATTATTCCTTGGAATTTTTAGTAGATATTTCATATATGTATGAAATTTTGGAATGTATTTCTCAGCCCGTGTGACAGTCCTTAGGAAGGAAGCTAAGGGGGTCTAATTGGCGGTACTTCAGAACAGATTCTATAGTATGAAGACAGACTAATCATTAGACATTTAGAATGTCATTTTTTTAAAGTTGTTTAACGGAATCTAATTTTTTCTCCTTTGAGAGCAAGCTGACCTCCTTTGTAATAATAAGTGAAAGATAGAAAGTTTCCAGTTTGGGTATTTAGCTATGTTGACATTGAACAGCTGATTCAGTTTATTGTACTCAACATCGTGTATACTTAGATTACTGGAGAAGTTGCCTGCCTAACTCAAGACTTTCAGGATTTCACCGTGCATAGCTAGTGATCCTCTGCTGATACGTAATTTATTATCTGAGTTTTGTAGTTCAACTTTACCTAGGGAAGTGTGTGTATGTGTGTGTGTTAGGGGCAAGGGTTAGCTGATCATTGACATTACATGTAGAATATCATTTAGATCCAAATTAGATTTTTATACAGTGGGAAATAAAGAACAACATGCCACTCATGGTGGCACGTGCGTTTAATTCCAGCACTCAGAAGGCAAAGGCAGGTGGATCTCTTGAGTGGGAGACAGCCTGGTCTACAAAGAAAGTTTCAGGATAGCCAGGGTCGCACAGAGAAATCCTGTCTCAAAATGCCAAAAACAAAGCAAAACAAAACAAAACAAACAAAAAACTTAAATATGTGGTGTTGGATAAAATTCCAAATTGATGTTAAATAGTAGTGAAAGAAAGAATAGTCCTTTTATAAATTGACTCATGAAACTTTTTATACAGTATCTCTTTCTTATTAATTTTAAATGTTAGGTTTTAGTTCCAAAAATATAGATATCATTGTCAAGGAGATACATATTTGTAATATGTGAAACTTTTTCTTTCTTTCTTTTTTTTTTAAAGATTTACTTATTATGTATTTTATGCATATGAATACTTCACCACTGCTCTCTTCAGGCACACTAGAAGAGGACATCAGACCCCATTACAGATCGTTGTGAGCCACCATGTGGTTGCTGGGAATTGAACTCAGGACCTCTGGAAGAGCAATCAGTGCTCTTAACCACTGAGCCATTTCTCCAGCCCTGTGAAACTTTTTCTGAGACATGGAGTTTTGATACTATTTTTTAGAGAATTGGAAATGGTTAAAAATTATAGTACTTTCATACTAATTTTATAATACTATTCTTAGAAGATAACTCAGACTTTCTTATGATCACAAGCTGAGTATTTTCAAATAAAAACCAGGAGACAATGTAAGTTTTGCTTTTATAAGATCTTTTTTTCTCGAGACAACCAGCAAATAGCTACCTGTTTTGGGTTTTGTATTTTTGAAACAGGTCTTAAGTGCTGTGAGCACCCAACAACCCTTCATAGCAGGCTGGCCTGAGCTCTTACCAGGCCAGTGCTCTTACCTTCGTGTCCCCCCCCCCCCCCCCGTTGCAGGGATTACTTGTGAGAACTACCACACCCAGCCTCTGAAACAACTACTTTCAAACATACATTATAAAGGCTGTGTGCAGCCATTGCTAATACTTATAAAGACACTTTCATAGAAGTTTAATAAGCCAATTCATTCCTTAAGGGCAAACTAGGATGTTGGTTGGGCCTATTAAAACTATTTCATGATTTTAGTGGGTTAAATTGATATTATTATTTTAAAAACAACCTGCTAAAAGGGGTTGGAGAGATGGCTCAGTGGTTAGGAACACTGACTGCTCTTCCAGAGATCCTGTGTTCAATTCCCAGCAACTACATGGTGGCTCACAAACATCCATAATGGGATCTGATGCCCTCTTCTGAAGACAGCTACAGTGCATTCATATAAAGCAAACAACAACAACAGCCCCACCGTGATTAAAAGGAAAGTATTTGATGGATTGGGAGCATGACCTCCTTAAAGGGAGTTTTAGTCTTCCTTCTTCATAATTTGCTCCCAAAACACTTCATGGTCTTGTTAACTTACTGATATTTTTGTCTCAGTTTAGAAATTCTAAATTTGGAAATTCTAAAAGAACTCCATGTCAACGTTGGTCTTTGCACATTTTGAAATTATATGATAAATCTGATATTTGCTTTCTTTTTATCAGATCCGAGATTCTAGTACCTCAAAAGTTTCAAAACTATCCTAGAAAAGTAAACTTGAATTTTCCTCTTATTTCTATATGCAAAAATTCTATTTAGCTAAAAAAAAGAAATCCAATTTCTCAGGATTTCCTAACGTTCTCCCTGGGTACTGTAAGCACACCAAAGAACTGTAGCCCAGAGAAGCTCCCTGAGTGAGCGTCACAGTCTACATAAAAGGGAAACTAGAGCTCACAAGCCTCTCTGAGCTAGTTCCTATGACTACCCCAAGTAATCAGTTTCCGAAATCTTTTTCTAATTTTTTTTATCAGAAACAATAGAAAATTATTTTGCGATTTTAGGCCGTGGGTAAGGACACATTTATGATACAGCCCCTAGGGCTGGAGAGATGGCACAGTGGTTAAGAAAACTGGCTTTTCTCCCAGAGGACCAGGTTCAGTTCCCAGCAACCATCTGTTATAGTAGTTCCAGGAGATCTGACACCCTTTTTGGCCCCTAAGGGTGTCAGGCTTGTAAGTGGTGTACAGACTTACATGCAGGCAAAATGCCCATATGCATAATAAATAAATAAATATAGATCCCACAAAGCACAAAGTGGGTCAGAATAAAGTGAAATATTCAAGAGTTAATCTGCAGTTGATTCTGTGAATTAAAGACAAGTATTGACACCCAGTAAAGAAAGATAAAATGATAAGTACTTCTGCACATAAGCCCCATTTTCTCATTTTTCCTCTCCAAGAGCCTTTGAGATGCAGGGTGTCCTGTGTTCCCATTATTGTGAGTGCTCTGGCTCCACTGTCACAGCTAGCCACAGCAAACGAGAATAGCTTTTGACTATTGCATGTCTTCTTTTAAAAAAAGAAATATGTATATGATCTATACAAAAATTAAATTCTAGGATAATTCAGTTTCCAAGTGTTAGCTTAAAATGGGAAGTATTAGGAAGAGGTAGGAGGGCAGCCAGTTCTCTGCCATTGCCCCCTGTCTGGTGTGCCTGTTCCTTTGCATCCTATGCAGAACAGTTTTGTTATAGAGAGAATTGGTCCGTTTACACTGGCTTCCTGTTACTTTTCAAGGAGGGCAGCTATTTCCTGGGCTCTGAAAGATTTTTTTGTTTGTTTTTGGTTTTAATTTATTTTATTACTTGCTTGGCAGAAGAATAAATTAAGGTACATGGAGCGTGGGGGATCTGTCTTCTGTTGGGATCCTTTTTTCTTTTAGGTTCCCAAGAGTTCCTGTTTCTCCTGTGATTTAAATAATAGGTAGGTCCTTATATTAGGAAGCATGCTTATGAAGAAAAGTGGCTGGCAGGAACATGGCTTGTAAGTAAGTTTTTTCACTCAGTAGAAATCTAAGCAGAGATGTGTATGGTAAGTTGCACTGAAATGTCAATTTTAACGGGTATGCAAAGTGTTAGCTATTTCTGTTAGGAATAGAGTGTGTAGGAGGTGTGCTGTTAGAAACTCAGCTCTCAGGGCCTTATAAAAGTCAACTGTACTTTTTATGTCTGTTGATTAAGAAGTGTGAAATTAAGTCTACTTTTGTTGTCTGTGATTATGAAGTAAAATCTTCTTTCAGGTTTCTTCTTTGAGGAGATTTTTCTTCTCTTTTAGTTGTGTCTTTAAAAAAAATTACACATGATTACAGTTAAGGGTAAATCTTATTTTCTGGTGTTTTGGGACAAGGAAAAAAGTTAAAAACAGATCATTCAAAAGATTGATAATTGGAATTTTGTGCAGACTTTGACCTTGAAGCCTTTGTTTCCACTTCTTATATTTCAACACAAACTGTCTGCTCAACTCTCAACTCCTCCTTCTCAGGTGGTTAGCCAGCGCTTCCCTCAGAACAGCATCGGCGCCGTAGGAAGTGCCATGTTTCTCAGATTCATCAATCCTGCCATTGTCTCGCCATATGAAGCAGGGATTTTAGATAAAAAGCCACCACCTAGAATCGAAAGGGGCTTGAAGTTAATGTCAAAGGTGAATTATTTTGATACTCTTGCAATGTTTAATTTTTCTTCTAGCTAATTTTTCAGTGTTTCATATTCAAAGTACTTTGTCTTCATTTTGCTTCAGTTATGTGCCTTTTGTTTTAATTTGTATTACAGAGGAGTTTTACACACACACACACACACACACACACACACATATATATATACATGTACATATACATAATGTACATATACATGGTGGTCACTATGAGCGGAAGGTATACAAGCAAATAAGTATCTGTCTGTCAGTGAGGGTTTTCTGTGTAACTGCTTTGAAAAAATTTGAGGTGGAAATAAAGATGTAGATTGTAGGGTTTCTTTAGTCTTTATTATTATTATTATTATTATCATTATAACAGCATTTGAAACTGTGAACATGAGCCGTGTGAAAAGTGCCTACCATGCAAGCATGAGGACTGTAGCTCAGATCCCCCAGCACCCAGGGGTGCGTGACATTCAGCCTATAATCCCAGCACCCTGGAGGCAGAGACAGGATCCCTGGAACAAGCTGGCTAGCTAGACTGAGTCCAAATACTCCTATCATATGAGAGATGCTGTAATATAGAAGATGGGCAATGATGGGGGGAAATAAACTCTGGCCTCCATATGCTTGCACACATGTACCAACTCACACTTGGAAACGTGTACATATATGCACATATCACACAATACACATGCAATAGATACTTTATGTACATATAACATGTATAATACTTGAAAAAAGTTAAAGCAATATTTAGGATATTTTTTATAATAAGGAATAATTGATGTGAACTGCCAGTAGACATATCAATGGAAAATGTATGTTTTAATGACTATATTAATTTATAGGTTTCATATAGCAAATAATGTGACTACTCATAATCTTGGTTGATTGTTTAGGTACTTCAGAGCATTGCCAATCATGTACTGTTCACAAAAGAAGAGCATATGAGGCCTTTTAATGATTTTGTGAAAAGCAACTTTGACTTGGCACGAAGGTAAGCAGCCAGAATCTTCAGTGGCCACCGTGACTCCATTTTACTGGTCTACATTAAATTTCTGTATGTGATTCCCTTCCCCCCAATCCTTTCTAGATTAAGACCACATTTTTGTTTTGTTTAATTTTAAGAGATGTTGAAAAAAAAATCTCTATGCTCATGGTAGTTACCTTATTTGAAAACTGTAAAGAACTGTTGGTGTTTTCTAACTTAGGCAGTGCTGCAGAATGCATCCAAGAAGATTCCTTGTATCAAAAACTATAACCATGTGATACAGATAGTATATTAGGATGATTTTATATTAATAATACTTTTGTTTCTTCAGTTTAGAATTGTCCCTGAATTTAAAACAATACTCTATATACCAAAACGTACAAAAATATGAGATTTTGAGTGTGAAGAAACAGATAATTGTAGAGGCTTTAGGACTGGATTTTCATAACTGATTCTTCATTTTAATTCTCTAAATTATTGATTTATTTGTGACCTTGGGGTAGTACTGTTTTTGCCAGGGTTACTGTTTTCAAAAAAAAGTGAGATGAAAACAGGAGAGATGATTCCTGAGAAAGTGCTTTGTAAAGGTGCTGATCTTTAGAAGTCACTTGTCAGCACGAGAAACCGAAGGGACTGGAATCTGCACATGACAACCCAAGGCCAAGTGCTCAGCACATGGGAGATTTATTTCTCACAGAGGGACAGAGAGCAGGGCATGAGAGACAAAGACAGGAGATAGAGGATGAAAGAGGAAGAAGGGAACAAGGGAGAGAGAGAAGGGATATTTGTCCAGGAGAACAGGGGTTGGGGCCTGGGATGATGACAAAGGACTGCCTCTGGATAGAGAGGAAACAAACATAGCCCATAGGCAAATGGCAGTTTATAAAGGTAAAAAGGGGACACCAAGTGTTAGGATGAGGTGTTTGATTCTAATGGCCAGAGCAGGGCTTTTGACTGCTGGACTTCCAATACATAGATAGGAGTCAGCCTCAAGAGGAGGAAGTGGCCAAATAAGGGAATAGACTTTAGTGGCTACCTTTAGGAATGTAATCTAACAGTGTTTAGCAAAGTAGAGGAAGTTGGGGAGAAGGACAAAGTCTGCCAGAGCCACGTTTTCAGGCTTGAGCTGGCAGAATCACTTCAGAAGCCTAGCAGTTGTTACTCATGTCAGACAGCCTTCTGCAGCTGCCCTTCCAGTTTGTTGCCATTATAGTGCTTCCTGGCCTTTGGTGTCTTCAGGTAGAAAATAACTATTGTGACTACTCACAGATGGTTAAGATTACCAAAGTTCCACTCCTGGCTCTGACAGGCAGCTGGTGTAACTTTAAGAGAGGTCTTAACTAGGCCTCCATGTCTTTAATCTGTAAGATAGATACTAGCTTATTCTACAGATTTTATCCATCTGAATTTATTGTTCTCTAACTTCAGAAGCCTGCTCTGCAGTCGAAGTGGAAACTAATATCAGAACTGGAAAGACAAGTTTCTCCTTGTGCTTCTTGTTTACGTTGAGGGCATTAGCCCTCCACCTTTGCAGTCACAGCTACTATATTACTAGACTCTAGATAAATGTAATGCATAAGTAGACCTGGGGTTAATTTTAATGGCTTTGTATTTTTGCAGGTTTTTCCTAGATATAGCATCAGATTGTCCCACAAGTGATGCAGTAAACCATAGTCTTTCCTTCATCAGCGATGGCAATGTGCTTGCTTTACATCGGCTGCTTTGGAACAATCAGGAGAAAATTGGCCAGTATCTTTCCAGCAACAGGTATATTTTCCCAGTCTTGGGGAAATTAAACACTTAGTTTAAGTTGAATTAATAAAATTATTCATCCTAAATATTGATCTTCTATTTGCACATTTTTGCAGTATTATGATTTGGAAAGAGAAGTGCAGATTCACATGCATGTGGCAAAAATTAACTCATGTTATATGATAAGTAGCACCAGCTGTTGAACCTGTGTTACTATTTATTAAGTGTATGCAAATCAAGCTGCATATAGAAAGTGCCCAGTCAGTCAGGCACAGTGCCATGCTGTTTAATCCCACTGCATGGAACGCAGAGGCTGGTAGATCTCTGTGAATCTGAAGTCAGACTGGTCTACATGAGTTGTATGCCTGCCAGGGCTACATGGTGAGACCATGTCTAGAGGTAAGGCAAACTAGAGAGAATGAGAATGGATGCAAGAACTCAAATTATTTGGAAATTATTTCACTAGCTTTTTAGTAAAAGCCTCTAGTGACATAAATTACCTGCTGTCCTTTTTCAGAGTTATTTCCTTTTAAGTTTATATAGAATTGTAAAGGGCTCCAATTTCTGTGTCTGAGGAGATCCCTTGGGTGCCATACCACTGTGGCTAAAAAACAAGGAGATGGAAGTTTAAAAGTAAACTTCTTAATCCTTTATGAACTAACTGTTCATGGATTGATGTAGGCATGGACATGGCTGACATGTGCCACTGAAGTAGAAGAAGGAAAGTACTTGATCCTGGCAACACCCAGGTAGCCTGGGGCTTTGCTTAGCTTTGTTTTGTTTTTGTTTTTCTGTTATTTTGTTTTGTTTTGAGACAAGGTTTCTCTGTGTAGCCTTGGCTGCCCTGTAGACCAGGCTGGCCTCAAACTCACAAAGATCTACCTGTGACTGCCTCCCAAGTGCTGGGATTAAAGGTGTGCACCATCACCACCTGGCTAATAACCTGGAACTTTTAAAAATGAACATTCTCTTCTTTTTTCATGATTTGCACAGTTTGTTGAAATTTTTAAATGTGCTACTTTAAAAATGATACATATTTCAAACATGAAAATATAGACAATGATTTGACAGTTTCATGTCTGCCAACTAGCTTGAACATCCTGTAGTTTTGATATAACCACAGGTCTTTATAACATTTGTTGAGAGGGAGAGGAAGGAAGAGGGGTACGGGGAGAACACACACTAAGTATTCAGACATACAAGCCTATGGGGCCATTCTTTTTTTTTTTTTTTTTTT
>NC_034603.1:47223880-47246485 GCF_900095145.1 Mus pahari
AAAAAAAAAAAAGTCCATAAAAGATCATCAGTTACTATGGTTACATAGGCTCATGTCCCAAACACTGTTTTCACAAGATAGAGGAGTCTTTTTACCATGAGAAAAAGTGAATGAGAATGTTAGAACTATCAATTCTTTAAAAAAAAAAAAAAATTGCTCTTAAAACAATAAATTTTACAGGTGTGAAATAATCGTGTTTCTAAGATCTGAGATCTTTCAATGCTGCAAACTTACAAATCCGGCAGGAACAAGTAGTTAGAAGAAAGCAAGTGGTGGCAGTCTAAAGTAAGATCAGACTCCCCAGTTAATGTGAAGTGCCATTTCCTAAGCATTTCCTCTTGTTACCAGGGATCATAAAGCTGTCGGAAGACGACCTTTTGATAAGATGGCCACACTTCTCGCATATCTGGGTCCTCCGGAGCACAAGCCTGTGGCAGATACACACTGGTCCAGCCTTAACCTTACCAGTTCAAAGTTTGAGGAATTTATGACCAGGTAAAACATAACTTTGAAAGGATGAATATGTTTTGGGAGGTGCGAAACAAAGTTTATTACCAAACCACTTATTGAATGTGCTTATGAACATGTTTTGTTTTGCTTTGATATATTGATTTTCTTATAAAAAGTATGATGTCTTACAAAAAAAACCTTAGCTTTTACTTTTAACATTTGGTGTGGGGGTGTGGGGGTGTGCGCATGGACGCTTGCGCGCGCCCATGCGCATATGTTTGTGCCATTGCCAGTGTGGAGTCAGAGAACAATCTATGGGAGTCAGTTCTCTCCTCACACAATGTGGGGCCCAGGGACCAAGGACAGGTTGTCAGTTCAGTGGTGAGTACTTTTAGCTGCTGAGCCATCTTGCAAGGTCTCTTTGGCATGGTCTTCGTTTAATACTTTAAATAACATATAGATAAATACCATTATTTTCATATTATAGTTATAGAAAATACACTAAGCAGACATAACTTATTGACCTGAATTCACACCTGCTTTATGGTTCTTTTGGATTTAAATCCTAAGTTCTTATTACCATACTGATAACTTTTTGAACCCTTCAAATAGTCCATGGTTTTAATTTTTTTTTTTTTTTTAGTTTAAGACTCAGAAAATATAGTACACTTAAATATTGCTACAACAAACATTTCTCTGAGCATTTGTTTTATATCTCATTTAGAGGACTCTAATCTATCAACTAAAAGATTCTCACTAGTAGACACACACTTGATGTTTGCTAAATACATTTTATATTTCACAAATGGTACATTGTGAATGGCTGTGAGTTGGTTGTTTTATTCGTAGGATGTGCCAACGACAGAAGGAAAACATTCTCACCTGATGTTCAGAAGTTAATTTATAAAAGTTAAGTTAGACAGTAAGACCCTGCTTTGGGGAGAGGGGGAAAGGGAATGGGAAGATAGAGTGAGAAGATCCAAGTCTGTAAGAAGAAAGCTTTGTTCTCTTTTATAAGACTAAGCCTTCTTGTACTGCATTCTCCTCTCCTCTTGCTCTCTCCTCTCTCTGATGTCACAGTAATGCTCTTACTCTCAATGCCTTTTCTCCAATGCCGTGCCTTTGCTTCTGAGTTCTTCTTGAGTTCAGTTCTGTATAAAAAGTTCTCCTTTGTCCTGACTAAAAAATTACCCTCAATTCTGTTCTAAAAAGTTCTGTTCAGATAAGCTAAAAAGTATTCTGTCTAAAAAGTTCTCCTGAGCTCAGTTCTGTCTCTTCTCTTTGTCCTCATCACTTATACATCTTTTTTGAATACATGATCACATGGTAAAAAGTTCATCACAAATTTACACATAAATTCAAGTCATCAATTGAAATTGAAGTTTACAACAGAGAATTTTTACATGCATATCCATTAGAAGTAATTATCTGGCTAAACATTCATTACCAGTCATGGCTCCACAGGTTCATAGAGAGTTGAAAACCATAACTAAGTTATTAGTGAAGTTTTGTATAGATAAACCCACTTGACATTTTAATCTTCTGTCCTAGTACCTATAGTAAATCTTAGTTCCCTTTTTATGCCTTTGGTTAATGGTTTTACAAGCTCTTGGAATATACTCTTGAGTAGTAGACTATCTGCTTACTATGAGAAGCAATTAACTGGTGACACATGGGAGACTGGCAGAGTTCTCATTGCAGTTTTGACTATCAGAAAAAATCTAATAGCAGTCGCACTGTAAAAGAGCTTAATAATACTGATAGAATTTTAGGATTTCTTATAGTATCATCAGAAAGAATTGAGAAGTCATCTGTTTGTCTATATAGCATTACTACAAGACAGTACATCTTCATAGATCTGCTCCCCAAAGGCTAATACCTAGTTATTGTTATATATATTTAATAATAACAGCAAAGGCATTTTAATAGCAGGAATCTTTCCTAAAATGATTTTCTTCTGAGCCGTGCCTTCGGGAGGAAATACGTTGTGGATTATATTAGTCCTCCAAGGAAGACTATCTCAGGAAGATCACCTGTTAGTTATTAGCTTGTCCTGTGATGAATTCTGACACTTTATCACCTTTCTAAAAACCATAAATGAGAGGATTGATGAACTGAACTTGCAAGGAAAAGCAAACTAAAAATCCTTTTATCTGAAAAAAGAAGTAGCATGGGTAAAAGGTGACCATCCACCATGTATGTCCAGTGCTTGTGTTAAGTAATCCCCAGAGACTCATCCTGACTCTGGAACACACCCTGACCTTTTGCCCTTTAGAAAACTGGTTGCTTTTTCAGTATTTTATTTTTCGGGTTTTTTGTTGTTGTTGTTGTTGATTAATCATATTTTTCTTTAACTACTCAACAATTTGTGTAAAGACTCTAAGTGACTCCACGCTTTGTTTTAGGCACCAGGTGCATGAGAAAGAAGAGTTCAAGGCCTTGAAAACATTAAGCATCTTCTACCAAGCTGGCACCTCCAAAGCTGGGAATCCTATTTTTTATTATGTTGCACGGAGGTAAGAAATACATTTTAGTCTCTTTTAATAGGGCTTTTCAAGTGATAGCAATTGCATAAATGTGATACGACTTTTTTCCTTTTTGAATTAATAGCCCTTAAAGCCATGCCTCCCTAGATTGTATGCTCGCTACTAGGTATCTGTTTGAGATATGCACTTCATATGTCTTCACTACATCACATGTTAGGGTACCACCACAGGAGTTACTATCAGAGTAAAAAGTCTTTCGGGTATATTCTGATGTTATAATATCTGCAACACAAAAATCAGAAGCCCCCTCCATACACACACACACACACACACACACACACACACACACACACACACACAGACACACACACATTTAAGAAGAAAGGAAACCTAGTATATTGTATGAGACTGTATCAGAGCAATTTTATCAGAGTGATTTAAGAAAGAATTCCTGGAGCTATAGGAAATGGCTGTAAAGATGGATGGGGTGGCCTGGGAAATAGACTGTGATGTCCTCAGCCATGCCGTGAGCAGCAGCAACAGCAGCAGCTACTGCTGCTGCTGTTGCTGCTCCTCCTCCTCCTCCTCTTCCTCCCCCTTCTCCTCTTCCTCCTCCTCCTCCTCCTCCCCCTCCTCCTCTTCTTCTTTCTCTTCCTCCTCCTCCATGGTGATGGGCTTTTGCTTTCCCTGCCATATGAAAACTAACATGTGGCAGTACTTGGTTAGGCTGTCTTCTTTCCATGAGAATAGTACAACCCACAGTGGCTGAACCTGGACAAGAAGTGATGCTACACAGTGGCCAGTTATATCGAGCTGTTAAGGGCAGTCCAGAAGCTCTAGGTCTTAGTCTTCTCAAATTTAACAGAAATAAAGGAATTATGTTTATTGACTTATGATCATGCAAAAACGTGGCAGAGGTTAAGAAATCATACAAAGCAGGAGAAGGAAGAAGGATGAGAAACGTGAAACTTGTTTAATTAGATATTCAGCTGTCCAGAGTACTGAGTTACTGGGGAATAGAAAAGGGACAGGAAAACACACTGACCTTTGTCCTTTTTAACAACTTTAAGGAATATCTTCTAATTCAAGCAAATGTGTTAGTACATTTCTAAATATAGCATTTAAGAGGCCAAGGCAGGAGCATTGTATTGAACTAGAAGTCCACCCTGGGCTACAGACTGAGATCCTATCTCAAAAGACCTCTCCCAAAAAATGGGAGGAAAAAAACGACCCCCCCCCCATCTCCCCATCTCTCCACAGAACTATTCTTGTTTTGGTTGTTCTTTCTAAGATAATTTTAGTTTTCTATTGCATTTAAGCCATGTTGGTATTTCATCTCTAACCTTTAGTAGTACTACCAGGGTGTTTTGACTTTTCCCTGCTATATCTAAGTTGTGAGGACTGGGGAGGAGTGTGTTAAATGTGTGCCTCACTCCCAGCCCCCTTTGAATTCTTTGTCGTTTAAAGGTAGCAGAATGTTGTAGAACATGAGAAGGTTGGATTCTGTCTTCCCCTCTTTATGATAAGGAACTGTAAGTTTGTGGCCTTTTTCTCTGGTGGCCTAGCAAAGGAAAAGCAGACTGGCCTGGCCTTTCAATGGATTTCCACAGCTCTAAATTAGGCCTGCACAGCATAGGTTTGAAGTGGCCAGGCATTCCCAGTCTCCTGCTTATTAGGTGTTCTTACTCTTCATTTTTGAGAAGGAAGAAAATATGCTTGTTAAATTTCTGTGTCTCTTCCTGTTAATTTTGTAACAAACTGAGTTTTGTGTTTTCTTTTTCTGGATATGATATTGCCAAATCAAATTTTTGGTATTTAGGAGTTTTAGTTTTTGCTTTATGTATTGAAATGTGGCCTTACTAAGCAGCCTGTCTGGCTTGTAACTCAAGATCATTCTGCTTCAGCCTCTCGGGGCTGGGACTTTGTTTTTTTTGTTTGTTTGTTTGTTTGTTTGTTTTTTATGCACATGAACATGCTTGTCTATCTGTGCATCCTGCTGTCTTCAGAGGCTCCCCTGGAGCTGAAGTTATAGGCAGTTGTGAGCTACCGTGTGGGTGTTTGGAATTGAACCTGGATCCTTTGGACACATAGCTAATTCTCTTAACTGCAGAGCCATCTCTCCAGTTCTTGAGTCCTAAAGCCGTATGTCCCCATGCCTCTCATTTCTGAGATCTGGTAGAGCTCCTACCCCTCACTTTCACTGGGTACAATGCCTATCTCCAGGACAAAGGGGCACAGTGGGAAGAGCAGAGAGAGGTCCTGTTTCTCATTGTGACAGTAAGTGCAGGCCTTATCTGTACAGCCTTCTGTGACAAGTGGCTCTGGAGTCTGGCTTCTTTGGTGTCTGCAGACATTGAAGTTTAAAAGTCTTTTTGGCCTCATCTTCACATCATGTATTCTTTCCCTGATGTCTTAAGTATCTCCCTTTCTTTCCTTCTGTCCTCTTTGGGAGACAGCTGTGGAATCAGATGGATCAGCTGAAGTATTTTAGTGTAGGCTTTGGTTATTACCAAGTCTCTTTTATTTTATCAAGAAAGTGGGCCTAAAGAAAAACACGAGTCAAGAGCCATACCAGGAGGAAACATCACTAAACCATAGTTGCTGCTATTTCTTGGCTTTGTGTTTAACTCCATTACATGGTTCTCTGATTTCTGTGTCATTTCAGCTTTAGCTCAGCCAGTGACCCGTCATTACCTCAGTATAGCATACCTGAAATATGTGATTCAGCTCAACAGTACCTTTGTTAGGAAGACTTTCTGTGCTAGATGATGAGCAGCCAATAGACATGAGGCTGCCCTAAGCCACGTACATTTCCCGGGCCCAATAGCCATGTACCTCAGAATATAACTATTCAGAGTTCATCACCCCCCCCACCTTGGGTACTACCCCACCCTGGGACATCAAGTGGCAGCAGAACTAAGAACATCCTCTCCCACTGAAGCCTGACCAGGCAGTCCAGATAGGGAAGGGGATCTAGTGGCAGGCAACAAAGTCAGAGATAGCCCATGCTCTAATTGTTAGGGAACCCACATGACGACCAAGCTGCACATCTGCTACAGATGTGTAGTGGGTCTAGTTCTAGTCCCTGCATGCTCTTTTCACCCTTCCATGGGCCCAGGTTGACTCTGTATCTTTTTGGGTTACCCTTGACCCCTCTGGCTCTCTCAGTCCTATACCCCACTCTTCCTCAAGGCTCCCCCAACTCCTCCTAATGTTTGGCTGTTGGTCTCTGCATCTGCTTCCATTGCTGCTGGATGAAGCCTCTCAGGAGACAGTTATGCTAGGCTCCTTTCTGCAAGCATAGAAGAGTATCATTAATAGTATCAGGGGTTGGCTCTCTCCCATGGGATGGATCTCAAATTGGGCCAGTCATTGGTTGGCTGTTCTCTCAATTTCTGCTTCATCTTTATCCCTGTGTATCTGTGGGCAGGACAGATTTTGGGTGGAAGGTTTTGTGGGTGGGTTGATGTCTCCCTTCTTTGGAAGTCCCACTGACTACAGGAGGTGGCCACTTCAGTCTCCATAGCCCCAACTGCTAGGAGTCTCTGCTAGGATTGCCCCAATAGACTTTGGGAGCCTTCCCCAATCCCAGATCTCTGGCTAACCCCACAGATGCCTCCCCACTAATTTTTGTCTTCTCTCCCCAATCTCTCCTGTCCCTACCCTCACCTGATCCCCACCCCTGTTCCCTGCCTTACTCCATCTCCTATCCAGTTCACTCCCTCTGTCCACCTCCAATGTCTGTTTCATTTCCCCTTCTGAGGGAGAGTCGTACATCCTTGGGGACAAGGCTTAGTTTGTATATTTAAACTGGCACTCCCAAATGACCCATCTATAGTCAATTCACTTGGGTTCTGCTGTGTCATTTCACTCTTGATAGCTTAGCTAGTTAGAATTGTCACTGAGTTCCAAACTAATCTTAAGTTCTAACTCACTATGTCAATAACCGCAGGAATTATTACTGTTAGCATACTGAGTTTGTTAACTTAAACCCATCCTCGTATATAAACATAAAAATCTAGCCAACGTTTCTTTAGTCTCAGTACTCAGCCCAAGGTAGAAGCAGTTGAGCCTCTGAGTTTGAGGCCAGCCTTGTCTACATAGTCAATTCCAGGACAGCCAGGACTCTGTACAGAGGCAAGGAGAGAAGGAGATGGGAAATGGACAGAAGGAAAAGGATGGGAAAAGAAGGAAGTGGGGAGAAGGAGAAAAGGGGAGGAAAAAAAGTTCAGCTAACAGTCAAGAGATATTTTCCTAGATAAAATGAGTTCTTAGTTCTAAGCAAATGATTTGTAAACAATCTTTTGAAACCAAGTCAATATTTACTCAGAATACATTCCTATCATTATATCAACTGTATTCTGCTTTAAAAAGGTACTGGGATGATCCACTGCTATCACACTTTCATGAAAATAGTGTCTCACAAATGGGTATGTTTGTAAAAGACTGTTGTTTATACCGTATTAGTGCTATTCAGTCATTTTAATTAAAAATAATAAAATATAAAACGGCTTCATCTTCCCCCATACCTCTCTTTATCTCCCAGCTTCTCCTGCCCCCTTGCTTAAATGCCTCCTCCATAATTTCTTCTCTTATCTTTAATATAGACATTTGAGTCTGATTCCATTTTGCAAACATTTAAAACACAAATGTGATGTTTTGCTTACTTTAGCATTTAATAGAGCACTGCACATTTATAGGAAGGAAATGATTATATTAATGTAACATTTAAATTATACAGTTAAAACTTGCCAGGGTTGGGGATTTAGCTCAGTGGTAGAGTGCTTGCCTAGCAAGTGCAAGGCCTTGGATTCGGTCCTCACCTCTGGGGGGGAAAAAAAAAACAAAACTTGCCCAAACCCAAATCTTACTAGAATAATGATAATTTCTTCCACAGTAAATTAATACAAATTTTATTTTCTTAGTGTGCTTGTCATTTAGTAAATAATATGAGGGGCTGAAGTGAGCAGGCATTCAGGCTCATTTCTGCCTGAGTATGTACAAAAGAGTAAAAATACTGCACAGAAAAAGAGAGTGAGTGTTGAAGACTGGTCTGAGTGGCGTGCTGCTACCTGCCACAGTCTCTGCGGTCGTGTTTATGCAGGGGCTTGACGTCATGTTTCCTTGCCAGGTGCTCTTGGAGATGAGCTCCGAGGGCTTTGTCCCAGGATTGAGGCTGCTTCTAAGCTGTGCTGTACTCATAGGACTTGGTATGTCCTGTGGGCTCGTGGGGGAAGATGAGAGCATCCCAGGACTTGAGTTTCTTGTAGCATTTGAGGTGGTAGTTGTTGTGGTTGTGGTTGTTGTCATCCCAAGACTTGAATTTTTTGTAGCATTTGAGGTGGTAGTTGTTGTGGTTGTCGCTGCTATTGCTGTTGTTGTTGCTGCTGCTATTCTTGTTGAAATTGTTCCCATAATATAAGCATACATGAGGAGCAGGGTGACAGTGAAGGAATGCTTGATCACCATTTTCTTTTGCTTTAAAATGATCATAAAATTTAATTCTCAATTCACAAACACGTAGACAATCACATATCTTTAGTTGTATCTATTTAGTATATTCACATAATATAAATGGGCTTTTAAATTATTCATTAATGAACAAATAACAACCCTCCTTTCTGTACATCTCCTGATAAAAGACTTATTTTCTATCTAGGTCACTAACTTCAGGAATAAGCATTCTGAATACTAGAAGGAGCTTGATTTTGTTTTCCTGTTTTACAAACAAGTTAAAGATGAGGCATTTGAACCAGTAAGAAAGGGTCGGTGTGAGGGACAGGCTAGCAGCAAAGGTGTGACCTGAAGGACTGACTGACCGTGTGGGAGAGGAGAAGAACAGGAGGAGGAGGAAGGTGGGTGCTAACGCTCCCTCTTGGCACATCTGTGGCTTCTCACTTAAAAGTTTAAGGGTTAGCCCTACAAATTAGAATATTACTTTTAAATCTTTACAACAAAAGTAGAAGAAAAAAAAAAAACTAACCATAAGTCAAATGATTTCCCCAGTGCTAAGGTTTCCTTCATTTTAACCTTCTTTAGGGGTAGAAGAGAGCAAACGGCTAACTGTTAAGAGAATTTCATAGCTTTTTAAAAAGGAAATCTAGAATTGATTTAAAATGAGTCTGCCATTTTACAGCTGAGTCTACACAAGGGGTATAGCATGTCTAGAGATGCCTGTCTTAAAGTAAGCAGATCGAGAGCCTGAGTCTGAATCCTAGTCCAGGTTCTTTAGCTGGTAAGGATGGTAACACAGAGCAGGCTCCTATACCAAAGGGTTAGTACTATCTCCAAAATTAGGCTACTTTTCTTTTAGCATGTATTCAAATCTAATAGTTTGCTATATCTGTGATAAGCAGACCCCTGTTTACCATGATAAAATATTATATTTTTGGTTCAGATCTTAGGAATATATACAAGAACTTCTATTTCATCCTAATACATAGTTAACCATTTCATGTTACTATTACCTTTTGACTTGGCAGACTGGTTTTGAAGATTATAAATTCAGCCTTTGTCTTGTGTCCTGGAGAATGACCCTGAAGGGGAGTCTCTTCTCACTCTCCGAGTTCTAAATAATATAGCTAGAAGTCAGTCACATGCTCGGAGCCCCGCCTCCTTGGAAGTATGAAAATGAGTGTTCCCAAACATGTAGTGTAAACAGTCAGGCTTTGACAGAGATTAAGGAATTCAAATAAAATCTTTGTAAAGTCTATCTACTTATTTAAAGGATCCAGTGAATACCTCACTACGTTTAATCTTTCTGTATGCACCCAAATGGATTGCTTCATTGGGTTGACTCTAACTAGATGAAGATAACATTTTGCTTTGTAATTATCATGATTTCAAACCAAGTAAGAGCATTAATGATGATTTTAAAATAATTTAGGAATTTTACATCTTAGGAAATTAAATGTTGGTAAATAAAGATAAAAGTACCCTCACATGGAACTTTAAGGAAGAATTAGACATTGAAGTGATAGTGTGAGACTGAATTACAGAAGTTTGCTTTAAATAAATGTCCTAAGCCACCTCTCTGACGAGTCAGTGCTTCCCAGGGCAGTAGGGCCGTGTTGTAGTAACAGCTTCATCTTCATGGCAGGCACCGGGAGTGCAGCAGGGATGGACAGTGGTGCTGGTACACAAGGAAGTCACTGCACGAGTGGCAGGGGAACAAGCCAGTACATGTCCCTTCCTTACTCTGTGCTGAGTTTTTCCCCCTCCTTTTGAATGAATAGGCAAATGCTTGCTAAATCTCTAACCTCACTTTGTGGAGGGTAGTTGTGATCATACTTAGAAAATAAACAAAGAAGCCTCTTGGCAACCAGAGAAATGTTCTAAGTCAGTGACTGAGATAGTGCCTGATACCATGCCTCTCCTAATTGCCTGCTTATTCTGAGAATTTACTCTAGGGAATAGAGTTGAAATGGTTGTAGTGATGTTTACTCCTTGAGCTAACTGTGGCCCAGTAATTAATTACGTTTTTTTAACCCTGACCTTTTGAATTTATTCTTTTTATTTTTATTTTCCCCCTTTGAGACAGAATCTTCTGAGCATCTGGCCTTAAACTCACCATCCTCTTCCCTCACACTTCCAAGTGCTGAGATTACAGTGTGGCCATAAAGCCTGGCTATCCAACTTATTATTAAGCTTCTAACAACTCAATCTTGCCTTACTTACTTCAGTGTTTTCTGCTTATTTTTCTCAGAGTCTCTTTGTTTTGTTTTGCTTTATGAGATAGGATCTCATGTAGCCCTGGGTCTTCTCATAATCTACTAATTTCATTTATCATTTAGCCAAATGACTAGTTCTTTAACCTTGGGTTATCTTATTTTTTATTAATCTTAATGATGGTAAACAAACAAAAATTATTTACCATTATCCAGCCCTGAAAGACTTAAATATTGTCATTGTGTCTGAAGTCCTTCCTTCCCTGCTCAGAGTCCCTCCTGTGGAGGAAGACCTCTGATGTCAGTACCTTTTCCTGTGTACGAACCTTCCCTGATTTTGTAGTGAAGATTAGTCATTTTAGGAAATTGCAGCTATCAGAGTCTGGGATTTTTCTTGCCCTGCCTTCAGGTCAGGCACACTCTTATTCTTTGTATTTTCTCTACCTTCTAGCATAGTAAGTATTATTATGACTAGGAGACAGTAAGCACTGGGATTTATTGAAAACCTGTCAGTTTATTTCTGTCTCTCCAATGATATCATTAGTAATGTCTGAAGTAGCAACTATTGGTCATTTGATTTATTTCCTTGTGTCATAAACATACATTCACGAATCATTGGCCTAAATTTAAGAGCCCACTACTACTTTCTGGCTTCTGTTTGGTAGGTCATGTGTACATTCATCTTTGACAACCTAAAGTTGAATGAAAAGAAGTTTGACACTCAAATTTTTTGGAGCACTTAACCTGGGTTGGTAAGAGACTTGGACTTGGTATATTTGTTCTTCTTGTCTCCTTCCAGCATATTGCCATACCACTCCTGTCAGTCTTGTGGTTAACTACCTGAGAATGTACCTGAGTGCTGGTGGCATGAGTTGTGTGACTTGTCCTGAGTGACCTAGTTCTATTTACTCTAGACAGAGAGGGACATGATAGACTGAAGGAGCTATTCTTCCAAGTTGTGCTAATAGTGACCCAGGAGCATCAGTGACTCAGTTTGCAGCTTCACCAAAGCCCTTTGTCAGCATCAGGGATGAATCGCAGAGTTGCATACCTAGAGTCTTCTCCCTCCAGCAACTACTTACCCCTAGTATACCCTTGGGGACAGGGAGTGTGGCTCCTGAGCGTTCCTTCTGTCCACATGAGAAGGTTAATAGATCCATTTTCATGAGGGTTATCACGGCTGCTCTGATCAAGTTGACAACAATCACATCCAGCCCAGAGAAAATAGTTATGTACATCATTTTCTGGCCTGGTGTTTGGCTTTGAACCAGTTCTCCAAAGTTTGTTGGAGGGCTTCTTCAAAACCCTAGAAGAAAGTAGAACTAAATGACTCAGTAGAGGTGAGAAATAAACTTTTGTTGTCATAGCTGGAAATATTTGAGGGCTTTTTATAATAGAAACCCATGTGTGCTGTTTGCCAAATCCCATGTTACTCTACTTGCCATCCTGCTTCTACCTGCAATGCTGATCTGGATACAGAATCTTACTGGTCTTTTCTCATCTCTGAATCCCACTTGACTAATAGGGAATACAAGGAGACTGAAGAAAGAAAAGGTAGGTGAGAATGTATTCTCTTGTTCATCATCTCGTGGCTGGCTGCATCCTTCCACGAGATGATGGTTTTGTTAGGTAATCCCCTCTCTGTATTTGCTTTCTGGTAACTGTTCTACTTCAACTGGTATTTCTAACCTTTTTTGTAATTGTCTTAAGCCCTGCCTTGTCCTTTTCATGGAATCTCTTGGGTCCCAAATTGAGCTTTCCACCAACTAGAATTTTACTTGTACAGATTATGTACTGTATCTTCTTCTACACTCAACTTCTTTGAATTCATAAATTTATCTTGCTCCAAGGATTTCAAATCAGGGATATAGATACAGATATAGATATTGTTACTTTATTGACTTATTTTGAGACAAGATATTACTCCTGCCCAGACCAACTTAGAATTCCCTATGTAGGCATTATTGGCTTTGAACTTATGGGAGCCCTCCAGCTTCTGCCTCTTAAATGTTTTGATTATAAACATGTACTGTGATGCCCAGCTTAAATGGATTTTTACTTAGATTTCAAAGTTGAACATTTAAAGCATGTTGACAATATATAGCACAGAAAAATGGCTTTTGGTGTTTCCTGTTTTAAAGATGTATTTCTGTTGTTTTTAATTATGTGTTGGTGCGTGTGTCTGTGTGGGGGTATGTGCATGTGGGTGCTTGTGCTCAAGGAGCCTAGAGAAGTCAGATCTGGAGCCTGAGTCTTAGACAGTTGTGAACTGCCTGATTAGAGTGCCGGGGACTCTTCTACACAAGTGACATGCAGTCGTTACCGCTGAGCCATCTCTTGAGAACAGTATTGCTTTTAAACAAATGATTTGAAAATTTCCCAAGGTTGTAGATATACAACTATCCAAAAAGGCAGGCTGCTGTTAGATTTAATTCTTAGTAACATTTTCAATTGCACATAAGCCATCATTTTCTTTGGTTTAGAAATATAATGCAGGAAAAAGACATGCTTCCCCTAGTTTAGATAGATATAGATATAGGGCCAGGGGTATATCAGTCAGTAAATGGCTTTCCTAGCATGCATAATGTGAGTTTGAGAGCAGCCTGGGATATGTAAGACCCTGTCTGAAAAAACAAACAAGCAAGTAAACAAAAAGAAAGCACAAACCACACATTGCAGAGCAAGTCACCACTCCTAAGCCAAGTTGGCTTTTACCAGTGTAAAGCTGTAAGTTTGTAGTCTTATTTTGACTTATTGTGACTTGTTATTCATAACCAATATAAACTAACTCAGTATTTTGTTAATGTCATGCTAAAAGACTTTCAAGAAAGCGTATAGCAGGGATGATAGATACATAACTCATGTTCAGAATTAAAATTTGTTGGAATCATGAACACAGAAACAAATATGTGGAGTGGATCTGGGTTAGAGTACAGTCCTTCCCGCCCATTGTTCCCTAGAAAACCAAAAGGGACACTGCTTGCCAGGGCCACATTAGCTGCACTCTCCTGACCACAGCCCATAGCATCCTAGAGTCATAAAGCTAGAGGCTTGGAATCAGAATTCAGCATGCCTTGACTTTGAAAAGATTGTCTCCTCTTTTTCATTACCTTGTAGATGACAGTATTTCCATCTTGAGCTTTAAATAAAGTTGTTAACACCATCTTACTAAACTACGTCTTGTTGGTTCTGCTTCAGAAGTTTATGCTGCACTCCCTATATTATAGACTCACTCCGCAGCCCCACCTATATTCTTATCTGCAGTGTGAAGAACCAGGTAGTGAATGGAAGACCTTTAGTAGCTTGCTAGTATTCCTGTGCAGCAGCTATGGTGCGCTGACCTCTGGTCTAAGCTGTTGCTGTAGTCTCTGCACCCTTGCACATTTCTTCCAGAGAGTCCGATCTCTCTGTGGCCATGACTGTGTACTTCCAGGTAGAACGTTTTATTTTATGTACTATTAACTAAGATTTTATACATAAGGCATTTGTTTTCCAATTCTGAGGGTTTGCCAGGTCCTCATAGCTATCAATACTATTATTTTCTCAAAACTTTTTTTTTATTAGGAAAATATATGTTATACATGAAAAACCAGGAAACAAGTGGCTGAGAGTAATGGTACTCATGTTAATCTCAGCACTCTAGAGGCAAAGGCACGGTAAGTAGATTTCTGTGAGTTCAAGTCTATCCTGGTCTGCATAGTAAAGCTCTAGGCCAGCCCAGGGCTACATAGTGAGATCTATCTTTAAAAAAATAGATAAAGTGTAGAACCATTATCTACCTCCTTTTAATACCATCTAACATGTATGTGCCATGCTTGTAAACTGTTTCTGATTGTAAACCCTTCATCCTTAGCATCTCATACACATCCTACATAGCTGGGCTGCTCATCCTGCTCATAAAATTGCTTAGCTAAAGCAGTGTCAAAAGTTGTTTGGTAAGGCGCTGCATGCTAGCTTGTCTTTCTGGAAGTCTGTCTCCTAGTAAATGTATGTGAGCTTTGACAAGCTATAGAAGGTATCAGGCCAGTTGTCAGGAAGTCGCTAGAGCAGTGGTTCTCAACCTGTGGGTCGTGACCCTCAGGGTGGGGGTGTGCCTATTAGATATCTTGTGTGTGTGTGTGTGTGTGTGTGTGTGTGTGTGTGTGTATACATATACATAGATATATGTATATATGAAGTAGCAATGAGGAAATAAGTTTATGGTTGGGGGTCACCCCCATATTTGGGACGGAATTAAAGGACCACAGCAGTAGGGAGGCTGAGAGCCAGTGCCCTAGAGGCTAGCTAAGCAGCAGAGTCTGCCCGTAGACTTAGAATGCCCGACATACTTCCTGTATATCATCACCTCTGCTCAAGTGGTAAGAAAGTAGTTTTAAAACTGTTTTCACTTAGTGTTCATGTCATGGTAGAAGACTTGTTAGTCATCATGGTGAGTAGAGACATCTGTAAATGAATGTTCCATATTTGATACTATGCCTCACGTTTTGCTCCACTTCCACAAACCACCTTACCAGTGTCCTCTGCCTGCCCTGGCAATCTGCCATGTTTACCATTAATAAGGGCAAACTTGAACTTTTCACTCTTGAGTCCTCTAAGCAAGGTCACCACCTCCCCAAATAAGATTGTATGTATGTGTCACAAATTATAAAATTCAGCCTTTTAAAGTCCATAGTTTCATGGATTGTAGCACATTCTGAGTTGTACTTTCATCACTGCTAGTTTTTTTTTTATTTTATTTTATTTTTTAGTATAGAATAGAGTTTATTCAGGACATGGGGAGGGGAGTTGAGAGGATAGTAGAGACAGAAAGTAGAGAAGTAGAGCACATGTAGAGGGGGAAGGGGGTGGGAGAGAGGGGGAGCAGGGAGGGAGAGGACAGAGGGAGAACAAGAAGGCAAGAGAACAAGAGCACTGCTAGTCAGTTTTAAAGAGTTTGATCACCCACCCCTCCATCCCCCCAAATAAACCTTAAAGCCATTAGCAAGCACTCCCTTTCCTTGCACCTGATTGATCTTCCTGTGTCTCTGTGGGTTGCATATTGTAGATACATCATATAAGTGAATCTTACAGTATATGTTCCTTTGTGACTTCACACATATTTTCAAGCTTCCTCTGTGATGTCATTCATATATGTGTGTGTGTGTGTGTGTGTGTATGCATATATATTCACAAACATGTATACACACACATACACACACACACACACACACACACACACACACACACACACACACACACATGCACTGCATTTCATTTTATTATCTACCAGTATTCCATTGTGTTACTATATCACAGTTTATCTTTCTTTTATCTGGTAATGAATTTTTCTCCACATTTTGATCACTGTGCATAGTGCTGCTGTAAATAGATATATGTGGTTTTGTAGGGTCTGTGTTTTCAGGTTTTAAGATATGTATCTAGAAGTGGAGAAACATGGTGATCAAATGTTAGCCTCTGAGGACTAACTTTTCCAAAGTACCTATGTCATTGTACTGTCCTGTGTAGTGCATAAGCGTTCAAGATTCTCTGCACCTGAACAAATGCTTGCTGTTCCCTGTTTGTCTAGGCAAATTCTGAGAGATGCTTCCTCTAATCCATAGTGGGTTCTATTATTATTTACAATGACCATGACAGAATATAATGTTATGTTTCTATGTTGGATGTTTAGTTCCTAGGTTTTATATATCCTTATATACCCAGAAAATCTAGTATAGAGATGGGATTTTATAGAGCACTTAAATAGACCTAGATTTTGTTTGTTGTATTTTGTTTTTTAGTGGGGACTTGCTTTATAACTCAGTCTGACCTTGAACTCAGGATCCTGATTCTGTCTCGTTAGTGCTAGAATTACAGTTGTGTGCCACTAAGCCTAATCTGACTTGTTGTTGTTGTTTTTCATTTGTTTTGATTGTCCGGTGTTTCAAGACAGGGTTTCTCTGTGTAGCGTTGGCTGTCCTGGAACTCACTCTGTATGTAGTCCATGCTGACCTCGAACTCAAAGATCCACCTGCCTCTGCCTCCCTAGTCCTGGGATTAAAGGTGAGGTATGCACTACCACTTCCTGGCTGCAGATGTAATTTTAATTACACACACACACACATTAATTACACACACACACACACACACACACACACAGAGACAGAGACAGAGACAGAGACAGAGACAGAGACAGAGACATATTCATTGGTAGTATTTAAAACTTGTCTAAAATTCATGCTCATCATGGTCAACTTAGTTCAATCTCAAATCTTTAAAAAAAAGAAGGTGGGTGGTGGGGGAGTGGAATTGAAGTTCTGCAGTTATCAGGGGAATTCTTAAGTGGTTTTCTTTTCTGTGATACTTGGTTTATAGAAACAGTTGCCATGGTGTTCAGTTGTATTACTTTACAGAGATGCTTTAGTGATGAATACATACAGACTGACCTGACATTAGTGTTTATAATCCAGCTGCTGCTCTATAAAGAGAGGTGGTTGAATCTACTTTCTAATGTGTCCAGTCCTTGAAAGTAAATAATCCTGAGAATATTTTCAAGGTTTATTTAAAAATATGGAGCACCAGGCAGTGGTGGCACACGCCTTTAATCCCAGCACTTGGGAGGCAGAGACAGGTAGATCTCTGAGTTTAAGGCCAGACTGGTCTACAGAGTGATTTCCAGGACAGCCAGGGCTACACAGAGAAACCCTGTCTCAAAAAAAACAAAAAACAAAACAAAACAAAAACCCCCAAAATATAGAGCAAGTATGTGAGAATAAATACAGCTGGGTTAATATTATTCTCTACAAAAAGAGTCACCAATAGAGACAATGTACTTCAGACTATGCCACCTTCAAACACACCATTTTAGGGGAGGAGGAGTGTTTTTAAATTTTAAAGCACATTCTTTCACAATGTGATAGAAAAACATACTTGACCTTTTTTTTTTGTTTAAGATGACAAAATACCAAGTTTAATATAGTTTTATTTATAGTGAGGTTTGTTCTTTTTCGTTGTAATTTAAAAACTGCCTCTTGCAGGTGATGGTGGTGCATGCCTTTCATCTCAGCACTTGGGAGACAGAGGCAGGTAGATCTCTTCAGTTTGAAGCCAGCCTAGCCTATAGAGTTAGTTCCAGGATAGCTAGTCTGGGCTACACAGAGAAACCCTGTCTCAAAAAAACAGAAACAAAAAATTAAAAACTACCTCTTAAATGGTTTTGTAAATCCAGTTATGGATTTATTGGATAAAGTAAAACCACTTATCATGATTGCTTTGATGAACTATATTTAAAATCCATTACAGGTCATTTTATGATTTATATGTGGAAATATTTTTCCTAGTTTTAAGTGACTCCCTAATTCTATAATTAATTTGTTTTTTTTCTTTTTAAACCTTGGCTTTTACAATGTGTGTATAAATTCATACTTAATGGCATATAGTTTTCTGGTACAACTTAAAGTCAGGGACAAAGACTTAGGCTCTTTTATGAAAGCAAGAGGATTGGGTATGGTGGCATAAACTTATAATCCCAACATTGGGTAAGCTGAGGCAGAGTCAGAAAATGAATTCAAAGCCAGCATATATTATATAGGAGGGCCTCTCTTCCAAAACAACATGAAACAAGAAAAGATTTGATGTTATCTTTTAGAAAAGCTATACCATGAGGAAGTATTATCCCCTACAGTTAAATGAAATTATTTTTAAACAATGACTTTACTTAATTTTCATTGGTATGAGGAAGTATACCTGAATATCAAGTGTCTACACAATAAGCTGGTGAATGGCTGTGGCCATGCGCCAGATAGTCTTATGCTATATAGTGCTCAGATGTGTTAGTGGTCATTGAGGCTTTGGTTGGCAAATAATAGCTTTCCCAGTGGTTATTGTGGTATATGGCATCTTGGTTTTTCCTTACTGGTGGTTTGGTATCTCCTCCTCCTCTCTACTTGATGAAAAGCCATTAAATCTGAGCTTATGTTCTGTTGAGGCAAGTATTTGAAAGTCATTCAAACTCCCTCAGCTTTTGAAGTGTTCGTTGTGTTGAAACTGTGACTATGGGCAACAAACTAATGCAAAATAAAGAGTTGTGTTTCCTGGTGTGATTAGTCTGATGACCTGAGTTTAGGTTCTCAGAGTTCACAGAGTGGTAGCATTGGAGCACATCTGTAATACTCAGGATCCTATGGAAGGTTTCTCTTGCATTTTGCACATTTAACAACAGAAAGACAGACAGTTGAGCCAAAATGGCATTTCTTAAAAGCCGAGCTTCTTAAAGACCTCACTTTACACTACAGTTTTTAGTGTGTGAAACAAATGAATCTCCTTAACACATTAATACACTGAGGTGACATTAGCTTTCACTCCCTGGCAGTCTACATTTGAGCAGCTTGCTGTACTAATTGTTCAGGAATTTTCAGAATTAATGGTAATTAGCAGCTATCTGGAATTGGCTCACATGTAATTCTGCACTGCCCTGAACTAGATTTTTTTGGATGGCCTCTCCAGAGCCTTCATTCTGGTTTCATCTCCCCTCTGAGATGGCTGGTCTTGCCAGGTTGTCCAGACTGACTTGGAACTTCTAAGCAGCCTTCTAAGTAGCAGATACTCTTAGTACATTCCATTACACTTGACTGCATTCATTCTGAACTTTTCTCTAATGTCCCTCCGGACTTTGCTTTGACCTAAATGGAAGAACTGTAGATTCTAGAGTAGACTCTGCATGTCCTAAGTAGGTCATTGTTCATGCACTGGTCACATCTTTGATCTGTTCTTGTTCCTTAGAAATTCAGATAAAGATAGTTAATAAAAGAAACTTAGAACTGGGCGTGGTGGCCACACCTTTAATCCCAGCACTCGGGAGGCAGAGGCAGGTGGATTTCTGAGTTCAAGGCCAGCCTGGTCTACAAAGTGAGTTCAGACAGCCAGGGCTATACAAAGAAACCCGTCTCGAAAAACCAAAAAAAACAAAAACAAAAAAACAAAAAAAACAAAACTGAAATACAAAGGATAAATAGGGCTGCTAGTGTAAGAAGGGGGACATACAGCATTCCTAAATGTGTGGTGGCCAGAGAAAGCATGGTGAGTGAAGCAAAGGAAGTCTGGTTTGCTTGGGCTACAGGACGCTGTATGAGGATGCTGGGTTCTGAGTCATGGCCAAGTTACTGCCCAAAAGAATCATGCCAGTATGTGAATGTGGCCATTGTATTGTCTTCTCCTACACTGATTTTATCCCATACATTTTTAAATTTGCTTGTTACTTTAAAGATTTTTAAGATATTACATTTTATTTTTATTGTGTCTCTCAGTTATGTGGCTGGCCATATTCTCATATTAATTATCATGTTTCCTGTGTTGTAAACAGTCTGCTTGTGTCTTTTGCTCAGATACCTACTGGAAGATTTTTTTATTATTTTTAATATTAGCAATCTCCTTTACAGTCTTCTTTTCTAATATTTTTATCAGGTTTGATGTTTCAACATAAAGAATTTAGAAGGTTTGTACTGACAAATTTATTGGCAATCTCTAGTTCACTTTGTGGTGTGTATCACATGAATTAAATGTAAAATTGAAGTGTCTTCCCATTTTCTTATTTTTAAATTTTTATACTTTTTATTTTTAATGTGTATGAATGTTTTGCCTGCATTTATATATGTGCACTGCATGTGTGCCTGGTGCCCGAGGAGATCAGAAGAAGGTATCAGATCCCCCGAAAGTAGAGCTAGGGATGGTTGTGAGCTACCTGTAGCCCTAGGAATTCAACTCAGGTTGTTGGCAAGAGCAACGAGTGCTCATAACGACTGATCCATCTCTCTAGGACATGTCTTCCAATTTCCCCAGCACTGTTCCATTGAATCTTTCCTCATCCTTTTGATCTTTGCTTCTTTTTTTCCCCAAAGTTAACAATGTTTAAGAAATGGTGTGTACTAGGCACTATTTTAAATAATGTGTCATCTTATTTTCTTCCTGTAGCTCTTCTACCTTGAGGCATAGAGATAATTTCCTAATGTTACACAACTAATAAAAGCTCTTTTTGGTTGGGCATGAAAATATATGCTTGAAACGCCAAAGCTGAGGGAGGAAGATTGGGAATTTGAGACCAGCCTGGGCAACAGAGTGAGACCCATCTTTAAACATATGTACGTATAGGCCAGCTAGCTGGCTCAGTGGGTGAAGGTGCTCACTCTCAAGCCTGATTACCTGAGCTTGATCTTCATCAAAGATTGACATCCCAAAGTTGGTCTCTAACCTCCACACACATGCATTATATGATTCAAACACTAATATTTACTCTCCCTTCCTCCTTCCCTCTCTCCTCCCCCATCTCTTCCCTCTCTGTCTCTCAATAAATAAAACATGTTTTAAAAATATTTTAGGCACACGTGCCAAAACACCCATAAAGAAAAAGGTGTGGAATTCTTTCTTATGTACTCTCTACTAAGTGTACTTAACCATTTCTGTCTTAATGACTGTCTTAGTGTACGTCTGTGTGCTGAGTTATATATGTGTGTGCCTCTTGGCACATGCTCTGCTACTAAGATAGACTATAGCTCCTCTTCTGTCTTACTGTGATTGATACCGAGGTATAGCTAGCATTTCTTATGGATTTAGGGGTGGGTTTTTTTGCCTGTTTATTTTTCCAAATGACATAAGTATTTTATGTCCTATTTTAAATTTTCATTGAAGTGCTTGTCAAAAAAATGCTTAATCATGGGCTGGAGAGATGGCTCAGTGGTTAAGAGTTCTTAATTGCTCTTCCAGAGGTCCCGAGTTCAATTCCCAGCAACTATGTGATAGCTCACAGCCATCTGTAATGGGATCTGATGCCCTCTTCTGGTGTGTCTGAAGAGTGACAGTGTACTCACATACATTAAATAAATAAATCTTTAAAAAAATCATCATATACTGTCAATAACTGTCAGTATGGCAACTAGTCAAGATGTGTACCCTATTCATAGCCTATGGTATATTCCAGATACTAGCTAAATTTGGTTGAGTGAATGAATAAATTGGGAGATCTGAACTTATTACCTCACATTAATGTTTTCTACATTTACCCATTTCTGTGTGGATATTATTTCTTTGGCATTATAGTTTTCTCTTACAGTTTTTTAAATTATTTTGACCAACATATGAAGAAGTCATGTACATCTCCACATTTATTTTGTTAGTTTTTTTTTTTTAATTTAAAGTTACGTTTCTGAAATTGTTCCCCAGGTATTTTTTCAATAAGCAATTACTTTCAATATTACTTCAATAAGCAAATTATCTGTTAATAAATTTAGTAGTCAGGTAGTGGTGGCACACAACTTTAATCCAAGTACTCAGGAGGCAGAGGCAGGCGGATCTCTGTGAGGCCAGCCTCTTCTACAGAGTGAGTTCCAAAACAGCTAGAGGTAATCAGAGAAACCCTGTCTGGAAAAACAAAACAAAACAAGACAAAACAAAACAAAAAGAATATGTATTTAGCAGTGGTGGCGCATGCCTTTAATCCCAGCACTTGGGAGGCAGAAGCAGGTGGATTTCTGAATTCAAGGCCAGCCTGGTCTCCAAAAACAAAAACAAAAAAACCAAAACAACAAAAAAAGTGTATTTAGTTTCTTATTTAACTAAATTGTTATCAAAACAACAAGAATATGTATTAAGTTTCTGTTTGTGTGTTGATCTAGGATACCCAAATTATGGGATTTCTTTTAAATTTAAATGTACGGTTTTTCTGTTTTTGATTTATCCCTCTTATTTATTTATTTGTTTGTTTGTTTGTTTATTAGATTTTGTGTATGGCTACTTTGCCTGTAGGGTATATATGTTTGCCATACATATGTCTGTTGCCCACAGAGTTGAGAAGAAGGTTTCAGGTCTCCTGGAACTATAGTTATGAATGGCTGTTGTTAACTACTTTATTGATGCTATGATTTAAACCTAGGCTCTATGCAAGAGAAACAAATTCTCTTAACCACTGGGACATCCCTCCAGCCCGTGTGTGTGTGTGTGTGTGTGTGTGTGTGTGTGTGTGTGTGTGTGTGTGT